>NC_140976.1:32358487-32440987 GCF_056783735.1 Eptatretus burgeri | reverse complement strand
CTCTCTCAGCAACCGCTCGTTGGACACAAAGTCCGACCAGCGATAGCCAAGGATCTCCAAAGAGACCTGGTACCAAAGGAATTAAGTCTCCATCTCAGATCCTTGGTCAGAGTCCAAGTCTCATATCCATAGAGCAAGACTGGAAGCACGAAGGACCTGAAGACTCGGACTGTCGTCCTCCTGCACAGGTACTGGCAGTGCCACACCCCATGATCCAGTGAATACATGACTCCCCAGGCCCGACCCAGATGTCTATTGACCTCTGACTCACAGCCAGCAGAGACATGAATATCACTGCCAAGGTAAATGAATCTTTCCACGACCTCAACATCCTCACCACAAACAGGCACAGACAGGACAGCAGCATCCAAGATGTCATTGAAAGCTTGGATCTTACTTTTGACCCAGGAAACCCATAATCCCAGTGGCTCCGACTCCTCATTCAGCACCTTGAGGGCCGCCAAAAGGATATCTAAAGTCTCCACAAAGATGACTGCATCATCTGCGAAATCAAGGTCAGAGATGTTGACATTCCTAAACGATGCACCGCAGCTTGATCTCTCCCACATCCTCCACAGAATCCAGTCCATACAAGTGCTGAAAAGGGTGGGGGCCAGTACACACCCCTGATGAACTCCAGTAACAACTGGAAATAAGTCAGATATGATACAACCACATCTCACAGCACTCTCAGTACCTGAGAATCGTTCAGACATCAGATTGATCAGTTTCGGTGGCACCCCACAAAGACCAAGAATCCTCCAGAGGTCATCCCGATTCACTGAATCGAACGCTTTACAGAGATCAACATAGGCTGCAAGCAGCCCCTGCCGAAACTCTCGTCTGCGTTCGGTGAGGACACGAAGAGCAAGGATACGGTCAATCATTGACCTCTTTGGTGTAAAGCCTGAATATTCATATATTGGTGTAAAGTGTACATACTGAGATACTAAGAGGGAGTTTTGGGAAATGGTTATGACCTTAAGCTTGTCTGTTCTATCATTTATCCAAGAATCATCATTAGACCCATCTGTGTGGGCATCACACTTGATAACTGCAATTTTGGAGGGCAAAAGGATTTCCTGTAACAAGTTAGCAATCAACTGATCATTCTTTACCGGAGTGCCGGTGGATGTTATCAATCCTCATTCACACCGCAAGGCACCAAAATCATGCACAATGCTATACACCGGGTGCAAGTCAGTGTAAATTGTTACAATTTGGCCTTTTGCTAAGTAGCACAAATTAAAACAAAACACCTCAGCTAGCTGGGCTAAACAATTGGAGGCAATTTCCTACTTTTCAGTATGTTAAAATCATTACAAATCACATTTCCAAAGAACAATGGTCCGTCAACGTAAAGTATCAAATCAGAATTTCGAAACGTCTCCCAAGTCACCGAGAATTTATAGGAGAGAGAGGCAGGACTCAGCGTTTATCACAGCTGAATTGTAACACTCGGCATGGTTGTCAAAAACAAGTTCACACAAAGCAACCCGTGAGGCCGACAAATGCCAATCGATTGAACGCTGGAGAGAATATGCAAGCATGAACTCAATTATTTACAGCTCTTAAGTCCTGAACAAAGCGATATTTAAATATTTTTTCTCATAATGCCGGCGATAGTTAGCCCAACCCAAGCAAAGGATACCGTGAGATCTTTACCGTTCACAAACTAATGCTAGCCTTTCCAACTGGACTTCGTCTGAAATATATTTTATTGTTTTAAAGTGGCCATTTAAATGTGAATCTGGATGCAAAAAATACTATTCCACAAATTACAATGTGAATTTTTCGTATTGAAAATAAATAATTATTCTCCACTCCACAGCATGTCTGAGTACACGGACTCTGTTTTTGGAGGGGGTTTTCAGATATAAAACTTCAATGCTTGCACACGGGACACTGACTTCAACATCTTTCCGAGGGACGGCACACACGTTGATGCTCTGCCCTGCCTACAAAACCCATCCTTGCTCTACTCCCTTCCAATACAGTGCAGCACCCTCCTCCCACATATATATATATATATATATATATATATATATATATATATATATATATATATATATATATATATATATATATATATATATATATATATATATATATATATCTCTCTCTCTCTCTCTCTCTCTCTCTCTCTCTCTCTCTCTCTCTCTCTCTCTCTCTCTCTCTCTCTCTCTCTCTCTCTCTCTCTCTCTCTCTTTCTCTCTCTTTCTCTCTCTTTCTCTCTCTTTCTCTCTCTTTCTCTCTCTTTCTCTCTCTTTCTCTCTCTTTCTCTCTTTCTCTCTCTTTCTCTCTCTTTCTCTCTCTTTCTCTCTCTTTCTCTCTCTTTCTCTCTCTTTCTCTCTCTTTCTCTCTTTCTCTCTCTTTCTCTCTCTTTCTCTCTCTTTCTCTCTCTCTCTCTCTCTCTTTCTCTCTCTTTCTCTCTCTTTCTCTCTCTTTCTCTCTCTTTCTCTCTCTTTCTCTCTCTTTCTCTCTCTTTCTCTCTCTTTCTCTCTTTCTCTCTCTTTCTCTCTCTTTCTCTCTCTTTCTCTCTCTTTCTCTCTCTTTCTCTCTTTCTCTCTCTTTCTCTCTTTCTCTCTTTCTCTCTCTTTCTCTCTCTCTCCGTTTCTGGACATATCCGGACAGTGGTTATGTCTGGACGGTGTTTGTCTCTGGACGTGCCTGAGCGGGATTTGTCAATGGTATTTATCTCCGGACGTGTCCGGATGGGAGATTGTTTCCGGACGTGTCCAGGTGGTTATGTCTAGATGGGAGTTTACCTACAGACGTGTCTAGATGAGTGTTTGTCTCCGAACGTGTCAGAGCAGTGTTTGTTTCTGAACAGCTTGGCTCCGGATGCATCCGGTTGGTGTTTGTCTCTGATCATGTCTTGGTGGTGGTATCCCCCTTTTTCCTCCTCCACCGCTCTCTTCCCCACCTTTTTCTCCCTCCCCTTTTTCTCCCCCACCCTGTTTTTATCCACCCATCCCTGTCTCTTTCATGTCCGTCAGCCTATACCTCCCCCTGGTGTATCGGCTTCGATGTTCGTCGCCACACAAAATTACTGTGCTTTCCCATTGTCTTGGGTCACTTACCTGCATTGTTTTTTTTTTTCTTTTTAAAAATATTTTCATGTATGGATGTTCTCCAACGATTGTGTGAATTTTCCTGGTGTATCAGTTTCGATGTCCATCGGCATGCAAAATTTCAGCTTTCTACATCACCCGGAAGGCACCAATCTTAAATATCAGTCAGTGAGTGAGTGAGTCAAACAGTCAGTGGTTAGAAAGAGCTTTATATGTTAGATGTGAAAATGCGTTTGTGTGTGTGTGTGTGTGTGTGTGTACATCTGAAAATCTTCCCTGACTCCACTGAGGGGAACTTCACAAATTTTGCATCCAGTACTTATTGATCGTACCCAGGGTCAGGTCATGGGCACAAATACAGTAACACTCGCTGTGGTGGGAGGAAACGACTTATAATGTATGCCTGTACACATTCCACAGTGCAAGTGTTTTACTGACTTCTGCTGCAGACAGTGGAGATTATTAGCCATGGCAAAAACAAACAAACAAACAAACAAAAAAATCTCCTTTTTAATTAAATAATTATCGTATCCAGATCCGGATTCGGATCATCACCAAAATTAAGCTTTGCTGTCCTTGGCCTGTCACCTACACACACAAAAATATTTCAGCACGATTACTTGAAAACTGTGGCCAAATATCATGTGACAAACAAACAGACAAACAGACAGACAAACGCCTCAGACCAACATACTTGACGAAATTTTTTTTTCGCCAAGTAACAAGAAAACAAACAAACAAAGAGTGAAAACTGAGTACTCCATTCCTTTGGCGCCTGATGAAGACGTCATGCGTCGCGTGTATATTATGGAATTGGGAAGGAGCGGTGTACAACAATAATCAATTTGGGATGGAGACAACATGGAAAACTCAGTAACATCATGGGAGGGAGCTTCGCAATCTGTTTAAAATGGAAAGTTTTCAATCGGTGTATTATTCCAACTCTCATCTAGGGGGCAGAGACCTGGCATTAACAACAAAAATAGGATCATGCATCCTGATGCTCATCTGGATCAGGAGCAACAGTCACTCAAACCCCCCTCAGACACAATTTTTTTTAATGACATTGCCAAATTTTGGTGCATCACGGGTGATGAAGGTTGTGGTCAAGTTTCACTGAAATTGTGTGTGTAGTTTCGGAGAAGAGAGCAAACACTTATTTTGGGGAGGCAAACCATCCCCCCTCCCCCCATTCCCACTTCCCCTCCCGTAGACCCCCTTAATCAGTGCAGATTTTGATGCGGTCAATACACATTCGTTAGGCATCAGCTATGAAGCTTGTGGCCAAGTTTCATCAAAATCGTGTGTTTGGTTCAAGCGATAATGACTGAAGTGTTTACGGACTGACTTACTCACTCACCTACGGGGACATTGTTCGATGTATAAGCTCACCGGACTAAAGTCCAGGTGAGCTAAAAATGGAGAAAATGCTAATAACAGCACACCACAATATGGAACGAAATATGTTCGGTATTTTGACATGAAAAAAGGGACCTCTCTCCGATTAAAGGGAAAACTTTACACAGCTTGCGTTAGAAGCGTGGTGTTGTTTGGCAGTGAAACATGGGTGATCAAAAAGAGGATGAACGGAGGTGTGAACGAAATGAAATGAGAATGGTGACATGGATGTGTGATGTGACACTGATGGATAGGAAACCAAATGTGGAATTAAGAGATGAGTTAGGTATAGAGAGCAATTAGTGAGGTGATGCGTAGGGGTAGATTTGAGGTGGTTCAGACATTTGGAAAGGATGGGGGTGGGCAGCTGTGTGAAGAGGTGTATAAATATGAATTTGAATGGAAGGAGAGCTTTGGAGGCCTTCCGAGAAAAACACTCACTCTGAGTGTTGCTGAGAGATGATCTTAGAGTTAAAGGCCTAACAGGGTTAGCAAGGAATTGTGCAGCCTGGAAAGCAGCCATTAGGTGAACCACGACTTACACATGCAAGCATGGAAACAGCTGTAAGATGATGATGATGATGATGATGATGATGATGATGATGACGACGAAGATGAAGATGATGATGATGATTGCATACAAAGATAGATAGACCATGAAATGAGTCAGAGAGCAAACCAAAACTCAGGATGTCTTCGAAATAATCAAACTCAGGAAATGGAAATGGGGACGACAAATCAGCAGAAGGTCAGATATAATCGGTGGACAACAATATTAACAATATGGAGACCAATGGATGGTGACAGGAACAGGAGAAGGCCATGCATAGGATGGAAGGATGAAATAGACAAATATTGAGGAAGTCATTTCGAACAACAAAGCAAGAAACAGAGAAACATGGCGTCAACATGCTAAGGCAGTGATCTTCACTATTGTTCTCGAGGGGGGCCACTTTTGCCGAGAAGACATTCATGTGAGAGCCGCCACACCGCATGCAGGACTCCATAATGGCTGCCTTCACATACTCTTCTTTGTTGTGGTTAACTGGGCTGCAAGCATAATTGTTTGTATACTGCAACTATATCTTGATGTATGTCTGGTGTTGGCTTAATGGTTAAGTTGGTGGGCCTGGGATCTATGGTTCTGAGTTCAAATCCTGTTTGGCGATTTCATTAATACCAGGTGGGGTTGGCTCAGCCTGTCATTGTTTGAGGTTGGCAAAATGAGTACCAGCTTGCTGGGATGATTGAGCCATTTGAGTATCCTGCAATGGAGTGGTGACTTGTCCAGGATTGTGCCCAATAGCGCAGGAGACTGCTTTGGCAGCATTGATGCTCTGTACAGAGTATGGTCCCAATGAATGAATGGATCCTGATGACTGTAGTTATGTTACTTTTATGCTTCGTGTTGGAACATTCATTTGAAACGATTGGGTCATTTTGATAGCATTTATGGCGAATTACGATGGAGTGTTTTCCCTTTTGTGGATTATTGGCCGCACCTTCGGCCGCCAGTGGCTCGCGGGCCGTGCAATGAAGAACAGGGTGCTAAGGCTTTTGTCCAGCAGTGGACTGAAAATAAATGATGATGAAAAACAATGTTTCCTGTTGGGACTAATTTTCAAATTTGTTTTGACTGCCAGACACAGACAGATTGAAGCAATTGCTTTACCTATTCTTGAAGTTGCTTGAAGCAATTATTCCTGTGTGCCTGGGCATGCAGGACGAGCCGCTGTACAATATTGCCAAATTCCAAGCTGAAGTACTGCTAAATTACAGGTTTTTGGAAGTGCAAACAAGTCAATTCATGTTCTACAGGGTTCAAAATATGAATTTCAGTTGAAGTTCCTCGATCATGGACTGACAACATTGACTCGATCATGAAATGAACCAATTGCTTTCACCTACTTTGCACGGCATGCATGGGTTAACAAAGACAGCCAGCCTCGTTCAAGCACAATGGCTGGGTTTTCGATGGGGGTGCTGAGCTCCCTTTGCATAAAGATGCATCAAAGCAATGCAATTATAACATTACTGTACTTTCACAGTTAGAGATAATTTTTAGCTCACCTCGACTTCAGTCAGGTGAGCTCATGCTATCGTGCAGTGTCTATTGGTGAGAAAGTGAGTGAGTGAGTGAGTGAGTGAGTGAGTCAGTCCGTAAACACTTCAGTCATTATCGCTTGAACCAAACATACGATTTTGATAAAACTTGGTCACAAGCTTCATATCTGATGCCTAACAAACATGTATTGACCGCATCTAAATCTGCACTCATTAAGGGGGTCTACGGAGGAGGGGGTGTTTTATCACCCCCCCCCCCCAAATAGGTATCTGCTCTCTTTGCCGAAACTACACAAACGATTTTGATGAAACTTTACCACAATCTTCATCACCTGTGGTGTACCAAAGTGTATCATTGGGGGGGGGGGGGGTTGGGACCCCCAAAAGAGGTATTTGCTCTCTTCTTCGAAACTACACACAGAATTTCAATGAGACTTGACCACAACCTTCATCACCCATGATGTACCAAAGTTTGTTCATGGCATTAAAAAAAAATTGATGGTCTAAGGGGGTGTGCAGGGGGTTTGAGTAACTCTAGCTCCTGACCCAGGTAAGCTTCAGAATGAGCGGTCCTATTTTTTACATTTGTTATCATGCAAGTTGTTTTAATTTGCCACTCTAGTCCTAATTTTCCGCTCTCGTCCGAATTTGATGCCGCCAACAGACTTGCATTGAATCAACCCCATGTGGTCTGTCCTTGTAAATCTTAATGGTATAAAGTGTTGCCTTCCCTCCGCTCCCCCCCTGCCCCCCCACCACCCCAAACAACCCTTCCCTACTCCACTTCAGAGACCATATAATGCACGAGGTCCAAACATTTTGGTTCTGAGTCAGAGGGGTGGGTTGTCACAAAGACTTGTCCAAGCTTCATTGTTATTCCAAGACACCGAACACAAAGGTCATTATTTTATCCCCAATTTGTCTGCAGTGCAGCAGACTAAGAAAAGACTTCATCTTTCCTTCCCTGCTGGCTTTGCAGAACTTACTGTACATTGTTAACCCTTATACTACCTGATGCTTCCAAGATTATCCATTTGACATCTTTTTTGAGAACCTTTTCAATCGAAATGGGGAAAAGCAACACTTCTATAGTCGCTGGAGCATTTCTTAACAGTGCAGGTCAAATGATAAACTGGAATTTCTTAAGTTATAACCTTTACTTATATAACTTTAAAAACTTTTCTCACCCCGTGTTCTGTGTGAGCAAAAATAATCCCATAATGGATTGCTTTTTGTGATGGAAAAAATCTTAAATTAAGAACAGAATTATCGTGTTTATGGTTGTCATGATAAGTTGTACTCTTTCCTGTTTATTTCTCTTTTGTAAAGGAAGTGGAGAATGCCAATGTTAACAGGGTGAGTGATCACATCCTAAAATACACTGTTTGGGAGGTTTGGGGGATATCTGCAAATAGGTGTTTCTGTCTAGGTTCAGCCTGCACAAAGCCAGAAGAGCTTTATAGGAGAGTATCTAAGGAGGGTATCCGTGCACTCCCCCCCCCCCCCACCAGTCCAATCAGTGGACTTGGTGCCCCTGTCGGCCAATGGGCGACGAGCGGATCAGAGCCGGGGCGGTCCTTTGTAAGAAGGCAGAGCCGCGACACGCGGTCCGCCCAATGAGAGCAGACCACGCATGAGCGGACCGCGCCCGAGGAGGATGAAGGAAAGAAAGGAGAACAAATATTGCACCCTCTCTGCTCGAGCTCGTAGTCTGGTTCGTGGAATGCATCTCTCGACGCTGGTCTGGTCTGCTCGAGTGCGTGGTCTGATTCCATCTCGCTGGAGCTAGTCTGGTTCTCTACCCTCATCTCGTCACTGGCGTAGTCTGGTTCGCGGAATGCATCTCTCGACACTGGTCTGGTCTGCTTGAGCGCGTGGTCCGATTCCATCTCGCAGGCACTAGTCTGGTTCTCTGCCCTCATCTCGTCGCTGGCGTGGTTTGGTTCTCTGCCCTCATCGCTGTCTCTGGGCTCGTCACAGCGATCCCTCACCTTGTCTCGCCGCCGCTGGATTTGGCTACTCTGGTCCGTCCTTTGGCGACCGGAGCTCCGGGAAGGGGTGGACATCCAGCTGTGCGCTCGCAGCCCAGGTAGCTAGCCACATTCTCGTCCCTCAGCTCGACTTCCCTCCGAGCTGAAGGAATAATAAAGACCCTTGAGGTCCATGTCTTTTCTTTGGGTGTGTGTCTGTCTGCGGGCCTGTCTTGTTTAAGTGGCAACTGGTTAAGTGCTTTTGCTGTACATTATTTGCATTCTTTATAGTCGGTTTAACTCTGCCCTTTATGTGTTCCTTCCCCGATTATTGTAAATAAATACCCCTATTGTTAAATGTTTCAGCTCGTCTTTCTCCTTTCCTTCATTGGTTTAGCACGGTGCGTGTTGGGTGATTAACAAGGCCGTTGCTGCTGTAGATGTGCATTTGGACCGACAGGACCTCGGTCACCATCCGGTCGGGTTACGCACGGGTCGAGCACAGAAACGGCTCATCCCGTTCGAGCTCCGTCGAGGGTGTGAACTCCTCGGTAGCTCGCCACGTGGGCCTCTAGGTGTTTTGAAGTTTGGCAGATAACCCTGTACCACGTGGTTGAATTATTGACGATTCACAGTCCTGTAAGGGACCCATACCTTCGGAATTATCCGAGGGTAACGATTTGAATTCCGGGTGTTCGGTGGAGTCGACTCTGCTGCTCCAACTCGCGGTCGTGCTCGCTGCTGATTTTTGTATGCCATCTTAGAGTTTAAGCATTGTAACAAAATTCAATCACTAGGTATTAGTTACTAATGATGAGAAACATTATTTCAATGAATAATTTCCAATTTTGTCACAGTTTTTGGCTGTTATACATAATTTTCTATGATTTTGCATATTTTGGTGGCCATTTTGGACGCCATCTTGGAGTTTTTTTTAAAATGGCAACAACGTGCAATTATCAGAAACTAATTACTAATGATCAGGAACCAAATCCCAATAATTATTTTTCCAATTTGCCACATTTTTTAGATCTTATATACCGTATTCTATGATTTTACTCATTTTGGTGGCCATTTTGGACGCCATCTTGAGTATCGCCAGAGTGCCGGGAAATTTTTTTTGTTAACGTCTCAAATGTGTAATAGAACCATAAAAGGAAGATAAAAAGTTGGTTTGGTAGAGTCCTGGGAGGTGGGGGGGTGCACGGATACCCTCCGTAGATACTTGACTATTTGCTTTCAAATGTGTAAATGTCCCGGCTGCCTCTCCATGTGCACCATTGACAGGATGGAGTGTGACAGATGCAATTGCATGCATTTTATCATCCATGAATGTGGAACACCATCAAAAGCTTTTTTGTGGTCTATCCAGGCTGTAGACAATTTGGTTCTTCTTGTTTTACAGTTTTTGAGTATGGCCTTCTTTAGTAGTAGGTGTTCCATTGTTAGCATCCTCTCTTACATCCATTCTATTCTGCCTCTAAGCCTACTTGTTGCGTGAGGTGGTGGTACATCACCTCTGCTGATTATTCCCGTTATAAGTTGTTGGTAGACATGTTATTGGTCTATACTTGTGAGGTAGTTGGGTTTTTCAGATTTTGGAATTAGGAAAGCGTTACCTTCTGTGAGCCACTCATCCAAGGCCTCCTCCCTTTGAATATGTTTGTTGAATGTTCGAGTGCAGCGATTGTGCAGATCATCCAGTTGCTTTAACTAGAGTTTGGAATTCCATCCAGGACTGGGCTTTTAAAGTTTGCAATTTTTGCAAGTTTTTTTTTTTTTTTACTTCATCAATTACACTGGTCAACAATTTTTTACTTTCTGAATGTTGTCTAGATTTCTACAAGTGAATTAGGGTATTCTGGCACTGCTGAATCAGGAAATGGCATCCGTTTCTCTCCATCAGGTCAGGTTTTTGTGCTAAGTTGATTTGAAAAAATCAGATCTTGTGACAAAATCAATTACATTTTTGTGGCATTATCAGCTGATTTTTCTCAACACATATCATCCTAAACATGTTTTTAAGAAAAAAAATGTTTTGCCAACAACATTTATTGATTACATGATAGAAACATCGATTACTGTCATCTGAATGGTGGGCATTGATAAAGGTAAGTACAAGTAAATTGCATGTTGCGTCACCACTGTTCAAACTTCAGGGCTTGAACTTCCATTTCTTCGAACTCCTGGAATGTTCAGCGGCAGGGAGGTCTCTCTTCAGATTCCAACAGTAGTCAGCCATCATGACTGCGTCCCAGTCACCCTGATACCTGGTCTCCATCTCCTTCATGTCCTGATGGAATCTCTCCCCCTGCTCGTCACTCATTGAACCCAGGTTCTCAGGAAACCGGTTCATATGTGAAAATAGGTAGTGCATCTTGATGCTCATGTTGCAGCCCAGGTTTCTGAAAGCAGTCAGCATGTTGTTGACAAGTTCTGCGTAGTTTCTGGCCTTATTGTTGCCAAGAAAGTTCTTCACTACCAAAACAAATGTCTTCCACGCTTCCAGTTCCACTTCGTTCATTGAGTTTTTGAACTCTGGATCTCTGATGAGCTGACGGATCTGAGAACCATCAAAGATGCCAGCTTTCAACTTCTCCATGGTCAATCCTGGAAAAGCCTGGCACAAGTAAGTGAAGCAGTTACCATCTTTGTCCAGAGCCTTGGTGAACTGCTTGATTAAGCCGAGCTTGATGTGCAGCGGTGGGAAGAGTATTCTGTCTCTGTCCACCAGAGGGTCGTTGATGACGTTCCTTTCTTTGCATGGTACCAATTCCTCCCGCACAGGCCAGTCCTTCTTCGTGTAATGCTGAGCACGGTCCCTACTATCCCACATGCACAGAAAACATGGGTACTTGGTGAAGCCAGACTGTTGTCCCAACAAAAAGTTCACCATCTTCAGGTCAACACAAATAAACCACTTATGTTGATCATAACCAATTTTCTCCAGCACGTACTTCACCGCTTCATACTTCTCCTTCAGTGTAGTCGAGTGAGCGATGGGTACAGAGGCAAACTGGTTGCCGTTGTGTAGCAGAACACATTTCAGTGATCGCTTGCTGCTGTCAATGAACAGTCTCCAATCTTTGGGTTCGTACTGTGGCACTCCAAGCTTGAGCAGAAGCGCATGTCATAAATTGGCGCATGTAGGTATTGTACATTCTTCAGAGTTCGTTATTTCAAGAAATACAACTTTTTTGTATCACATTATTACAAAATCTGCCCCATTAACTTTAGTTTTGATCCACGAACTTTATGCTTTGCCTCACCAATTTTTGGAAGATTTTGAGGTTTTATGACTTCAAACTGATCCCTTTTCGACATAATCACCCAGAACTATCGTACCTGAATACTTCTTGTCATTAAAATAATTATTTCCAATCAAAACAATTATTTGACATGACATTTTACCCCCACCAACTTCTTCTAAAATGCTCCACACATGCGTACATGTGAACAAAAATGTAAAAATCGACATGTGGCCATATCTCAAAAACTTGACCTGATTGAACAAAACTAATGTGAGTTTTGGATTCAGCGCATCAGATTCGTCCAAAATCAGCTTAAAAAATGCAGACAACAAATTTGTTGTTGACCAGTGTTATCACTGGGGACATTTCCTTTTCGATGTTTTGTTTTTTTTCTCCAAGTTTTGGTTCCAATCCACCTCTTTCTTGTGTTACTTTGGGTCCGCAAAGATTCCTTTCCAGAAATTTTCTCGTTTATCTTTGTCGGGGCGATTTGATATGTTTTGCTTTTGCTTCCCCAGTTCGCGGTGGAATCTTTTCGGGTTATTTTCAAACATGCTGTTTTGTTTTCTTCCTTTGTTGACTTTATTGTAGCTTTTTAAAAATATTTTTGTTATCATGTTTAACTAGAGTTTATTTTCAACAACCATGACCTTTCGGTCTTTGTTTTCAATCTTATTATTATTATTATTATTTGGGGGGGAATTCTCTTCTTTAGCTTTGAATTCCCCTTATAAATTGTTGTATTTGTCCCGTTTCCTTCCTCGGTGCCTCCCTTTGTGTCTCTTGTCTCCGCTTGCATGGTGGTACCTGGTCTCTGTCTGTGTGGGCTTGTTTGCCCTTCTTTCAATGTTGATTTCCCATTACTTTTTCTTGAATGAGCAGTGCCACGGCAAGGCTCATGGTGTTGAGTTCCTTGGGGATGATTTTGGTTTCATTCTTCTGAGTGTTCTGTCGGATTTCCTTCATAATAGTTTTATCCATTTGTTGCTTTCTATTCTTGGTTTTTCACTGAGTGGTACACTGGTATCAATCTCATCTCTATTTTGTTGGCAAGCTCTTCTTCAAGTCTTCGTGGCTTATCATCTTCCTCCTTCTCTCTACTTAGTTTTCTCCCTTGTCTTCTTCCTCCTCGTCATCTATCACTCTTGTTCTTATCCCTTCCGTCTGTGTAGGTGTCATCTGGTTAGGGTTAGCGGGTTGAACTTGTTCTCTGTCCAGGGATGGTTCTACATCATTTCCGCATGCGTGTGTCCAGGCCGGAACCATTTTACAATTTGAGCTTTTGTCATCAAATTTTCAACAAACCTTTATTGTGAGAATATGGAGAACACTAATTAATAAATGTTACTTTTTTTTTTTTTTGAAGTTGTTGTTTTTGTCATATTGAGTTCGAGTACAAAGCGGATGCAGTCAGGCTTTGCATTTTGGGATGCTTCATAGTTTGTAATTTGACCAGAACGCTGACACAATGGCATGCTCTTACAAAATATTCTTTCATGTAACTGTGTCTTGTTGGACCCAGTTACATGCACCAGGAGTAATTTCCCAAAGATAAACTGAAAGGCCTGATTGACTGAATTTAAAAGCCGTTGGTAGGAAAATGGTTTTTGCACCTAAAAGCAAACGGATTTTTCTAAATTAACACCACTGCTGACTGCAATGAGGCAACAATCTAACGCAACTTAAAGAGATTTGATGGTGATGATATGCCTGGTGTTGACTCAATGGTTCAGGTGGTGGGCTTGGGATCCTATGATCCTGAGTTCAAACCCCACTCTGCTGTTGAATTAATACCAGGTGGGGTTGACTCTACCTGTCATCCTTCCGAGGTCAGCAAAATGAGTGCCAGGTATCCTGTGTCGGAGTGGCGACCTGTCCAGGATTGTGTCCAATAGCCAAGGAGTCTGCTTTGGCAGCACCAACGCTCTGCACAGAGTGTGGTCCCGATGGATGGATGGATGGTGATGATGATTAATTTATACAATCAAGATACACAGTTTTGTATATAATAAGTACAAGCAACATAATTGATATGAGGTACAAATCTGAGGAGCCTATGAAATATCTACTTATTAAGTTGAAGAAAACCAATCCCTGGCTATAGCGATGAATCCGAACAAACAAGGGTTTGAAAATTGGTGGGGATAAAAGGAAAGTGCAGGGGAGAGGATAAATAAATAAAGAAAAACTTTGCGGCAGGAAGATGGTGAACCACCTTGGTAGTCCAAAAGGAGAACTGTCTTTGACATCAGCATGTCCAAGGGAGAGTGACCAGGTCTGAATCTGTACTAATGATCTGAGATGAGGCTGCAGTTTGAGTAAAGGAAGACACAGGAATGTTTTGAATGCCCATATGCCAGCTGCCTCGAGGTTCCAACTTTTCACAGCCTCCCAGGGACACTCACCAACTCAGGTCAAAACGCTTCCCTTCCCTGTCGACTGTCTCGCATCACCCCCCACATCCTCTAACCAACCTCTGGCCGAAGCATACCTCGCAAGACCTGACGTTCCTCAGTGGGTTGCAGCATTCCATGTCCCCGGGGTGGGGGAAGAATGAGATTGAAGAGAATGTGGAAGCTTATTCCATAGACAGGAAAAAAAAGAGGAACAAATGAGTGTAGGTGAGCAGTGATCCTGGATCGAGGTAGTTTCATCAGAAGAGGGGTGAGGGTGGACCGTGGTGAGCCCTGCAGAAATCTGGGGGGACAAAGCATAGAAAGAGCAGAGGATTCAAGACCAGAAAGGAGGCAGAAGACAGAGAGAGCACCGACCTGTTTGCATTGGGAAAGTGATAGCCTCGTTGATTCAACTTTAGCATGGGATAGTCCAATGATCTTGAAGACCTTGATTTCCACAGCGTCAAACTGAACAAGGTGTGAGGCAGTGGTTAAAACCTGGAAGGGAGAGCAGTACTCCATCAAGTTGCAGATGAAGGCCTTGTAGGTCGATACGAGTTCAGGTGTGCCAAGGAAGGACTTTTCATGACGGAGGATGTCCAGTCAGTGTTTTGGAGGCCAGCTTATTAGAAATGTGGTTTTCCGAAGAAAGATCATGGCTGATGGTGAGGCCAAATATTTGAGTGACAACTTCCTCAAGAGGATTTTTTTTTAAGTAGATGGGGGAGGGTGGGGGTTCACCAGATAGTCCTTTCAGAGAGACAGAGTGAGAGTGTGAGATTTATCAGGATTGAAAGAGAGGTGGCAGAGGCTGCTCCCAGCCTATCTGAAGGATGAAGGATGTCAGGGGCAGTGGAGGAGAGGGGGGTTGGGGGGTGCAGTGATCAGCAAAGAGGATTTTCCAGAGAGTCAGATCGTTGATGAAGATGCATGAATAGGACTGCGCCCAAGGCACCGCCTTGGGGACACTGCAGCCTTCACAGGGAGAGGAGATGAAAGGATCCCGTTGAGAGCCACACGTTGGCGATGAGAGTAGTGGAAGTCAGTAAGCCAAGTGTGGAGGTGACCTTGGATGCCATAGGCAGAGAGTTTTGAGAGCAAGGCAGGATGCCAGACTGTATCGAATGTTTGAGACATGTCTGACATTGAGGGCCTCCACCATTGTTTGGATAGTAGAAGCAGGATGTCCAGATATGAATCTGTACTCATGATCTGAGATGAGGCTGCAGTTAGAGTAAAGGAAGACGCAGTAACGTTTTGAATGCCCAAGTGAGGAAAAACAATTTTGCTATTTTCTTAATTAATTGAAACTTGTTTGTTGCGATCTCGATTTAACGATCTTCGTTTGAAGGAGCAAATTTACGGACACTTGAGGCCTCCTGAAAGTGTGTGTTTGGATGGCGGGAGCAGGGAGGGTTGGGTTCCGAGGGGTGTGCCACCGCCGTTGAACATGTCCACATGGCGCGTGCTGCAGTGCGTGGTCCTGAAATGGACAGCGCTCGGACACGGACCTTCTGTTTCGCAGAACCACAGCGTCTCGCACATCCCCTCCCCGTGTGCTGTGCCCCCCACCCCCGGGTTGCTCGTAAATTTTAAGCGAGCCGAACATGCATCACACAACACTGAAGATTCGAATTCGATCGACTCGCTGCGACAAATGAGAAAGGTCGAGTAACCGTGCTGACGGAGGGATTTGTTTATTTATTTATTTGTTTATTTATTTATTTCCTTCCCCCATTGCCGCCGTGCGGTGTGGGGCGCTGCCCGTTCCATAAACCCATTCGTCCGCCGTAATCGGATACCGAGCGCAGTGGAGACGCGCAAATCGAGGCGGGATCTCACAGTGGGTCCGCCAAACCAAGCACCCGGAAGAACAAAACCGAGCACCGAGCACCGAGCACCCGATGCCCGAACCGTGCTGGGAAATCTTCCCTCGGATTCGATCCCATTCGAGCGGGAGGAACGGAGCCTCCGGTGGAGAGGGGAGGAGGTTCGAGGCTCCATTTGGAACGCGACCGTCTCGTGCGCAGAGACGAACAATAAGCCGGTGAAGGGCTGGTGATGGAAGAGCGGCAGAGGAAGGAGCTTGGACTCCGAAACCCCCGGATTTGAACAAGATCCACACCTGCACTGTTTTCCCCCCACCATGCTGTCTGTGATGATTACGGGCTCGGCTTTCTTTCCCGGTCTCTTCGTCACGTTAAAGACCTGGCTGCTGAGACGACAGGGATGGCAAGAAGGCGATGCGGTCATCATGAGCGCCAGGTGAGGCTCTCAACCATAATCGTGCCAATCCTCTTAATCCCTGGAATCCCATCTTTGGGGCTGCTCAATCCTTCTCCCTGAGCCACGATTAGTAAAGCAGTGGGTTCCAATCCCTATATGACCTTTTTGACCTACAAAACCTATAATTGCTCTCCAGTAGTCTCTCGAGGTGATCACATTCAAGATTCGCCTCGAGCAGTCACACTCAGAACTTTTTTTTAATTTTTATCCCTCTTGATCATAGTGATGTAACGGAGCGATGTAATGGTTTTGCTCCGCTGGTTAGTTCGTTCAGATCAACGTTATCTGGCCACTCACGTGGTCGTGAGAAAATTGCTCTCAAGCTTTTATTTTTCGATCAAATGTGTATTTATTACGTACGCAAACATAGAACAGGTTTTTTTTTTACCTCCTCTGTGCTGCATAGATGCCTTCTCCCTCCCCCTCCCCCCTCAAGCTATCCTCTCCCACCTCCCCTTTTCTCCCTCTCGTCTCGCTTCTCCTCCTTTTCTCCATTATTACCTCTTAAGCCTTTTTCCTCCTCATTGCCTACGTAATAATTAGACGGGCCAAAACGATTTGAACGACTCCGTTTCGATTCCCATGAACAACCTCCCTCATGAAAGCGCAATCTCGAGTACAATATCTCCACGAACTTTCAAATCCATTTCCCGATGGAATTCTCTCTGGGTTAGGCCATTAGTAATTCCTTTATAATTATAATCTCCATCTCCCATGGCTCTACATTCAGAATTTAAAGACATTTCTGTGTAATGGGATTAGCATTTGGACTCTCCTACCCTATAACCGTTTTAGCAGTCCCCTTTCACTTAATTGCAACAGTCCTTAAGGATGGTCCCATGGCCAAAAACAAGATGGATTGACTCACTCCCTTCATCAAGGACCCTTTTCTACCGTTGATAGCTCGCCTCCTCTTCGTGATGCACACCATGGGATCTTTAACGTCCACCAACTGATGCTGGTAGACGGGACGTCCGGCTTAACGGCCATCCAAGGGACGATGCACGTTGATGAATCACCCTACCTGTGAAACACCAGGATGGCAGTTTATCGCTTGGTCGGGAATCTAACCCAGGCTCGATGGCTCAGAGACTAGTGTGCGTACCTCTAGGTCTGGCCCATCCTGCCAGCCCCGATCGTATAGGATACACACTTAGAGATTCCAAATCGTTTAGGCAATTTCTAAATGACGTCACATTTGATGTACGATCTCAAACGCACTCCCACATTTCCCCCAGTGTGTGAAGTCGTTGCAGAACGCAAGCACTGAGTAAACACCGATCTTTGATGATGGACCACAATCCACACCACCTCCTTTTGCCTTTCAGGTTGGTGTCCATCATGCAGTCGCTGCTGGCAAGCGCTTCTGGCGTTCTCATCACGACATATTGTCACAGGGACGTGTTACACGCCAGGTGAGCCTTGAGAGATTCGTAGCACCTGTATATGGCTCCTGGGTTTCGATTTTCGGTGGAATCGAATCGGACTGAAACTACCATGCTGCATTGTGGAGTGTACTGTCCACTGAAGAGGACGTTATTAAATCTGGCTGTCCCATCTGCATCAATTGCAAGATATCAAATGGGATTGAATCGATTGACTTATCAGTATCATATGTTTGGGAATAAATATTTCTGAGATTTTTTTTTTAATCATTAATAACAAGAGCGGCACTCGGTAGAGAGCAATAACCATAACCCATAATAATAACCATAACCATAATAACCATAACCCCCCACCAGGCTGAACAGCTCACGATTTGAATCCCATTGAGAGGCCGGATCTGGATTCGGACCTGAAGCAAAATCGAATTGGCTTCTTCTTCTCACCTAACGAACTCATCCACAAAGTTTTGCCATAATCCGTCCATAACTTTTTTTGGAACATCATGCTACATTATAAATTTTGGCCCCATTTTTCAATGCTGAAGAATCACTTTTAAAAGTCCAAAAAAACAGTCTCATATCCGGATCCGGATCTTCACCAAAATTTAACCATTTCGTCCTTGTCACACACCCAACCTGTCCACAAAATGTCATCCGAATCCGCCCACAACTTCTTGAGATATCCTGTTCACACAAAGAAACGGACAGCCACACGGGTGAAAACATAACCTCCACCCACCTTCGGTGGCACAGGTAAACGTTACTCCATTCAAGGGTTTAAATCAAATGTGAGGACGTTCAAAAAGTTACCGGAAAGAGCCACAAGTTAAAGAAACGCCATAGTTGTTTATTTTATAATAGAGAATCTACACTATAAACGGTGCCGTGCATGCGTCTGTCCGTCTGTGTGTAACATTTCATTCCACCCATTGGTTGAACAGTTTCGCCTGACTCCACCCACAATTTCAACCAGAACAAGCTCAAATGAGCTTAGATCCTCGTCCTCTTAATGATGACGTCATATAAACGAATATGACGTCATTGTGATGTATCAGGTTTGCGATAAATTATCTGTGCTAATGCCCGGCTTGATTCCCGCAAAGAAAATTCAAAAAAACTTGCCTAGTTTCGGAGATAATTTTTAAGGCGATTTCCATTAGCGGAGATATTTTGACGTCATAACTTTTTTTTCTCGGAGGAATTTTCAAAATCGGAGATGGTTACTGTCTGCGCAGCGTATTTTTACATATATATATATGCCAAGTTTCAGGAAGTTTCGATGAAAACTGTAGGCTGTGAAACAAAAAAGTCCACAAGAAGATGAGTAAAACTTGGAGATCCTCCACGAGGATCTAAAAATCAAACGGCCACCATGTTGGTAGTTACTGCTGTGCAAAGCCGAAGACATCTTTGGA
Source organism: Eptatretus burgeri (assembly GCF_056783735.1). Lineage (NCBI taxonomy): Eukaryota > Metazoa > Chordata > Myxini > Myxiniformes > Myxinidae > Eptatretus > Eptatretus burgeri. The sequence continues at coordinate 32,421,748 of NC_140976.1, read as the reverse complement.
GACGTCATAGACACAATCACCATTCCCTCCCTTTAACTCTTCCCTTCAACGTAAAAACACCAAAGCCACAGTTAAAAAGATTTTGAGCTGATAAGCGTCACGGGCCTTGTGAAGATCACAGTATGAATCGGTCTCAGCGATTGATGCAGCGGCCTGTTGTCAGTACACCACCGAAATAACTATGTGGCATTCTCTCAAGCAGGGCTTTCATCGTGGAGGTTACGGGAGTCCTTGCCATTATTTTGACTATTTTCTCTTAAACGACTGGACTAGGGACCAAAAAAACCAGTCTTTGTCGAAGGACTCCCAGGATCTCGTGAGATTGTGAAAGAAAACATCCGTCATTATTTACTTTTAACGATGTGTGTGTGTATATATATATATATATATATATATATATATATATATATATATATATATATATACATACATATATATATATATATATATATATATATATATATATACATACATATATATATATATATATATATATATATATATATATATATATACATATATATATATATATATATATGTATGTATATATATATATATACATACATATATATATGTATGTATATATGTATATATACATACATATATATATATACATACATATATATATATACATACATATATATATATGTATGTATATATATATATGTATGTATATATACATATATACATATATATATATATATATATATATACATACATATATATATATATATATATACATACATATACATACATATATATATATATATATACATACATATATATATATATATATATATATACATACATATATATATAAACATACATATATATATATATATATATATATATATACATACATATATATATATATATATATATATACATACATATATATATATATATATATATATATATATATATATATATATATACATACATATATATATACATACATATATATATATATATATATATATATACATACATATATATATATATATATATATATATATATACATATATATATATATATATACATACATATATATATATATATATATATATATACATATATATATATATATATATATATACATATATATATATATATATATATATATATATATATATACATATATATATATATATATATATATACATACATATATATATATATATATATATATATATATATATATATATATATATATATATATATATATATATATATATATATATATATATATATATATATATATATATACATATACATACATATATATATATATATATATATATATATATATACATACATATATATATATATATATATATATATATATATATATATATATATATATATATATATATATATATATATATATATATATATATATATATACATATATACATACATGTATCAGGAAGACGATAATTGGTTTATGGTTGTTTATTGTTACAATTAGGCTGCTCATGGTCGCTTGAGAGTTGAGAGTTGCAATTCCATGGGGCTTCCGCTGGATTGTGAGTTGGACAGGCGACTGTGTGTGTTTTTCTGAAGTTGATGACAGCATGATGGGGGGGGGGGGAGGCATAGCGTTAAATATTCTTCTGTTTTGATGTGGGTGGGAATGCCAGTTTACTTTTGTTAGTGGGAGGAGGGTAAGGAAAGGACAGAGATTGGGGAAGGAGAATGGGGGGGAGAGAGCAAAGATGGCATTGAGTTGGGAGGGGGAGGTTGAGGCTCTGTGGGTAGGAGGGAGTGAGGACTTTTAATGGGGGCGGGGGTGTGAGGAGTTGTGATGTAGAGTGGGTTGAAGGCTTGGAGTGGGGAGGGGAATGACACTTTATAGTTGGGAAGGGGAGGTTGAGGACTTGGGGTTGGGAGACAGAGGTTGAGGAATTGGGATTTGGGAAGGGGGGAAGTTATCACTCATGCTGTTGTCACTGTTATCACTGTTATCTGTTATGCTGTTATCACTCATGCATGATTTGGGAAGTGATGGGGTGGGGGTTGATGACTTGGTGTTTGGGAGGGGGGTGGGGGAGAGAAAGTTTAGGATTTCAAGTCACATTTTACATTGCGTGGATGTTCCGCAGGTCACTGCTAGGACATATAATTGGTGTAAGCCCCTTGTAGGTTAGAGCATGAATTTGTAATTTGTTCAGGATGTCAGCGATGACTCGCCAAACTGTGTGTGCCTTTGTGTGTCAAACAAATGTCACCGACGCGGATTTTGCAGATATGATGTCATCAACAGTCCGAGTCAACCACCTCATTGGAGTAAGAGAACCTCTTGGGAATGACTCGTTACTGTTCGTAGCTTTTTTTAAAAAGCCTGGAAAAGAGTACCATAGCTGCAGATTTAAATTGATGAGTCGTTAATGGACACAGTGATGCCATGGCTCCAAGGTACCTCCATGAGGCAGCGCAGTGCAACTGGCAGACACTTTCTTTGCATTAAAATAAAGGGCATCAGTAATTTTCACCCAAGTTATTAGTCCCACACTTTCCTGGTGGAACTCTTTGCCATCTTTCCATCTGCCACGGAAGGTCGACGAAGGTTAGGTTTATCTAATATTGGAGGGGTGGGGGAGAGAAAGTTTAGAAAGTTTATCTAATGAAGCTCTTTCTAACCACTGACTAACTGACTGACTGACTGATATTAAAGATGGGAACCTTCCAGGAGACGTAGAAAGCTGAAAAATTTAATGCCGATGGACATCGAAGCCAGAACACCGCAAAAAAATTACAGAATCATCATACGACGTTCATAAATGAAAATAAATAAATGAAAAAATTCAGGTGAACGACCCCAGACAATGCGGAAACGATGGTTCATATGCTTACACAACGTGTAAGCACACCCAGCTAATATTGTTATATACCTCTGTCTGTTTGTCTGTGAGCAGGATATCTCAAAAAGTTTCGGACGGATTCGGATGAACTTGGTGTTGAGGTTCGGTGTGTGACGAGGACGAATTGATTCTATTTTGGTGAAGATCCGGATCTTAGAGTAGAGTTTAAAAAGTTTTTTTAAGTGATGCCAAAAACGATATACTGTATCGCCTGATATCTTAAAACGTTGGGGATACATTATGAAAACATTGGTGGATTAGTAGGTGACAAGAACAAGCTGATTCGATGTTGGTGAAGACCCAGATCCGGATCCTAGAGTAGAGTTTAAAAAGTTTGTTAAGTGATGCCAAAAACGATATACTGTATCGCGTGATATCTCAAAACGTTGGGGATACATTATGAAAACATTGGTGGATTTGTAGGTGACAAGAACAAGCTGATTCGATTTGGGTTAAGGTCGGGATCGAGAACCAGTGGGATACAAAACATAAACTGTTCAGTCTGGTGGAGGTATGCATTCTACCGAGTGATGGTCCAGTTCAACCTTGCTTGAGGTGGGAAGCGTGTGGATTTGCAATGGCATGACATCGTCTTCACTCCAGATATCCTTACGATATATAACACTGGTCAACAATTTTTTACTTTCTGAATGTTGTCTAGATTTCTACAAGTGAATTAGGGTATTCTGGCACTGCTGAATCAGGAAATGGCATCCGTTTCTCTCCATCAGGTCAGGTTTTTGTGCTAAGTTGATTTGAAAAAATCAGATCTTGTGACAAAATCAATAACATTTTTGTGGCATTATCAGCTGATTTTTGTCAATACATATCATCCTAAACATGTTTTTAAGAAAAAATGGTGGGCATTGATAAAGGTAAGTACAAGTAAATTGCATGTTGCGTCACCACTGTTCAAACTTCAGGGCTTGAACTTCCGTTTCTTCGAACTCCTGGAATGTTCAGCGGCAGGGAGGTCTCTCTTCAGATTCCAACAGTAGTCAGCCATCATGACTGCGTCCCAGCGACCCTGATACCTGGTCTCCATCTCCTTCATGTCCTGATGGAATCTCTCCCCCTGCTCGTCACTCATTGAACCCAGGTTCTCAGGAAACCGGTTCATATGTGAAAATAGGTAGTGCATCTTGATGCTCATGTTGCAGCCCAGGTTTCTGAAAGCAGTCAGCATGTTGTTGACAAGTTCTGCGTAGTTTCTGGCCTTATTGTTGCCAAGAAAGTTCTTCACTACCAAAACAAATGTCTTCCACGCTTCCAGTTCCACTTCGTTCATTGAGTTTTTGAACTCTGGATCTCTGATGAGCTGACGGATCTGAGAACCATCAAAGATGCCAGCTTTCAACTTCTCCATGGTCAATCCTGGAAAAGCCTGGCACAAGTAAGTGAAGCAGTCACCATCTTTGTCCAGAGCCTTGGTGAACTGCTTGATTAAGCCGAGCTTGATGTGCAGCGGTGGGAAGAGTATTCTGTCTCTGTCCACCAGAGGGTCGTTGATGACGTTCCTTTCTTTGCATGGCACCAAATCCTCCCGCACAGGCCAGTCCTTCTTCGTGTAATGCTAAGCACGGTCCCTACTATCCCACATGCACAGAAAACATGGGTACTTGGTGAAGCCAGACTGTTGTCCCAACAAAAAGTTCACCATCTTCAGGTCAACACAAATAAACCACTTCTGCTGATCATAACCAATTTTCTCCAGCACGTACTTCACCGCTTCATACTTCTCCTTCAGTGTAGTCGAGTGAGCGATGGGTACAGAGGCAAACTGGTTGCCGTTGTGTAGCAGAACACATTTCAGTGATCGCTTGCTGCTGTCAATGAACAGTCTCCAATCTTTGGGTTCGTACTGTGGCACTCCAAGCTTGAGCAGAAGCTGCGCAATATCAGCACAGTACACCAAGTCCTTTTCTTCAGAGAAAAAACGGAGGTACTCTTGATGCCTGTTGCGGAAGAAACTGATGCGAGCACTGTCAGAGAGGAGGTTTTTTTTCCTTCAATCTGGATGCCAACAGTTCGGCAGAGTCCTTTGACAAGCTGAGGTCGCGAACTAGATCATTCAACTCCTTTTGGGAAAATGGATGTGGAGCATCATCTTCAAAAACCACTTCTTCTTCATGTCCTTCAACACTGGAGGCATCTTCGTCACTAATGTCAGGAAGTTCGCCGAAGATAGGCACTGGAATTGCATCACAATGAGCTACAGGACGACGTGCTGATTGAAGATCAGGATACTTGAGGCTGCCCCGGTTCTTTCTGTTGATTCCAGACACATCAACAGCGCAGAAGTAGCAGTCAGTGACATGGTTTGTCGGCTCCCTCCAAACCATGAGAATTCCAAACTTCAGACCAAATTCCAAACTTCAGCCTCACCAATTTTTTGGAAGATTTTGAGGTTTTATGACTTCAAACTGATCCCTTTTCGACATAATCACCCAGAACTATCGTACCTGAATACTTCTTGTCGTTAAAATAATTATTTCCAATCAAAACAATTATTTGACATGACATTTTACCCCCACCAACTTCTTCTAAAATGCTCCACACATGCATACATGTGAACAAAAATGTAAAAAACGACATGTGGCCATATCTCAAAAACTTGACCTGATTGAACAAAACTAATGTGAGTTTTGGATTCAGCGCATCAGATTCGTCCTAAATCAGCTTAAAAAATGCAGACAACAAATTTGTTGTTGACCAGTGTAATTAATGGACTAGTGTGTGTATGTGTATGTGTATGTGTGTATGTATCTATGAATGCATGAAGGTATATATGTATGTGTGCATGTATGTATGTAAGTGTGTATGTTTGTGTGTGTGTGTGTGTGTGTATGTTTGTGTGTATGTATGTGTGTATGTATGTGTATGTATGTATCTGTGAATGCATGAAGTTATATATGTATGTGTGTATGTATGTAAGTGTGTATGTTTGTGTGTGTATGTGTGCATGTATGTATATGCATGTGTGTATATGTATGTATGTGTGTATGTATATGTATGCGTGTATGTATATGTATGTATGTGTGTATACATGTGTATGTGGGTATGTATATATATATATATATATGTGTATGTATGTGTATGTATGTATGTATGTATGTGTGTATATGTAGGTGTGTATGTATATATATATATATATGTGTATGTATGTGTATGTATGTATGTATGTATGTGTGTATATGTAGGTGTGTATGTATATATGTATTTATGTGTATATGTATGTATGTGTGTATGTATGTGTATGTATGTATGTATATATGTATCAATGTATGTATGTATCAATGAATGTGTGTATATGTATGATAAAATGCCTCCTTTTGACTCATTTTCTCTTCACCCCCTGTCACTTCTGTCCCCCTACCATACCCACCTTTCATTCCCTCCTATTTTACCCAATTCTTTTCTCTCTCCTCCACATATATGAATTGATTGTCCCTTCGTTGTTCGACATTAATCGGATCATCTACATTATGTGTAAAAAAAAAAAAAAAAGCGTGGAATTTTTGACCCCCGTGACTGTCCGTCTCTCTGTCTCTGTCTCCCCCCCCCTTGTTTCTTGTGTATGTATATCAGACATGTAAAGCTTCCGAACTCTTCCCCCACCCCAACAACATATCATACCCCCAAAGCTCCTTCGTACGTAATATGTCATTGAGGCCACAAGGATTGCGCTGTTATCACTCATGCATGAGATACCTTTGACTGAACAACAGTCGTGTTGTGTGCCTCGTCCAACAGGCACTGGCTGGCGACCTGGTACGTGTGGTTCGCGACGCCGTACTTCGCGTACGACATCGTAGCGATGTTCCTGAGCCATCGGCATCGGCGGCGGAGCCAGGTGGACGTGCGCCCGGAGACCCATCCCGGGGCAGGGGTCGTGGGCACGTCCTTGCGAGAGTTCCTTCGACGGGAAGCGCTCATGGTGACTCATCATGTCGGCGTGTGCCTGCTTTGCTTCCCCACTTCAGCAGTAAGTCTTGGTACAAACAATGCTCCCATGCAGTGAGTGCTCTTGTTTATACAAATCGTAAAACAAAGCCTCAGGGTAAATATTGCCAGATTACCTAAAGCCTGATGTAATTTTCAATATGAATTGTCTCACTCGAGCTTTCGTGGTTGGTGCCACATGTCATGGCACGACTTGCACGTGGAAGGGCCCATCTATTTATTACATACACGAAGAAGACCACGGCAGCATTAAATGAATCAAACTCCAGTTCAAGCGTAGATAATAAGTTGAGTACGAATGTGAAAGTTTGGCACAAACGAAGATCCCCAGGCTGTGTGACCGACATCAAAGAAGTCGAGTATGTCATATCAGGACAGGTAAGGAAACTTTGCCACAGTTACATCAATTTTATTATATTTACCGCATGGACACACTCACTCGTGCACTCACACACGCACACCGTTTTTCTCCAACTCTGGTCCTCACAAATGTCATCATTTATTGAACAGTGATGGCTATTCCTAACACATTTTATTACCGGAAACCCTTTGAACCCTGAGCTCTTTGAACTTTTGGCTCTCCCACCCTGGGTTCCCCTGGAGAAAAATCTGGCCGCTCGGGTATATGGAGGTTTGAATAGCGGCCGGTAAAATGGCCACTAGGGGTCAAAGGGTTAAAAGATGTTTTAAATGATACCAATTTTGGGTGAAGAGGGGGCGGGGGTTGGGGGGGGGCTTTCTCTGCCTCACCATCCATTCCATGCATTAACTACTCTGTGAGTGAAACACCTCTGCCTTACTACCATCTTAACTCTCCTCTTCTTTACTCTCAGGTTATGGTCCCTGGTCCGATCACTGTGTATTATTTTGCTGAATAGTTCTTCTGCACTTATTTTCTCGATACTCTTCATGGTCTTAAACATTTCCAACAAATCCCATGGTAACCACCTCCTTCATAACGTATTACCCATAGGGTGTGATTGCGTTACCTCCTATAGTTGCATGCACGCGCGCGCGCGCACACACACACACACACACACACACACACACACACACACACACACACACACACACACACACACACACACACACACACACACACACACACACACACACACACACACACCTGTGGCCATTTACATTGTGATAGCACCGCCACTTCTTCCTTTTCCCTTGATATCCATCTCAGAATGAGGCACATTGTGTTGAATAACATGAATTACATCTTGATCACAGCAACAAATATTGATGATTAGCAAATTCAACCAGTTGCTTTGCTGACTGCAATATTAAGAGAGGGGGAGAGAGAAAGAGTGGGGGGTAGAGAAGGGGGGAGAGCGACGCCTCACCACACGTCGCCTTGCACTCTGGGAGGGATGGTAGCGAAGAGGATGGGGGGGGGAGAGGTGGGGACGGGAAGGGGGTGTTCTGGACTTGTGTTTGGTCAGGGGACTTGAGAGGGAAAAATGAGGGAGATGTTCTCGACTTCCGTTTGGTAGTCGGGGAGGGGTGCTTGGTGTCGGAGCTGTGAGGACTGATATAAATATATTGTTTGGTTCTGTCACCACATGAGAAATTATACTCTATTTTTGCATCCATTGCTGAAAGAAGTGTGTGTGGTGTGTGTGTGTGTGTGTGTGTGTGTGTGTGTGTGTGTGTGTGTGTGTGTGTGTGTGTGTGTGTGTGTGTGTGTGTGTGTCATTGGTTGTTATCTCCATATGTGGGTTTCAGAAAGTGGAACAGAGCCCTCCCAGGTCTCAAAGTATCCACCTTCATGTGTGTGTGCTTATATCTACAACTGCCGCAAGCTTGCATTAACAGGAAATGGTAGGAATTCGACACCTCACATCCACGAACATATCCTATGTTTTTGTAAGTCCAATTTGCATCCAGAAACATAACAATTATGGTTAACCAATTAGGAATTGGCACAGTTTCATTTAAATGCTGGAAGTTATGTAGAAAATCGAGTTAACGACTTCTACACACTACTGAAGGTTGATTAATTTGTCCAGTCTGAGTGGTATCCCATAAACTGTTAAGCTTGAGTGTGAGTGAATACTGTCACAAGTTCAAAAAGAAGCAAGAAATGGCGTATTACCAGTGGACCAATTCAGCGTTATGTCCATGACATAATATGATCCACTCAATGACTCGGATGTCATAAATGGACAGCGCCCATGAGAATAAGCTGCTCACTAAAATGGATTCAATGATAGTAGTCCCGTGGCTGAAAGGAGCAAAGACTCACTGAAGATAGGGCCGTGAGCAAGACACCTGTCACCAAGCTCTGTGTGGTGTAGAGAGCAAAGCACTACTGAGGAAAGGACCACAAACAGACACATGGTATGAAACTCCATGAGACAAAAGAGGAAATGCGTCGCTGAAGATAGGGCTGTGAATGTGGTTTAACTCCAGTGAACTTTAGTTTAACTCCAATGAAACTCAAGTCCGGGAGTCATTTCCACGACAGTGTGAATAGCGAGCTGCCAGGCAGGAAAGCATCCTCATGCTCACGTTAAAGCATTCCTCTCCGCTTGTTCCTCGAGGGAGTGGGGGGGTCCTCAAGCTCAGTTGTAGTGTTGAACAAAATTATTGGTTAGAAACCAGATTAAAAAAAAATAAAATGTCACCCGCAGGGTGACCCGTATCTTGCCAAAAGGTGACCACGTGTGACTTCTTTAAGGTCACACTGAGGTGAACAGAGCTGCTATCCACCAGGAGTGACTCCTTGACGAATATCTGCCTACGAGAGATTCCGATGAGAATCGTTCTACAGAGTAACCATGAAAAATATGCTTTTGCCTCATAACGTCACCAAATAACGTCATAATGTCTCAAGCTTAACATATCTAGAAAGCACTCATCGAGGTGTTCAATTTGAGGTACTACACGATATGGTTCCTAAAACTTGAAAATTTGACCTTGGGGTCAAATATGTTTGACCACAGGCGCTAACCATGAAGGTCAAGGCCAATCGCCACCAAAAATTAATCAGCAAAGCGCCAGACCATGAACTATATTCCCATGAAGTTTGAAGACGATCCGATCAAAATTACTCAAAAAATAAGGGTTTCGTCGACTCCCCTGATTTGCGACAAAGTGACCTTGACCTTTGACCTTGACCTTCAAATTTTTGTGCGCTGAAAGGGACCTCTATAGGCCTCTGATATGCGGTTACAAAAATTTCCAATGATAACTGTGCTCTGCAGAATTTTTTATACGTGATTACAGACAAACAAACAAACAAAAAAAAAAATAAAATAACACAAGCTGACTAACATATCTTGCAAAAACTTCGTTTTGGCAAGATAAAAAAATAAAAACATGCCTACACTACTGTCATTGGTTGGACAAGTAAATGTAACAACGTTCATGATGGAAAAGTACAAACAAGTTGGCACCAATGAAAAGTACATTGCTGAAGGAATCCCTTAAGTACTTGAAGCGCAAATAAACTCAGCAATAAGTACTGACTTGATCGGATATTTAAATATACTAGCGATACCCATGCACATGCACGGGATAGCAGTACAACATAGCTGGTAGCAGACGACAGACCGTACACGGGGAATGACAAAAAATACGCATTGTGCAAAATGCAAGTGGTACTATGGAGCGCCAAGACTTCCCAAACATTGTCGGCATGTCCGCCAAGTGCCACAGCAATTTCATAGAGATCGTGTGACGGCGAGCCGAGTTTTTAGTGTGCAAGCTTGGTATTATAATAGAGATTTTATCCAAATGCGTGCAAAAGATTTTCGGAAATTCACAGAGTAGAATAAAAGTTTTGACAAAAAGCTTCGTTTTTGAGAGATACTGCATAATGCCGTACACCTGCAGAAATGCTTGTGGGAAGTGACGTCACAGTGGCAGTGGATTGTTACTGAGCCATCACAATAGAACACTCCTCACTGTAGCAATGGATTTTTCTGCTGGAATAGAACCATATTCTTTTGGGAATGTAAGTAGTGAAGCAAAGCTAAATACTTTTCAAACCGCATCTATTTCGAAAGAACAAAGTGACAGTGACAGTGTAGAGTAGGCTTAGACAGGTGTGAATGCGGACATTGTGAATAAATGCCTCCATCATGAGAATGCATTTGTTTCCAGGACTGGGATTTGCTTAATGATAAATTGAAGGAAAGCGACTGTTTTTTATGGATTTATAGATCCTGGTGTTGAGAAGATGGTGAACCTGGACATTTAGTTCATCGGCTTCATCATCATCGTAATCATCATCATCATCATCGTCCTTTGCAGAGCGTTGGTGCTGCCGAATCGGTTACTAAGCTACAATCCTGGTTGGGTCACGACGATGACTCAGAAAGTCAGGAAGAAATTGGGAATTTTTCCATGGTGCTGGCGAAAGCTCGCCGACTCTTCGTGAAGGACACCGTTGAATCTTTAACATCAGCCAACTAATGCCGGCAGACAGGATGCCCAGTTTAACGTGACACACACACATTGATCAATCACTCTTGACTATGAAACATCAGGATGAGTATTAATGGCTGGGTTGAGATTTGAAGCTTAGAGGCGAGTGTGCGTGCCTGGAGGCCATTGTGCATGCCTTGCGTTTTAGTTTCTGTTTTCATTAATTTCTTGATGTAGAAGGGGGTCTGTCGAGATAGTGCCTGATACTTTGAAGAACAGGTATTGTTCCCTTTTTTTAAATTGATACATTAATCTAATATTACCTTTTTGGCTTTTTTTTCAGACAATCCAGACGAATGGCATATCATTTATCCCCACGCTTTTTGAAAAAGACTCAGGGATATATATATATATATATATATATATATATATATATATATATATATATATATATATATATATATATATATATATATATATATATATTATAAGAACAGAGTTCAATTTGTTCGACCACTTTATTAGCGTGGAACGACAATAATCAAACAAGTATTGAACAGGTTGAAAAGCCCACAGCATCCCTGGCTCCGGCTCAGGCTGCGCATGCGCAATGGCACAGGGGACCGTCGATATGTAGAAGTACCGTAAAGTACAATGTTCTCTATCTCCCTCCGAGTCTTTATTAAGTTAATAGATAAAGGCTGAGAAATTATTAAGTTTAATGAATGAACAAAAGTTTATATCGCCCATCGTGTGACTATTCCATGGAGTAGTCCTTGTGCCAGGCAGGCACGCTGGTCGCTCTGGTGGATCGGCGTTGACCTATTGCTGGTGCTGGTGGTGTCACATTGGGTCCCAGTGGGGATGGGGCTCTCGGGGTTTCAGGGGCCGATGGTGGCGTCTGAAGGATCGCGCGCCTCGGTGTGCCTCGTCCTGGTGCTGCTGGCGTGTCTGAAACGGGTGTCGTCTTGCACCAGGGTGTGCATACTGACGTCAGTGCCGGCGTGGGCCCCGTTGGCGTCGCAGATGTCACGGGTTCGCTGTCGAGGTCAGGCAGTTGCGGTGTTACAACGGGTGCAGGTAAGTGATGCGGGTTGCTAGATCATCATAGATAGACCGGGGTGGCAGCTGGTCATTGCGAACTGGGCTAAACTTGCGCAGGAATTTCCTGTTCCGAAGTGTGACTCTGCCCGAGCCGTCAATCTTGATCACGTATTGGTCGTGTTGGCGTACCTCCACGATACTGCCTGTCTTGTCCAATTTTTTTGGGTGGAATCCTGTCTGGTTCTGTACGCGGACTGGGTCCCCTACAGCAAGTGGCGGAAGGCGTTTGGTGTGTTCTGCCCAGGTGTCGACTGTGCGGATATGACGTTTGCGGAGGGCCTCCTCCCTCGCTTTCAGGGTCTCATGCCAAGTGTCGTGCGGTCTGTACTTCCCGGGGATAATTGGGATGAAATCGCGTATCGGGCGGCCGAAGACACACATTGCCGGGGAGATCTTCGTGTCAGGGTCAGGCGTGTTACGATATTGTAGTATCGCTCTCTGCACAGCGTCAGTGTCAAGTTCTCCCTGCGGGCTGGTGTTGTCCGTGATAAGTCGTTTCATTGTCTTAACTCCAATCTCCGCGCGACAGTTGCTGTGAGGGACGGTCACCGATGACAAGCGGTGGTGTACGCCCCATCTGTGCAGGAATGACCTGGTCTCGGTGGAGGTGAACTCCGGTCCCCCATCCGATGCGAGCTCTTCTGGTGTTCCGTACGTCACGAAGGCGCGACGTAAGTGGTTTATGAGTCCGGCAGCGCCACCCATCGACTTTGAGATGATCGGCCAGTTCGAGTATCTGTCCACCGTCACAAGGTAGTGTGCACCCCTGTGTACAAAGAAGTCCGAGCACACTGCCTGAAAGGGGTAAACGACCGGGATAGGTGGAGTTGGTGGCGCTCCAGGCTGTGATGGTGCCATCCGGTGGCAGTGTTCGCAGTTTTTCCGAGTGGCGCTGATGTCGGCCGACATGCCTGGCCAGAATACAGAGGATTCTGCGCGGGCGGTCATCATTGATACGCCCTGGTGGGCAGCGTGTAGGGCGCTCAGCACATCACCGCAGAGTGAGGGTGGTATGACTACTCGGTCCTTGTATAGGATCACTCCATCTGTCGATGTAATGTTCTCGCGGTACTGGTGATAGTCGCGAATTGTCTCTGGCATCTCGATATTTGAGTCAGGAATGCCGTTTATTGTCATTCCCTCCAATATGTGCATATCGCCATCGCTGCTGGTGGCTTCCCTGACGCGATCCCATGTTACTGATCGCAATGATTCGAGGCCCGCGGCGCACCATGCCAGGTTGTCCTCCTCGACGTCGTCGTCATACTCCGGCTCAGTTTGGCGTAGGAGAGACAGGACGTCAGTGTGCGTGCTTGGTTGGAGGTGGGTCGCTATGGTGGCATTGTCATCTGGAAGGTTCATGAGTGGAGGTCGCGTGGTGCCGACCGGCCTGCGCGACATGGCATCTGCCGCCTTGTTCTTCATGCCCGGGATATGTATGATGCGGAAGCGATAACGCAGGGTCTTCTCCTTGAGGTTCCTGAGGCGGGGGTTGGGTATGTCGTCAAGTGCTCTGTCCGAAAGGAGTTTCAGCAGTGGTTTGTGGTCTACCGCAACGATCAGGTTCTCGCAGCCCAGTACGAAGTAGCGCGCCTTGTCCAAGGCGTCCGCGACTGCGAGAGCCTCGCCCTCTATGGGCGCGTATCTGGATTCTGCCGCGTGTGTAAATCTGCTGCCGACCAGGGTTATTTTCCATCCATCAGTGCAGCAGAATGGTCTAACAGGCACGCATTGGCAGTGCTTTGGAAGCAACCAGAATCCGATTCCCTCCTTCGACCAGTCCGTGGCGATGCATGTTGGCTTAGTGTTGTCAAATATGCGGACACCGTGTTCGATTTCTTGTACGATCACGTCTTTCGACTCGCGGAATATGTCCTCTAACTCCATGGACCACTGGAAGCGTTCTCCACTTTTCAGGAGCTTCCGGAATGGCTGCATTCGTTCGGCCATACTAAAGGCATATGCCACCTGGTTGACAAGCCCGAACCACGATCTGACGTCGGTGATGTTACGCGGTTGTGGGAAATCGTGGATTGCTTCCAGGTAGCGGCTGCATGGTCGCACGTCGGTCATGGTGATGGTGAAGCCCGCGAAGTCCACCGTGGGTGCGCTGAAGACAAACTTCTCCGGGTTGAGGATGATTCCATTCCGGCCGCATATATCCAGCCATTGGACCGCCTGGAAGTAGCTCCCCTCAATCGTGTCTGACCATAGTAGCGTGTCATCTACGCACTTGGTCTTGTTACCAATGTCCGCGACGATCTCATCGTATCGTCGTGAGTAACCGTCCCCCGATGCCATATACCCTTGTGGGGCAGATAGGTACCGGTAGCGCCCCCATGGAGTGATGAAGGTCGTCTTGTGGCGGTCGTCCTCGTGTAGGCGGACGCTATGGTAACCGTTCCATGCGTCGAATACTGTCTTGCGCTTCCCATTAGGTACACGTCTCGCCTGGTGGAACGGGGATTGGGTGTGGTGGGTCTCGCGGAACGCATGCTTGTTCAAGGCCTGAAAGTCGACGGTGCGTCGCGGCTTGCCATTCTTTTTCGCGCAAATTACCATGCGGTGACATGTGTCACCGGCGTGCCGACGGGTACTTCCTCCAACACGCCGAGCCGAACGTCCTGGTCGAGGCCTGCTTTTACCTCATCTTGCCAATGTATGGCCACAGAGATGGGAGTGTGATGGGCAACCGGTGTCGCGTTCTCACTGAGCATAAGACGTAGTGGCGGGCCAGTCATTCTCGGTAGTGGCTGGTGTGGGCACGTGTTGAACGTGCTCTGAGCATACATCCTGAGTAAATGTGACTGTAGTACCTCTCTGTTGGCCTCGGTCGCTGGCATGGGGAGTGTGGTCGGCTTGGTCAGCGGCTCCGCGCGTGGCGGGCAGTCGCACAATTCCGAGGTCGTCAGATTCACCTCTCCGTCAGATTCACGTCGAGTGTCGGGAATCTGTCCGAGATCATTCCCAGGTCCATGCAAGCCGCGCGGGAGAGGAATATGCGGTCTGAAGAGTACGTCACGTACGCGATTTGGCGCGTCTCCAATCTCCGAGCATCGTCACTGTTACCGGCGAATCTGACTACCACGGCTCCGAGGATACGAATTCCTCTGTTGTTTGCGGCCTTCATGGTCATGGATACAGGTATGAGGTCCTCAGTACTCAGGCCCATTTGTTGGACGACTTTAATGCCGATCAGGCAGCTCTGGCACCCCGTGTCTGCCATAGCGGGTAGGGTTACCGCGCGGGTGTGTTTCAGGAGGTTAAAACCCAGCACTTTGTAATCCTCACGCTTGTTGGTGAGAGTGAGGTTGACGTATGGCTGCGGGTCGCATATGCGTTTCATCCACTTATTGCACATATCATCGTACAGGTGGTGAGCGAGGGGAAGCGCGCGCATTTCGTCCTCTGTGCTGGCCATGGTGACCATGCATAGCTCGACGAAGGCTGCCGTCTGCTCGTCGTACATCCCGTCGGTCTCCTTAGATGGGGGTCTTTCCGATCGGCCGCCCAGGCACGCCTTGTCGAGGTGATTCTGGCGGTCACACTTCCGGCACTTTTTACCGTATCCGGGGCACTCGGCGCGTCTGGCGCGCCATTGAGGCGTTTTGCCGTGGCCCACCTCGCCGCAGTAGATGCATACTCCTTCGGGCTTGGCCTTCCGTTTTTCAGGCCTGGCTCCTACTCTGGCGCGGACGTCCTGTTGCTTTCCCCGCCGATACGAACTACTGATCGCGTCCGTGCTCTGAGTGTCAAGCAGGCGCGATGCCGAGCGTTTTCCAGACTCTTTGGCCTCGATATACTCCATCATGTCCTTTAATGGCATGTCCTGGTTCTTCTCACCGAGTAGGTCAAGTTGTATTGCTTGGTCCGCGATGCCACGGACAACCACGTTGCGCAATATCTCTTCCGTGAAGTCGTTGACCTGATCGCACCCCGCCTTGGTGCACTTCATTTCATACTTGCACGTGTCCGCCTGCCCCTTGATGCGGGCATGGAACGACCGGACGGGCTCCTCGTCTCCCTGCCGCATGTTAGACAGGGCCACTCAAGCTACCATCGTGTTCTCCGTCCGGACGGCGAGCGCCTTCATGGCGGCGAGGGCGTCTTCTTCATCGCTGCCCATGAGGCTCCTACCCGCCGCGAGAGTGAGGTCCTTTCTCAGCTCCTCCTCACAGCACTCCAGTAGCTGCGCGACTATGTCAGGTCCGACAAGCTTAGTACCTGTTTTGTATTCGCCCCAGCGGGTTATGAAGTACGACCTGGCCTCGCCCGTTCCGGCCAGTCCTATGGAGGGACGCTTGAGTTTCTCCATCTTGGCATTCGAGCTCGCCGCCCTGGGGGCGGCGACGTGCACAGTGGCGTGTATACTCAACATGGCCGCCACCACTGCCGCCTCTGTGTGTGTAGCCATATAGTCACAACCCTCGATCGGGCACTCTGCTTCCACCGGCGCCATAGGAACAGTTATTCTGGAGTAAACGTTCTATTTTCGGTGATGCACACGTGTGTACAGTGTCCTGGGGGCAAAGATTGGGTACAGAACCCGAGAAATCCAAACTCACTGTCGACATTCTCGTGGTCCGTTTTCACCCAGTCGTGTCCTCCTCAGCACCGACGATCTTTACTCGACTGCATCAAGTTGTTTGATTATAAATAAGAACAGAGTTCAATTTGTTCGACCACTTTATTAGCGTGGAACGACAATAATCAAACAAGTATTGAACAGGTTGAAAAGCCCACAACATCCCTGGCTCCGGCTCAGGCTGCGCATGCGCAATGTCACAGGGGACCGTCGATATGTAGAAGTACCATAAAGTACAATGTTCTCTAATATAGATATAGATATAGATATAGATATATATATATATATTGTTGCAAATTTGGAAATCGATTACACTCAACATTCAGGTCCTTTAGCTCAGATATCTCGTTAAGTACGTGTTCTATAGATAGCTCCCTTCCATTGTTTAATGGGTAAATCTATGTAAATGCACTGTGATTCATTTTAATAGTTAGGGTTCAATCAGAACAACAAAAAAAAGAACGGCCCTCCCCCGCAAAGAAGAACGACCCTCCCGTCCCGTGATTCAACGGCGTAAACAGGGATGACGGTTGGGGCGGGGCGGCTGAAAGCGAGGTAAACAGCCCCCACCCGTGGTTGCTGGGGGGGCGGGGTGGCGCACGAGGGCAAATGAGTCACGCCGGAAGTGAGGCGGGGCTGAGAGGGATAAGAGGGGGACGCTCTGCTTGGCTCGGGTTGGTTCTGGTTAGTCTTTGGTTAGTCTTCGGTGAGCCTTCGGGGTTCATCGGCTCGTGTTCTGGTGGCTTTTGTTCTGCTTGGTGGAGTTGGTTGCTCTGCTTCGTGGCCTCATCTTGGTTCGGCTGGCTCTTCTTGGTGCGGGGAGCTCTTCGCGGTCTCTGCTTGGTTCCCGGTTTGGTGCGACTTCCTGGCCTCATCTTGGTTGGTGGTTCTTCAGGGAAGCGACGCATTGGGTCGAGAAGGATCGGCGCCTCGTCTCACCAGCACGTGGTCCGGAGCGCGAGGGGATCCGCCGGAGCTCGGAGAGGATCGCGGTTCACGGTGATTGGATCCAGCTCACCCATGCTGGTGCCCAGTCTGAACAGCTTGAAGACCACACGAGGTGGAAAGGTCCGAGGCAGACCCTGGGCTTCAGCTCATCTGTCCCTCCGAGCTGAAGTCCGCATTAAAGGCATCAGCCACCATTTATTGTGTGTGTGTGTGTGTGTGTGTGTGTGTGTGTGTGTGTGTGTGTGTGTGTGTGTGTGTGTGTGTGTGTGTGTGTGTGTGTGTGTGTGTGTGTGTGTATGTGTCTGTGGGCCCGTCTAGCAAGTAGAAAACTGTTAAGTGCTTTGTTCGCTGTATATACTTGCATTTATTGTATTCGGTATAGTTCTGCTCTTTTGTGTTCCCTAGCTCCACATTATTACTGTATAAATAAACCCCAATTCTTAAATGTATCAGCTCGTTTTGTGTTTCTTGCATTGGCCCGACATGACGCGTGTTTGAGGATTAGTGTTGGTAACTTGTTCATTTGGTCTGGCTCGACTTTGGTAATTCCGCTCGGTTACGCCGGATCCGAGTAGGCGATAGCGACTCGATTCGGACAAAGTCGGCCGAGGGTGAACTTCCCCGGTAGTCGGACCACGTGGGTACTTAGGTAAATTGAAAAGTTCGCAATCGACCCTACACCACGTGGTCTATCCATTGGCAAACTTCGGTCCAGTCAGGACCCATCCGCTCCGGACTTATCCGGGGCGACGACCTTTACATTCCGGGCGATCGGTCGAGTCGACTCGCGGCTCCATATAGCGGTCATGCTCACGGCCGACGTTCCTCACAATATATATATATATATATATATATATATATATATATATATATATATATATATATATATATATATATATATATATATATATATATATATATATATATATACATATACACACACACACACATGTTATTGCATGTTCAGGAAGGGGCTTCTCCCATTCAGGGAGGGGCTTCAAAATCAAATTGTCATCATTTTATTTCCTCCGTGGAGCCTCTTTTGAAAGGCTCACAGTTTCTTACACTCTCACAGCTTTATCTTCAATCTAATTCGAGATCTAATTTCATTTTCATGGTCACGAAGATGGTTTGTTTCAGTTGCAGCAAAAGGTTAGAAAATTGGATGAATATTGGCATTTTTAGACAAATAATACATTCTAATAGCCGTTTTGAATGTATCTGGTTGGACGCGATGTGGGGAGGGGGGAGAGGGTGAGGAGGGCGGAGGAGAGAGGGGGAAGATAGGAGAGAGGGGGGAGAGAAGATTTTCCCCCATTCTTCCTTGCAGAATTGCTCAAACTCTGTCAAGTTGGATGGGGAGCACTTTAAGCAAGTCGCTTAAAGTGGCCCGTGTCCGAAGTCGACCTGCGGCGAGGTGCGATCGCCCGGTCTACCCTCCGTGTGGGTACTTAGGTAGGTCGAATTTGGCGAGCAACCCTATCCCACGCGGGGGCCGATTGGCACGATCGTGGTGAGACCGAAAGGTCCACCTGTGACTGGTTCCCGGCGTTAGTCCGAGAGGGTCACGACTGGATTGTCCGTCCGGTGGGCGACGTGCCGCGATTCGAGTTACGTGGCCGTCCGCACGCCGGCGGGCGCGAATCCGCAACAATATATATATATATATATATATATATATATATATATATATATATATATATATATATATATATATATATATATATATATATATATATATATATACGTACATATTGTGATGTTCACGGGACTTGAACGGTCCCGCCAACGTAGAATGAGCCGAAATGAAGGAGGCGGTTTATTGTTTATAACCCAAGGATGGCGGTTTTAATCGCTCTCCAGCAAACGGGACGAGGAAGGTGGCACGCGTCGCTTTTCACTGAGTTAATAATGTTTACTTTTCTAACAAGAACGATAATAAGACTCGGCAAGAGGAGGGATCCGTGGGCGATTCGACGAAAGGTGGGGTGGATTCGGGCATGGGGGAAAACACAAACAATTCCAATGGATATACAAATCTCAAACCCTCTAAGGCACCAGGTACACACACACACACACACACACACACACACACACACACACACACACACACACACACACACACACACACACACACACACACACACACACACACACACACACACACACACACACAACATAGCCAGTGGTCAGGCTTGCCCGTGGTGTCGACGTAAAAGTCACTGGATTGGTATCGGACGAGCTGGCGTTGCGCCTGTCAGGGGCAGGAGACACGGTGGTGCAGAGGTTCTGTCTAACCTTTGGTGCAGAACCGCGGTTCCCGGCCTGTGAGGTCCAACCAGCCACTGCGGTGTTGTTTCTGGTGGTGTCGACCTCCTGGTGTAGGCCCAAGACCGCTCACAGACGCTAGGGAGCCAGTTCTAGCACCAAGATGCGAGCAGGAGAGGGAGGCAGGTCTGCCCACCGTTCGGTCCCGTACTCCGAGCCAGCAGAACTCGAGAGCCAACCGAGGTGAGGAACGAGGCACAGCAAGGCCACGAGACACGACGAAATCCAGGAACGAGCAAGCGCAGCCCGTGAGAGCTCTGAGAGACCCGCCTCGACGAGAGCTTTTCTTTCTTACTCCTCCCCCTCCCCTTCCAACCAGATCGCTTTTATACTCCAGAGTCCTCATCACTTCCAATGGAGCCATTTTATTGGCCCTCTGCCTGTCGCCTTCCGCCAATCGTCATCCAGGGGGTGGAGCCATCATTAGCACCCTTCTGACACATCATGGCAAGCCCACAGGGAATACTAAAAGGGAATACGCATAAACACTTACCCTAACCCGTCTCCCTATCTAATTACATGACAATCATCATTTCCCCCATAAAGAAATGGACATTTACTCGACAATTTATCACCACTGAATTGCTACTTATTACATCGAGATCCTGGTACAACTCAAACAGCATCGCATACTTAATTACCCTTTGAATGCATACCCCCCCCCACCCTCAGACGTAACACTGCCCCCTCCTCTGGTAACGCAGCTCCTGCAAGGTATATCACAGGCGCTACCGTACCAGCCTTAACACTTACTGACTCACACCTATTTAACCTAATGAAATAAAGTAGGAGGGGCAATGGGCAGCGAGCCGCAGCTAACTTACCTATCCTGCTTAATGTACTACCCCCTTATGGCCTTATCCTCGCCTAAACAATCATTCATCTTTTTATTTTTTTATTTTATTTAATCACATGAGAGAACTGAGCGAAATTGCACTCCATCCTCTGGATCATCGCTCCTGTCCAACACTCTTCCAGTGATCTGGGGAGGAGAAACAAAAGGTTCCATCAAAACACAACACTTGTACTTTACATTCCTACACTAAGCCTTAACGACACTATTCACAGGATATTTACACACGACCGCGTCCCCCAGTGATGATAATAGACCCAGCGTTACCTGGGGAGACAATTTTCAAATTTGCCTCACTCTAAAATTATGCGGACATCATGCCCTTGCTGCACGTGTCAAGTTGTGCGGGATCGAGTGGGACTCAAATCTTCACAACACTCACACCATGGTCATCATCACATTTCTCGGTCATGGTTCCTATTTCAATAATTGCAGGCTGAATCCCGTCATGGCCGTGGGGTGGGTTGCCACAAGATGATGGGGTATCTCAGGTGCAACCATGCCCACAGGTAAGCTTTAGTCCAACCCGGACGTTTCTCCGCCCCGCTCCCTTTGATTCCCACCCCCTGGTGGCCATCAGCTCTATCCCCGTACAACACAATGGAAGGGGTCTCACTGGCTCCTCTGGCCTTCCTGGGTCGCCAAGGTCCTACCGCCTTGGTCGCCCAACCAGACCCTCTCCCAGTTGCCTCCAGACACTGTCACCATTAGCCACCAGGGGTGAATATCCTTGAAGGGGGGTCGCAATTCCCGCTCACAGTGAGCCTCGGCAATCCCTGCAGACAAGCACATCATCCCCACCCACAAAACCCACATGACTCCCCCCACCCAATCGGCCTTACATGTGACACCTGCATTTCTAACGCTTCACCGACCATGACCTTCCCAGTTACCACACCATGTCCAATAAAAAAAATCAATGTGTGCACCATACAGTTCACTTCTTAATTTGAAACAACTCGCACAGCACTTCTCCTCACCCGATCAATGCACCAGCCATTGGACAGCACTCGTGCCCGCTTTGTTACCAATTACCCACTGTCCCTATTGTCACTCTAAAACCCAGAACTTCAAACCCATGCCAATTTTCCCACAATTCACTATTTTCGCCAAAGGAGGGCACTTCGCCACAATCTCACCAGCCGAGCATGGCCCTATATGCTCAGCCCGATCTCGTCTCCCCGACCCCCGACAGTGATCTCCGGACTCAACCTATGTAAGGGCACCTCGGATAGACCTGGCGGTTCAGCAGGAGGATTCATCCTCTCCGAGTCTAAAAGTCTATTGGAGGGTCCCTCCATCGCCGGGTACCGGCAATATCGTTGCACGTGTCCTCTTCGCCCGCACCGGAAACAACTCCCCATGAAAGGCCCTGTGCGTATCGGTGTAATGTCTCTTCCGGTTCCGGACCACCTCGGCCAAAATCGAATTGCTCTATTGGCTGGGCTGGACCCCGCCGCTGTGGCGCACCTACTGCCGAATTACCCCTTATCAAACTTGACAGTTTCTGGCAAATTTCCTGAAACATTTGGGTAATGCCAATTTCTCCCAGCCCCCTTCCCTGATCCCGAATCTCTGCCTGTCGGATCGTCACTGATGGCCTCTCGGGCACCCGACCGGGCCGACTCCACGATGCCAGCCTGGCCGCGCACTCGGCCGCTCGGTGAACGGTGGGTGGATCCTGTAACTCCACTAGCGCTCAGACCTCAGGGTCCGGAAGAGCAGCTAAAAATTTCTCGAGTGCCAGTCTGTCCCACGCCTCCACTGTTAGGTCCCGATACGCGATCCTAACCGATTTGTAAATGTCCTGTGCCAGCTCCTGCACTGTCTCGCCCGACTTTAATCTGCGGTGCTGGAGCTGGGCCCGCACCAGATCACAGTTTGCTGCGAACCCAAACCGATGGCTCAACACCTTGCAAATGTGGGAGCTGGTCAACATCCCTCCGCGATCACGTTTAACACGTCTGCGGCTGGTCCCCGCAATGTTGCCACCAAATTCCCTGTATGTTCCCGCTCATTTCACGTGTTTAGTTGGGAAATACACTCAAATTGCGTCAGAAAAGCTGCAAGGCTCCCTGACCCGTCAAAATTTACCAGGGGGATAATCTTCCCGGTGGCCCGCTTCCCCGTTTCTCCCTTGTCCGAATCCAGCCCAGGGATCAAACACCCTTGTGGCTGCGTATCCAATTTTGGAGTCCCCTGTGGCCAAAGATGTTTTGTGGTGAGGGTCTCATGGGTCAATTTTGCCTCCTGTTCCAAATGTTGAATAGACCTATTCACCTCTTCCCGCAGGATCTTCTGGGCCTGCACAACCTCCTCCGAGGCTCCGTCGCGAGTTTGTAGCTGCTCCTCAACCAACCCGGACACTCTACTTACAAAAGACGGCTCTACCAGGCCTTTATCCAAGTCTCCCTCTTGGCTCATAATTTTATCTTGTTCATCCAAACGAGCCTCCAATCCTTTTACCTCCTCCGCCAAATTCATCCCTTGCTTTCTCAGCTCTCCCCACTCTTCAACTTGCAACTGCATACGAGCATCCACACAGGCACGATGACGTTCCAGGCCTTCATCCACTTTATCAACCCGAATGTTCGTTGCATCAATTTTATCTACCAATGTTTTCCATATATTTTCCCCCTCCAATGTAATTTCTACCTTTGTTTCCTCCAATCTATCCTCGAATTTACTTTGCATTTCCCCCAATTTAATATCCACACACTCCTGCATCTCAGTATTCATTTTCTCCATCTTCTCCCCCAATTCATCCCTCATTAAATCAATCCGTGCACCCAACTGTTCTCCTATTACCCCAAATTGATGTTATTTCTGTCCCCCGTGCTGTCATTTTTGCCCCCTGTGCCATCATTTCTGCCCTCTGTGTCACAAATTGATTTGCCATTTCTGCTCCCTGTGTCGTAATTGCACTCATTAAACGTTCCAACATTGTCCAGACCGACATCGGGCCGGTTTCTGGCGCTGCCGGCTCTGTTACGGGCGATGAAGCACGGTCCACGCTCGTAATGGGGGAGGTTCCAATCCTCCCGCCGTCTCTCCCTTCTTCCCCCGACTCGCTGCCCGACACCTGGCCTTCCTCCTCAAACATCTGCACATCCACCATGGTGCAGAAGTCCCGTTTGCTGCCAATTAAATTTAATTTGAAAAATCCCGCCAAAATTTTCCCGCGCTCGTGTGCTTTTCTGAAGTGATTTTATATTCCAATTCGTGGCAAGATTTTAATCTTGGTATATTTTCCCGATGCCAAATATAATTTATAGGGGTTCGAATATCCCACTCCTGACACCAATGTGACGTTCACGGGACTTGAACGGTCCCGCCAACGTATAATGAGCCGAAACGATGGAGGCGGTTTATTTTTTATAACCCAAGGATGGCGGTTTTAATCGCTCTCCAGCAAACGGGACGAGGAAGGTGGCACGAGTCGCTTTTCACCGAGTTAATAATGTTTATTTTTCTAACAAGATCGATAATAAGACTCAGCAAGAGGAGGGATCCATGGGCGATTCAATGAAGGGTGGGGTGGATTCTGCCGTGGGGGAAAACACAGGGCGGAAAACAAAGGGCGGAGGAGCTCCTTGTGAGCCAACGGCCATCCATATCTAGTGCCCAACTGTGTCTGCGGACGTCCTCCTGCAGTTGGGTTACTTCTTATTAGGAGGTTGGTGGCAGGATTTGCACTCCGGCCACCGTAAAACGCTTCATTCCGCAAAACGCAAAAACGCAAAAAAATCTGAAAACCCACTCCGTGGGAGTACCTCCTGTGCAGCTTCCCTTCGCAGGGCAGCTCACCGGATGACAGGATTGGGGCAAAGCCTTCGGGACCCCCAATCATTGATAGGAGGGAAACCACGGGGTAACATCCCTTGGTCAGATTGCGGGAGAGTGTGTCGGAGTGGTGCTGAGGTGTCGTCCACCAGACGCCGGTCTCCTTGGGTTAACCTGAGGCGGTCCCTTCGGGTGGGTGCCTGGAATGTCCTATCCCTAAGAGAGGATGATCACCTGTCTCTGTTATCATCTGAGCTCAAGCGTTTGGACATCGGGATTGCAGCTCTCTCTGAGGTTCGGAGACCGGATTGCGGCGAGATAATGGTGGGTGGTTACACCTACTATTGGTCTGGTCGCTCTGAAGGTTACCATACCCAAGGAGTTGCTGCAGCTGTGTCCAATAAGCTGACCCCAATGATAATTGAGGTAACACCGGTCAACAAGCGTATTATGAGATTAAGGATTCGCCACTCCTTAGGTGTCATTTCCCTGGTCTCTATTTATGCTCCGACTGAGGCGAGTGATCTCACCGTGAAGGATGCATTCTACGCCACACTCGAGTCTGTGGTTGATCAGTGCCCCAGACGAGATACACTTCTAGTCTTGGGGGATTTCAATGCATCGACTGGAACTGATAGGGATGGTTATGAGGTGTGTGTTGGTCCCCATGGGTCAGGAACTATGAACCAGAATAGCACTAAGTTCCTTGACTTTGCAAGAAGTCATGGACTTAGGGTGGCTGGTTCATGGTTTCAGCGCCCACAAGCTCATCGCTGGACTTGGTATTCCAACGCTGGCGGTGTGGCAAAGGAGATTGACCATGTCCTCATTGACGGTCGTTGGAGGATGATCCAGAACTGCAGGGTCTACCGGAGTGCTCAGTTCCTCAATAATGACCACAGGCTTGTTGTAGCAACTCTAAAGCTGCACCTTAAATCCTGGAGAATGGTACCATCCCAGCCTAGGCTGGATGTTGCCAAGCTCAGGGATGAGAGAGTAGCTGAGGAGTTTGCGAACAGGCTGAGTGGACACTTGGGGGGTCTGGGTGCTTTGGGGGGTCCTGAAGAGTTGTGGAGCACCTTCAAGACCACCGTCCTTGATGTTGCCGGTGGATGCCTTGGAGTTCACCGCAGGGCAAAGAAGAATTTTGTCTCTCAAGGGACACTGGATACCATTGACCAGAGTCGCAGGGCCAGGCTGTATGGCAGAGCTGAGCTGTTCAGGGAGCTGAGGCGTAAAACTGTAGGTGCACTGAGGGTGGACAAGGAGGCCTATGTGCGAGGAATCTGTGAGGGGGTAGAGCATCACCTGTGGACAGGTGATTCTCGTCCCGCTTACAGGGGAATTCGCGCATTACGTTCATCCAAGCCCATCCCTCGGAGCACTGCAGTTCGAGCAGAGAGTGGTAGGCTCTTGACAGAGGAGTCTGAAGTGAAGGCCCGCTGGGCCGGTTACTTTGAGCGGTTGTACCAGGCTGATCCCCCAGCTGTCGAGTTGGACGTCAAGGGTGTTGCAATCCCTGTTGCTGACCCTCGAATCAACTGTGGTCCACCATCGCTTGTGGAAACACGGGCTGCGGTGAACCAGTTGAAACGGGGCAAAGCTCCAGGGATCTGTGGCATCCATGCTGAACTTCTCAAGGCTGGTGGATATGCTGCACTCGTGTCGTTGCATGCAGTTTTGTGCTCTGCCTGGAACACAGGCATCATCCCAACTGACTGGAAGAGGGGCCTTGTTGTCCCTCTCTGGAAAGGGAAGGGTGATCGCCAAGACTGCAACAACTACCGAGGGGTGACGCTGCTCTCAGTGCCGGGCAAGGTCTTTGCTCGGATAATTCTTGATAGGGTTCGCCACCATCTGCTTGAGCACCAGCGTCCAGAGCAGTCAGGCTTTACACCAAAGAGGTCAACGATTGACCGTATCCTTGCACTTCGTGTCCTCACCGAACGCAGACGAGAGTTTCGGCAGGGGCTGCTTGCACCCTATGTTGATCTCTGTAAAGCGTTCGATTCAGTGAATCGGGATGTCCTCTGGAGGATTCTTGGTCTTCGTGGGGTGCCACCAAAACTGATCGATCTGATGTCTGAACTCTACTCTGGTACTGAGAGTGCTGTGAAGTGTGGTGGTACCATCTCTGACTTATTTCCAGTTGTTACTGGAGTTCGTCAGGGATGTGTACTTGCCCCCACACTTTTCAGCACTTGTATGGACTGGATTTTTGGGAGGATGTCGGAGAGATCAAGTTGCGGTGCATCGTTTGGCAATGTCAAGATCTCGGACCTTGATTTTGCAGATGATGCAGTCATCTTTGCGGAGACCTTAGATATCCTTTTGGGGGCCCTCGACGTGCTGAATGAGTCGGAGCCATTGGGATTACGGATTTCTTGGGTCAAAACTAAGATCCAGGCTTTCGGTGACATCTTGGATGCTGCTGTCCTGTCTGTGTCTGTTTGTGGTGAGGATGTTGAGGTCGTGGATAGATTCACTTACCTTGGCAGTGATATTCATGTCTCCGCAGGTTGTGAGCTGGAGGTCAATAGACGTCTGGGTCGGGCCTGGGGAGTCATGGATTCACTGGATCATGGGGTGTGGCGCTGCCCGTACCTGTGCGGGAGGACGAAAGTCCGAGTCTTCAGGTCCTTGGTACTTCCAGTCTTGCTCTATGGGTGCGAGACTTGGACTTTGACCAAGGATCTGAGATGGAGACTTAATTCCTTTGGTACCAGGTTTCTTCGGAGAATCCTTGGCTATCGCTGGTCGGATTTTGTGTCCAACGAGCGGTTGCTGAGAGAGACTCGGATGAGATTTGTTACCTGCATAGTCCGTGAGCGTCAGCTGCGGCTGTATGGACATGTGGCTCGCTTTCCTGACGCTGATCCTGCTCACCAGATTCTCTCAGCGAGGGAGTCTCATGAGTGGAGGAGGCCAGTGGGCCGACCACGTGCCTCATGGTTGCAGCAGGTTGACCATCATCTCAAGGAGATGGGGATGGGCCTGGCATCTGCCTGGGGGATGGCCAGACGGAGGCCCCTGGAGTACCGGCGGAAAGTGGAGGCAGCGACGCGCTGTTCTGGCACATGCTCCCATACCTGACCTGACCTGAAAACACAAACAATTCCAATGGATATACAAGTCTCAAACCCTCTCAGGCGCCAGGTACACACACACACACACACACACACACACACACACACACACACACACACACACACACACACACACACACACACACACACACACACACACACACACAACATAGCCAGTGGTCAGGCTTGCCCATGGTGTCGACGTAAAAGTCACTGGATTGGTGCCGGACGAGCTGGCGTTGCGCCCGTCAGGGGCAGGAGACACGGTGGTGCTGAGGTTCTGTCAAACCTTTGGTGCAGAACTGCGGTTCCTGGCCTGTGAGCTCCAACCAGCCACCGCGGTGTTGTTCCTGGTGGTGTTGACCTCCTGGTGAAGGCCCAAGACCACTCACAGCCGCCAGGGAGCCAGTTCTAGCGCCAAGATGCGAGCAGGAGAGGGAGGCAGGTGTGCCCACTGTTCGGTCCCGTACTCTGAGCCAGCAGAGAACTCGAGAGCCAACCGAGGTGAGGCACGAGGCACAGCAAGGCCACAGGACACGACGAAATCCAGGAATGAGCAAGCGCAGCCCAAGAGAGCTCTGAGAGACCCGCCTCGACGAGAGCTTTTCTTTCTTATTCCTCCCCCTCCCCTTCCAACCAGATCGCTTTTATACTCCAGAGTCCTCATCACTTCCAATGGAGCCCTTTTATTGGCCCTCTGCCTGTCGCCTTCTGCCAATCGTCATCCGGGGGCGGAGCCATCATCAGCACCGTTCTGACACGTCATGGCAAGCCTACAGGGAATACTAAAAGGGAATACGCATAAACACTTACCCTAACCCGTCTCCCTATCTAATTACGTGAAATTATCATTTCACCCTTAAAGAAATGGACATTTACTAGACAATTTATCACGACTGAATTGCTACGAATTACATCGAGATCCTGGTACAACTCGAACAGCATGGCATACCTAATTAAACATCCTAATTACCCTTTGAATGCATACCCCCCCCCCCTCAGACGTAAATATATATATATATATATATATATATATATATATATATATATATATACATATATATATATATATATATATATATATATATATATATATATATATATATATATATATATATATATACATTGTTACGGTGCCGGTACGTCGGCTACAAACCGACTGCTCTGACGGAGCCGCAAGTCGAGTCGGCCCGACCGATCGTCCTGAATATAGATCGCTGCCCGGATAAGTCCGGGTCGACGGGTCCTTGTACAAGAACCGAAATACGCCAATGGGCAGACCACGTGGGGTAGGGTCGATTGCCAATCTTCAATTTACCTAAATACCCAAGTGATCCAACTACGGGGGTATTCCACCCTTGACGGAACTCGTACGAACAAGCCGCTGAGGCGAGCCTGTCCCATGCACGATTCCGAGCGGCTTAATCGCCGAGAACCATCGGTCCAAATGTCCCCCTTCTACGGCAAACCAACAGCTTTCTAACTCCCAACACACGAAATTCTCAGTCAATGAAAGAAACGACGCGACGAGCTGAAAACATTTAACAATTGGGGTATTTATTAATAATAATGGGGAACTCGGGAAGCACGTAAGAGCAGAACTATACCGACTATACGAAATGCAATGCAAACATTTACAGCACACAAAGCACTTAATAATTTCCTACTTATTAGACGGGCCCACGGACACACGTACGCACACACACACACACCCAATAAAATGGTGGCTGAGGCCTTTAATAATGAGCTCAAGCTCGGAGGACAGGTGAGCTGAAACCCACGACCTATCTCGAACCTCTCCACCTCGTGTGGTCTTCAAGTTGTTCGCACCCGGGCTCCAGCGAGAGCGAGCTGGACCCAATCACCATGAGCCGCGATCCTTCCCGAGCTCCAGCGAATCCTCCCAACTTCTCAACACATGCTGGTGAGACGAGGCGCCGATCCTTCCCGTCGATGCGCCGCTTCCCCGAGGAACCACCTCCAAGATGAGGCAGATGAGTCGCACCAAGCCGGGAACCAAAACGGAGAACAAAGAGCTCCACGAACCAAGAAGAAGAAGAATCCACCATTCGCAGATCAAGCCGAGCGACCAGCTCAACTCTCTTCCAAACAAAACAGCTCGAAGCAAAAAGCTCTCCCGAGCCAAGCAGGACCCGACGGCCTGCTGAACAACTACTCAGTGGAAGCAAAAAGCTTCCGAAAGCCTCAACCCTAACCCAAGCCAAACAGGACCCGACGGTCTGCTGAACGACCACTCTACCCAAACAAAGAAAGGATCTCCTCTTTATCCTTCTCCGCCCCCTCCCCCACACCCGGCGTGACTCATGCCCTCGTGATCCATCCCCCGCTCAACCACGGGTGGGAGGGAGTTGTTGACGTCATGAATCACGGGACGGAAGGGCCCTTCTTCCTCTTCGCAGAAGAGAGGGAGGGACGTCTCCATTGTTCGCTCCCAAACTATTAAATCGATCCGCAGCGCATCTAATCGATTTCTAAACATTTAAACAATGGAAGGTGAGCTATCTAGGAAACTAGGAATTTGTTAATACAGCAAAGCACTTATCGACATAACTGACTAAAGGAACCTGTATGTTGCGTGGAATCGAATTCCAAATTCGTTATATATATATATATATATATGTATATATATATATATATATATATATATATATATATATATATATATATATATATATATATATATATATATATATATATGAGATGGTATCTCACCCCATTGACTTTTTGCTTTTGTCTCCATTTGGCATCATAGGTGGGTGAGTTATGGAAGACACATGAGGTTTGTGGCCCGACTAATACCATGGAGTTGTAACCCTTAAAATGTTGAGATCATGAAAATTGCTGGAAAGATGGTGCACCAAATGCATATGATGCACATCAAAGTAAGGATTTCAGTTCATTTTTGAAAGAGGATAATGCTGCGTGTTGAAGAACAAGATTGCAGCTGAATCAACTTTGCTAGAAATGTTGATTTTGGAACTGAAGATGCAATCGTCATCATAAACCAAGTGAACATCGTACAAGCTGTGCACAAACATCCTTTGTAATGGTTTGGCTACCTTTGTGTGCACACACATTACTCTGGTCCTTTCTGGTGTAAAGCCTGTTGGCACGATGACACGTATTTGAAGAGCAACCACCATACTGTTTGTACATGTTGTAAGAATGGCATTGCAGTATTTGAAGAATAATTGTCCTGTAGGTTTGTCAATAATTTGGGTTAAATTTCAGTTGCTCTCATTTTCTGCTGTCTTTAGATGTCTAAAAGGCCATGGCTGGGTAACATGGTTTCCTTTATGTTATCTTTTCGAGCTTATGATGTAGAGAAATGGGGTTTTCTAACATTAGTTTGCATGCTGAGAGAAATATAGTATCCTTCATGACCTGAAGATCAATTGCATTATGTTTGATTGCACCAAAAGTTATGCTATCGGGGGCCATCTGTTTTTAAGTCTGGGAAGGGGTAGTGGGGAGGGAGGGGCAGTGGGCAAATAGAAAAAAACATTAAAATTGGAAGAGAAAAAAAGAAAAGTACAGAAGGGAGGATGATAGTGGAGGAGTGTGGTAGGGAACGTGGGGGGGGGGGGGTGCTTGGAGGGAGTGGGAAAAGAAGCGAAGGTTGGGATGGTAAGTTGGGGAGGAAAAAATGACCGTTTTTACAGCCATTTTTCCCTGCTGTGCAGGGTTTTGGCTTTTTCTTGAGGCAATGTTTTATGGTCGGATGCCCTTCCTGACGCCAACCCTGGTCGCCTCTTACGACACACAGGGATATGGTACACCTATTCTTACCGGGGCATACACCGGGACCAGTACACTGGCACTCATTTCGCTGACCTCAGAAGGATGACAGGCTGAGTCAACCCCCTGGTGTTAATTAAGCAGCCAACGGGGCTTGAACTCAGGACCCTGGGATCCCAAGCCACCACCCTAACCACTAAGCCAACACCAGGCTTTAAGTTGGGGAGGAAATGGAAAGGAATTGTATTAATAAATAGATGTTCCTTTAAATGAACACACTGCATATGAACATTAATAAAATACATGTCAGTGAATTGGCCGCGCATGTAATGGAAATACCCATTCCAACATTTATGGCTTTCGAGGATATCTTTTATTCAGTATGGTGGAATGTTTGAGCCTCACCAGGATACACTCCAGTTTCTATTCCTCTCCACCTCCTTTGCCTTTCCCCCTCGTTTTCTTTACACACACACACACACACACACACACACACACACACACACACACACACACACACACACACACACACACACACACACACACACACACACACACACACACACTTTGATAGCTCCCTTATGTGAGAGTTATGCTTTCATTCTCAAAAACAACAGGTGTTTTATCCTGAATTGTTGATTGACGATTTGTCCAACTCTCTTAATTTTGAAAAACACCATGAGGTTCTTCGGCTTGCTGTTACATTTTTACTTTTGGTGTGTGTGTGTGTGTGTGTGTGTGTGTGTGTGTGTGTGTGTGTGTGTGTGTGTGTGTGTGTGTGTGTGTGTGTGTTGGTTGTTATCTCCATTTGCAGGTTTCAGAAGGTGTAACGAAGAAATAGGGTTTGCAATTTACATCTATAAAATGGTGGACATGTTGACCTTCCTCAACCCCTACACAGTACTATCCTCAAGCCTCTTTCCTCACCTCTCCATCTTGTTTCCATTTTATCCCCAATCCTCACAACCCTCCCTCACCTTTTTCTCTCTCCAATCCTTCCCACTTGTCTTTTTCCAATTTCAATTATCTTAACTCAGCCTTCCCTACCCAAGGCATCCTTAATAAATAGATGACCTCTATAAAGGTCATCCATGCACCTTAAACCAAATAATAATTCGGAACAAGCATCACAATCATTGCTCGATGTAAGCTGACAAGTGCTTTGTCCTTCAACCTTTGGATCCTCGGCATTGTGAGATTTATGCCTCAGATGCTTGTATTACAATCACGGCATTTTTGTCCCGCAGGAACTTAGGCTTAATGGAATTTAAAATTGGCCCCAAAGGTGCTACGTTGCATCAAATGTTTATTTTTATTTTTTTTGAACAGTGATTCAAGCAAGGCTGATTAATTTGGTACAGGGAAAGAATCTTCAACAACATCAATGTACTTTTTCATGAAATGCAATGTAAACAGTGGACAAATTAACACCGTCCCAGCCATGATGAGGTCTGTGGCTCAGATGTGAATCTTAACAGAGGCCAACCAAATGAATGCTGAAAAAGAGTATAGATAGAAAGTATTACAAATCTCTGTGGTGGCCTTTAAATGTTAATGATGCTGCATGAAGCAACCACAACTTTAATCAATAAAGTATTTTCCATTTTTGCAGGGATTGAGAAATATTATGGTTGCAATTTATTATTTAGAAGCAAATAGCACCCATCGCTTCGCTGATGGGAATACTGAAGAGGAGAGGGAGAAAAAGAGGGAGAAAGGTGGGGGAGAGAGTGGGAAGAGAGGAGAGAGGAGGGAGGGGAGCGAGGAGGGGTGGGGGAGCGAAGAGAAGTGAGGGAAGGGAAGGCAGATGTGCGGTAGAGCGTTAATTACCACCCGGACAAGTCCAGAGACAAACACTGCCCGGACGCCTCTGGAGCCAAGCTGATCGGAGACAAACACCACTTGGATATGTCCAGAGATAGAGTGAGGGAGGTGTGGGAGGAAGATGCTGCACTGTATTGGGAGGAGGTAGAGCAAGGATGCGATATATATATATATATATATGTAGAGAGAGAGAGAGAGAGAGAGAGAGAGAGAGAGAGAGAGAGAGAGAGAGAGAGAGAGAGAGAGAGAGAGAGAGAGAGAGAGAGAGAGAGAGAGAGAGAGAGAGAGAGAGAGAGAGAGAGAGAGAGAGAGAGAGAGAGAGAGAGAGAGAGAGAGAGAGAGAGAGAGAGAGAGAGAGAGAGAGAGAGAGAGAGAGAGAGAGAGAGAGAGAGAGAGAGAGAGAGAGAGAAATATATGCTTTATGAACAACACAAACACACACACACACACACACACACACACACACACACACACACACACACACACACACACACACACACACACGGTTGAGATCGGCAACAACCTAAAAACCATTCATAGCTTTCACCAAAAAACAATGTTGCATTTATAGAGACATTTCAAGGATATGTTCACAAACATTAATCTTTATAAACAGCTGCATGTGATGGGTGGGAAAAAAAAATTTGGCTCAGTAATTTAGAAAACACGTTAATACAGCAAACCACTCGGAAATCGGGTGTTATTTCACAACTCACTCAGGGTGATGGAGCATGAACCAATTGCTCAGGGTGATTGAGCACGAACCACTTGTCAGGGTGCTGGAGCACGAAGCACTCACACAGGGTGATGTAGCAAGAACCATTCACTTTGGGCGACGAGGCACGAACCACTTGCTCGAAATTATGTGGTGGGCAAAAGCGTCCGCAGTGATTGAACTATTTGCTCACATGGACGTAGCGCGGTACCACAATTGACTGTAAGGCGTTCGGCAAGTGGCTTAAGCACTCATGCAAGCATTCCAATGAAATGGTTGATAAGGAACAGTTGGCCAGGCTGTCGCTGCATATCATATAGGATCCCTTTACCTTTCAAGCCGGTCTTCACCGCACATGCAGCAGTTAATGAAATAAATGAATTCGTTCAAATAATGACTTTATCCACAAAAAAATTGCAGCTTAATGCAGAACAACTCTGGAGACAATCACAAAGTTAAATCGCCATGAAATAAACATTGCAGATAATCCATCATCTTGCCTGCTCATCCATGCACGCATCATGTGGTACATCGTTTTTTACATATATATATATATATATATATATATATATATATATATATATATATATATATATATATATATATATATATATAACACAAACGTTATAACTTTTTTTTTAAACATCCGTTTTTTTTTACCAGATTTGCTTTGATTCCCTGTTGAGCACCTCACAAACCTACGAAAATATAGACACAGATCTGGCAGACGCAATGGATAGGCAGTCCCTCTGGAGACAGGGAGTGAGGTTGAGCAGTGAATCATATAGCTCAATGAAGCTGGTTAATTTTGGCACATTCCTAAATTTTATGTTCACTCAATATAATTCTCCAAGCAATAGAAAAAGATAAGTTTAATGCTTTGGAAATTTCACATTTTCTTGTGTATCTATGGAGGAGAGAACATAGCCTTGCTTGCTTAAAGTAAATAGGTATATCGGATTAGTTAGAAGACTCGTTATATCTTTAAATTATGAGATTTCACAACAGGTTTCAACACTTCTTTGGTCCGCACGATATCCAATCCCCAAAACCGAAATAATATTTCGATGATATACTTTAATTAGTCTGTGAGAGTAGAACGGGGTAAATTGTATCATATAATGCATGAAATCGCTCCAGGCTCCTAATTTGAAAACTATAGTACTTACAAAAGTGATGTATACAGAGATTCATAGCTATGATGAACAGGAATTTGATAATATGAGTGAGGAAAGTGAAAAAATAACCTTGTCGTTAAGAAATCGTTGTGGCCTGTTCCAAGTCAAAGCATGGTCGAGCAGGCCAAAAAACATGGCTGCTTCAGACCCCAGCGAGGTTATCCAGGAAATGCCTTTGGACCCCAGACAGCGAGGTGGCCAAGGATCGCCTGATGAAGGATATAATTAAATAAGGCTGTTAATTATCTGCAAAAGGGAGCACCAGAGCAGCGCGTTGCTGCATCCAATTTCCGCCGGTACTCCAGGGGCCTTCTTTTGGCCATCCCCAGGCAAATGCTTGGCCCATCCCCATCTACTTAAGATGCTGATCAACGTTCTGCAACTATGAGGCATGTGGTCAGCCCATCGGCCTCCTCCACTCATGAGGCTCCCTCGCTGAGAGAATCTGGTGAGCAGGATCAGCGTGAAGAAAACGAGCCACATGTCCGTACAGCTGCAGCTGACCCTCATGGACTATGCAGGTAACAAATCTCCTTTGAGTCTCTTTAGGCATCTGCTCATTGGACACAAAGTCTGACCAGTGATAGCCAAGGATTCTCCGAAGAGACCTGGTACCAAAGGAATTAAGTGTCTGTCTCAGATCCCTGGTTAGATTCCAAGTCTCACATCCATAAAGCAAGACTGGAAGCATGAAGGACCGGAAGACTCGGAGTTTCGTCCCCCTGCACAGGTACTGACACCACAACACTCCATGATCCAGTGAATCCATGACTCCCCAGGCCCAACCCAGATGTTTACTGACCTCTGGCTCACAGTCAGCTGAGACATGAATATCCCTGCCAAGGAAAGTGAATCTCTCTACGACCTCAACATCCTCAACACAAACAGGTACAGAAAAGATGGCAGCATCAAAGATGTCATTGAAAGCCTGCGTATTAGAAAGGAAACCCGTAATCCCAGTGGCTCCAACTCCTCATCCAGCACCTTGAGGGCCCCCAAAAGGATATCCAGAGTTTCTGCAAAGATGACTGCATCATCTGCGAAATCAAGCTCGGAGATCTTGACATTCCCAAATTATGCACGGCAGCTTGATCTTTTCGACATCCTCCCCAGAATCCAGTCCATACCAGCGCTGAAAAGTGTGGGGGCCAACACACACCCCTGATGAACTCCAGTCACAAATGTAAACTCGAGAGGGAGCACTCGGGAGAGTGCAAAACCTCCGCCACCAATACTGCTGGGTCACTCAAGTGAACCTTATATCTTATTCATTAAATATGTTAACAGTGCTGACAGAGTTATAGTTCTTTTCTCCAACATTTTTTTTTGGGGGGGGGGTTGGAAATCACTTAAAACATGTAGAAATGCAAAAAAAAAAATTTTTTTTCTCTAACAATTTTTTTTTGGGAGGGTGGGGGGACAAAGTCCAAAATCTAATGGCATGATCCTTGGACCATACCTAACCCCCCACCAAGTTTCGTCGAAATCAGTCGAGGAGTTTTTCCGTAATACTGTTCACAAACAAACAAACAGAAAGGGGTGAAAACAGTAACTTCCGATCTTCGATGGCGGAGGTTAATAAATCAGAGATGGTATCACCACATATCACAGCACTCTCAGTGCCAGAGTAAAGTTAAGACATCAGATTCATCAGTTTTGGTGGCACCCCACAAAGACCAAGATTATTCCAGAGGGCATCCCGATTCACTGAATCTAATGCTTTTCAGAAATCAACATCGGCTGCAAGCAGTCCCTGCTGAAACTCGTCTGTGTTTGGTGAGGACCCGAAGGGCAAGGATACAATCAATAGTTGACCTTTTTGGTGTAAAGCCTGACTGCTCTGGGCGCTGGTGCTCAAGCAAATGGTGGTGAACCCAATCAAGAATTATCCAAGCAAAGACTTTGCTCGGCACTGAGAGCAGTGTCAACAATCGGTAGTTGTTGCAGTCCTGGCGATCACCCATCCCTTTCCAAAGAGGGACAACAAAGCCCCTCCTCCAGTCAGTTGGGATGATGCCTGTGTTCCTGGCAGAGCACAGAACTGCATGCAATGGCATGAGTGCAGCAATTCCACCAGTCTTAAGAAGTTCAGCATCGGTGCCACAGATCCCCAGAGCTTCACTCAATTTAACCAGTTCACCACAGCCTGTGTTTCCACAAACGAAGTTGGATCACAGTTGATTGGAGGTTCAGAAACAGGGATTGTAACACCCCTGACATCCAACTCAACAGCTGGGGGATCAGCCTGGTACAACCGCTCAAAGTAACCATCCCAGCGGGCCTTCACTTCGGACTCTTCTGTCAAGAGCACACCACCCTCCGCTTTAACTGCAGTTGACCGAGGGACGGGCTTGAAAGAATGCAATGCGCGAATTCCCCTGTAACCTGGATGAGAATCACTTGACCAACATTGATGCTGTACCCCCTCACAGATTCCTCGCACATAGAACTCCTTGTCCACCCTCCGCATACATACAGTTTACGCCTCAACTCCCTGAACAGCTCAGCTCTGCTATTAAGCCTGGCCCTGCAACTCTGGTCATGGTATCCAGTGTCCCTTGAGAGACAAAATTCTTCTTCACCCTCCAGTGAGTTCCAAGACATCCACCGGCAACATCAAGGATGCCATTCTTGAAAGCACTCCACAACTCTTCAGGATTCCCTCCAAGCACCCAGACCCCCAAATCCCTACTCAGCCTGTTCGCAAACTCCTCAGCTACGCTCTCATCCTTGAGCTTGCCAACATCCAGCCTAGGCTGGGATGGTACCATTCTCCCAGATTTAAGCTGCAACTTCAGAGTTGCTACCACAAGCCGGTGGTCAGTAATGAGGAACTGAGCACTCCGGTAGACCCTGCAGTTCTGGATCATCCTCCAGCGACCATAAACGAGGACATGGCCAATCTCCTTTGCCACACCGCCAGCGTTGGAATACCAAGTCCAGCAATGAGATTGTGGGTGCTGAAACCATGAACCAGCCACCCTAAGTCCATGATCTATTGCAAAGTCAAGGACCTTAGTGCTATTCTGGTTCACCATTCCAGACCCATGGGGACCAACACACGTCTCATAACCATCCGTATCATTTCCAGTCGATGCATTGAAATCCCCCAAGACTAGAAGTGTATCTCATCTGAGGCACTGATCAACCACAGACTCGAGCGTGGCATAGAATGCATCATTCACGGTTGGATGACTCGCCTCAGTCGGAGCGTAAACAGAGACCAGGGAAATGACACCCAAAGAGTGACTAATCCTTCATCTCGTAATATGCCTGTTGACCGGTGTTACCTCAATTATCATTGGAGTCAACTTATTGAACACAGCTGCAGCAACTCTTTGGGCATGGTAACCATCAGGATGACCAGACCAATAGTAGGTGTAACCACCCGCAATGATATTGTCACTATCTGGTCTCTGAACCTCAGCGAGTGCTGCAATACCGATGTTCAAATGCTCGAGCTCAGATGATAACAGAGACAGGTGATCATCCTCTTTTAGGGATGGGACATTCCAGGCACCCACCCGAAGGGACCACCTCAGGTTAACCCAAGGAGTCCGCCGTCTGGTGGATGACACCTCAGCACCACTCCGACACACACCACTGCAATCTGACCTGGGAAGGTTACCCCAGGTCAGATTGCAGTGGTGTTTTTTTTCCTCCTATCATCAAAGAGTGGGGGTCTTGAAGGCTTTGCCCCAATCCCATCATCCTGTGAGCTGCCCTGTGAATGGCAGCTGCACAGGAGGTACTCCCACAAAGTATTCCATCCACACAAACCTGACAATATTCATGTGGTGTTTGACGGACATGCTATTTTTTGTGATGTCTCGCTAAATAAGGCACTACTTCCTGGTTGAGACCTGGTCCATAGTCTTCGTGGAGTATTATCACTCTTCAGCCAGGAACCCTTCACCATCATAGCCAATGTAGAGCAATTGTTTCATTGTTTCTATGTGTGTGAGGAACACCAAGACTTTCCAAGATCTCCCTGGGATTCCGAAATACCCATGAAACCCACTTTGCCTGCTTTAGAGTTGGTTAATGATCCAGAGTTTCT
This sequence comes from Eptatretus burgeri, assembly GCF_056783735.1. Classification (NCBI taxonomy): domain Eukaryota; kingdom Metazoa; phylum Chordata; class Myxini; order Myxiniformes; family Myxinidae; genus Eptatretus; species Eptatretus burgeri. The sequence continues at coordinate 32,382,323 of NC_140976.1, read as the reverse complement.
TTCCATTGCTACATTGGCTACCTCGCTTGAACATTCATTGGGACGACAACGTTTCACACGCTCGTCAGAGTGGAATTTCAAGCCAATGCCTCTTCCTGCGCTATCAGGTGATTTTGGTCATCCTGCAGCTATCTTTGGATATCATTGGTGTCGTGTACAGCATTTGGCAAATACCTTCTGGTCACAATGACACGAAGAATGTCTTCTGACCCCGCAGTCCCATACATGGTGGAAAGTCAAGAAACGCAACCTTTGCATCAGTGATATAGTTCTGCTAAAGGTGGATGTTCACAGGATTGATTGGTCCTATTGCATGATTGAGCCCAGCGCAGATGGTTGGGTTCGAAAAGTGCGAATCCACATCATGAAGGACAGCAAACCCCATATCTACCCGCGACCCATAACTGAGGTCATACTGTTTATACCAGCAATTGTGAATTTCATATTCTCATATTATTTTCCACTATGTCCCTATCCGTTAGCCATTGTCTGGTGCATAAATTTAGTGACTGTATATGATGTATTATGAGGTCAGTTTATTTCATTTTTGACAAATGTTCAACAACACTTTGATGATATTTCAAGCCAAGATGGCTACCCTGGTTCTCGTGTTCACACAATTCTCTTTGCTCAATAAATTGCTGTTGTGGTTTATATAAAAACCAGGTGAGGAGTGTGATTTAACAAAGTTTGAATGTAAAATGTATATTATGTTCCATGCATGTCTTGCTTCATGCATATTTATTCTCTGCCCATGTGTTGCATCATCTCTGCTGCAGAGGGCAAGTACACTCTTCCATTGTATGGCAGGACATATGCATGTATCTGGAAAGGGCATGGTTTTTTATTGACGCATTTGTCGTATTTCAAATTAAAGAAAAGGTGATTTGAAACTCTACAAATGTTGGTTAGACTGCCTGGAGCATTCTTATTCGCGAAGCAGGACACGTAGGCCGTTCCAGGATAGCAACTGCTGCTAAGGTCAATTCCGCAGTTTAAATTTTGAAATTTGGCTCAGGTTCAGAGATTCTAGAGATTATCACATGTGTGGAAATGAAATAAAGCCACGATGAACACTGGCGTCTCCAGGCATTTATAAGCATTGGGGTGTATACGGTGATTCGTAGGTATGATAATCAGGCATTCAATGATACGAGTGAGGAAAGTGAAGAAAAAAAAACATTGAGCGCTTTAGCGTTAAGAAACCATTGCGGTCTGTTCCAATTCAAGGCATTGTTGAGCAGGCCGAACAAAATGGCGAATTAAGACCCCAGCAAGCTGACAGAGGGCTGACTCAGGAGCTGACCAAGGATATAATTAAATAAGGCTTCTTCAAATTATCTTCAAAAGGGGTGTTTTATTTAAGCCAAATACCCAATTTTCATTCCTGTACTCCCTTAGAGTTCCCTCAGTATGCATACAAAGATTCAGGCTGCTTGGTTTCATGGACTTGGAGTTATGGAGGACACACATACACACACACTCACAGACGTTTATTAGGATAGATTTTATTTTTAAACACCATGGAAGCGTTTCTTCTGTCTCCTCACAATGGCAAATGCCCACACAACGGTTGGTCCCAATGACCCATTATTATACACTAAATGTCGATGTGATTATCTTACCCACTGTTTGTGAGCACTTTTGCCCCTCCTGAACCCTGACTGTGGATTAAAAATAACTGAAAGCTTCGATAAAGTTTCTTAATCATGTAAATAGACACCCTATTTGTGACGGACTGTTTTGGTACATTTAGGGGCAGTATGGTAGCTTATGTACTGTGTGATTGAACTGGGTATGATTCCCAACATGGACGGAATTAATTAAAAAATGCCATTCTGAAGCTGTGTGAGAGAAGGGCCCCTTCTACCTCCCTCCCTCCCTCGCCACCCCCCTTTCCCCACTCTCATATGAGGATGCAAACCGACTGTCCTGCCAGCGTGTCTTTTGTGGACATTGAAAAATCCCAGTCTCCCTTAAAATGACTATAGCCATCCCCTTAATCCTACTCCCACCCTCTGCATATGTTCCCTGTAATCATCATTTTAAATTTTTATCCCCCCATATAACCTGTCCCCTATGATCATTTTATTTCCCCCCCCCCCATATAACCTGTCCCCTATGATCATTTTATTTCCCCCCCCCCCCCATATAACCTGTTCCCTATAATCATTTTATTTCTGTCCCCTCAAAATCTCTTTTCACCTTTCTACCTCCTACACTTACGCTGTCACACCATCACTTGATTTCATTCCTTGCATTTTATTCTTGAGGGTAAAACCTGCAGTGCGAGCGACAAAGCATACCTTGTCAGGCTGCCTGATATAACTGATTCCTATGACTTCAGTCGATGTTGCGAAAGCTGCACTCTCTGAGTGATACCCACAGGATATATTTTATTGCATCCTGTGTGCCATTTTAATCGCATTGTTTTTCTGCGCCTCGTCTTTGGGGAGATCTATGATGATGGGTTCTAGGCACTGCTGTTGGAATCAAGTTTAATTGGGCTTCAGGCAAGCTGTGGCTCTTCCAGGGCAAGGGACACTGATCGGATGGAACGAGCTGTGAGGCACCATGGTCTGCACAATGGCGATTTACCATTCTCACACTCGATATAGATATACCCACTCAAAATAGATACCCACTCGAGATAAATACCGATTCGAGAGAGATACTCACACAAGATAAATACCCACTCGAGATGAATACCCACTCGAGACAGATATACCCACTCGAAATAGATACCCATTCAAGACGGATATACCCACTCGAGATAAATACCCATTCGAGATAGATACTCGCACAAGATGAATACCCACTCGAGATGACTACCCACTGTAGACAGATATACCCACTCAAAATAGATATACCCACTCAAAATAGATACCCACTCGAGACAGATACCCACTCAAAATAGATACCCACTCAAAATGAATACCCACTCAAGACAGATATACCCACTCAAGACAGATATACCTACTCAAAATAGATACCCACTCGAGATGAATACCAACTGTAGACAGATAAACCCACTCAAAATAGATACCCACTCGATTCAAAATAGATAGATTCCCATGCGAGATACCCAGTTATATTTTCCCTCTTTGTGCCCTTAAATGGTTTGTGGCGTCATGAATGAAGCTTGTATGGACGGAAATCAGTCAATCGACGAGAGTAATGGAGTATTACCGACACTGAATGATTACACGATTAGTATCTGTCACGTGCGGTTCGTACATGAATCACCACGCATTGCTACAAGATGCACACATGAAATGTACATGAATAATCTATGTTTATAAAGCCACAAAGATAGGATCACGGCGAATATTAACAATGATGACACAACGCCGAGCAGTATTTAGAATGGGATTAAAAAAAAATATATATATATATGTTTTACAGACATGTTTTATATATTTATATATATATATATATATATATATATGTTTTACAAAGGCCATGGAGCACGATAGGAGTTGTAGGCCTTGGCGCTGCTGTTGGAATCAAGTTTAATTGGGCTTCAGGCAAGCATTTCATACCAGGATGTGAATCAATGCTCTGCAGACATTCATTGTTCCTCGGGAAACGAATACGTCATAATGCGCAAATGCCAGTCGGTGAACGGTAGAGATCACTGGCATTGCACCGGGAGGTCGAGGACCGTTCATATCGTGTGAGGGGGAGGAGTTAGTGCGGCACGAAATCAAATACGCTATTGACTCATAGTCTAGTTAAACACTACCGAAAACATTTATCTTCAAAAGCCGACAATATTCGATTTCATTTCTCTCATTCACCAGAAATACATTTTTATTTCACAAAATATTACTGGTTGTTTGAGCCATGTTCAAAAATGAAGGCAGCACCGACTAAATAAAACCAATCGCCTAAATACCTGCTGGGATGTGACAACCGATTGGTGGTACCTTCATGTTTAAAGTACGTTCTTTAGAGTTTTATCCACATCTCACTAACTTATACACCGATCTATTGGTATCCATGTTTCATTGCGACCGATAATTACTTGGCTGGATCTATTTGGCTGCACGGTACCATTTCGAAAGTCTACCCTTGAGGATATCCCGTGGGATCATTGATGGTAGATGCCATCGATCGAGAGCTACATTTGCACTCCTCTAACGGAGTCGGTGTGCTCTGTGATGCATCGCCATCTGCTGGCAATTGTTTTATGGTGCACTGTGTGGGAGCGCACCACTGAGCACTGGACCGTTGAGCTGCTACCACCGTGTTGCTCCAAAGGCATCAAGCGAGATGTGGCTCTAAGAGAGCTCGGCGTTGTTCTTCTTCTTGTGAAGACAAAACCTTTCGGATTTGGCTCTTTTATATACGGGATCTGGATCTCCTTAAATACTAAACACCTGTACACATCCTCGCATTGAGGGTGCCTTTTGAATGCGTCTATCATCAACTTTTAAATATATTCGGACATTTGCTTTAAAGTTTCGAAAAGTTCACGTTACTATTTAAAGATTATTCCATTTAATGTGTATAGTAGTTATTTCGTAAATACACTCTTTTCTCGACATGAACAACGATCGTCCAGGACGGGTCTCGCTATTGGCTCCGTCAAGGCACGTGACGAAATATCGGAAGTTTTTTTTTTCCTCTCTTCTTATTATTCTTTTTCTGGTGAAGACAAAACCTTTAGGATGCAGCTCTTGGACACATTTGTCCTTGTTTTTTATAGGCCATGGGCCAGATGGGTGATCATTACCATCTCGGGTGGCAAAGGTTGACTGTACTTTTTGGAAAGATCTTTGTCTGGGCCAACTTTTTGGGTATGATTGCCACTCCAAATCGGTAGCTTCATTGTAGTTTTTTGGGGAAAAAGGCATTTTTGGGGTAAAATCGTGTTTTTTGAAATTTCAACTGTAGAAAAAATATCTGCGACAAAACAACATATTTGAGACTTGGAATAAATAGCTATGTAAAATACAACCATTTTTGGTGTGCTTTGTGTTGGGTTTCAATCATCGGTTACCATGGCAACAACCATTTTAGGGTAAAAAAAACAAAAACATGGTTTTTGATAGTGAAACTTTAAAAATTCATATCTCAGAAATGAAAAATGATTTTTGAACCATTTAAACGATTAAACATCCCGATGCATCAGGGCAGTTTGTAAATTCCATAGTATGAGGATAGGTTTAAGATAAATATATCGTTTTAGGGTAAAAACATCACATTTTGAATTGCATTTCTTGCTAATCTGACAGAAAACCCCGTTTTTTGAGATAAGAGGACTGTTTTTATTTTATCAACTTCACAGAGTATTCAAAGTCTACATGTATTTATATATCACTTTACATGTACTAGTATAGGTTGTACGAGTTACCTAGTTCAAATAGATTGGCGTTGCCATGGAAACGATCAATTTTGTGGGTAAACACGTTTGATGGTAAAAGTTGAAATATTCATCGCTTGCAAGTGAAATAATATTTTTTCAGAGATATGGAGGCTAAAACCACCCTGATGCACACAGAAAGTTGTTTATTTCAATGTATAGGGCAGGTTGTCAACAAACTATCTCGTTTTAGGGTGAAACCATCAACTATTCAATTGCATTCCTCGATAGGATTGTCAAAGCAGAGATTTTGAGAAGTCTTTGCTTTTAAAGATTTTTCAATCGTACCATATATCAAAAGTCCATTTTGGCTAACAATTTATATGAATTCTCTCTTATGGCAATCAATAAGTTGAACTGGACTGACGTTTCCATGGCAACAGTAATTTTGTGGAGAAACCATTGTGAAGTGTATTTAAATATTACAGGGTTTTTACATCTTTTTATCTTTTCAGGTGACTGACTGATCATGGAAGAGTCATTGCCTCCCCCAATGCGACCACGTACCGACTGTGTTATCCATTGCACTGATGACGACACTGATCTTGTGTCACCAATATATTTCGGTTCATGGATAACTCTGTTAAAGGCTGCAGAGATTCGAGGTCATGGAGAAACATTATCTGCTGCAAAAGGTTTATCCGAAGGAGAGATTGCGCCAGTGAAATATCATCGCAGGTGCCGTTCTGTGTTTACCAACAAAAAGGACCTCAATAGACTAACACGTGAGAAAACAGACATACACGAGCAACCCAGCCGACATGGGACACCTAGGCAAGGGGCTGTCTCATCTCGCGTGTACGAGGCAAAGTGCATATTTTGTGATAAAGTCGCAAAATATTTGAAAGGACAGCGTTCTAAGGAAACCCTTGTGCAGTGTAAACAGCTGCGAGTGGACACAGCTGTCAGACAAGCTGCTGTGTGAAAAATGGACAATAAGATTATTAGCATAGTCAGTCGAGAGATTGTTGCAGCTGAAGCACATTACCATAGGTCCTGCTACCGGCAGTATACAAAGGCATCGACTACCTCGGACAGTGGAATTGCCGCAACCAGTAAGGCATCAGCAGAAACTCTCTATGAATCAGCTGAAACTACCGCTTACAAAGAGTTATTTGACTTCATCAGGAACGAAATATTTCCAAATCCAAAGGTTCTCCACCTCACTGATTTGACATCCCATTTAATTTCACTGATGAACTCGTACGGTTTCAACGAGATCAGCGACTCAACTAAGACACATATGCGTCGAAAATTGGAGAGCGAGTTTGGTGAGTCACTCCATTTCGTCCGAAACCACGGTCGCAGAGTCTTGGTTTACCCTGACACCTTGACAAGGGACGAACTTGCCTGCAGCATCATCGAACTTAGAACGAAAGTTGAAACATTGCTGGCTACACAAAGTAATTATATGGCAGAGCTATCAAGGGCCGCCCTGCTATTGCGAGGTGACATAAAAAGGCAGGAACTAATGACTGAATGGCTGCCGCAACCTCAGAGCTTGGAGCCGAAACTGCAAATATACCTGACGCCGTGAAACACTTTCTGAAAATGTTAATAGTTGGTCAAGAAGGCGAGTCAAATGTGACTAGTTGTGCCAAAAGACAGATTTGTTTGATTGGCCAAGATCTGATCTATGCTGTCACTAATGGTCGTCAGCGCCCGCCAAAGCATATTTTGATGGCTCTTGTTGTGAAGTGTCTTACAGGAAACGTTGAGCTGATTCAAATTCTCAACCGCCTTGGACACTGTATTTCGTACTCCATGATGGAACAGATAGAGATGGCGCTGTGTATGCAGAAGTTGCATTCGCTGTCTGACAGTACCAACAATGTCATTCTTCCGGCAAACATTCTGATCTCGATGATTACTACTCTCGTGTGGGACAACATAGATAAACTCGAAGAGACTCTGAGTGGTGGTGGTACCTCCCATCGCGTCAATGGCATTATCATCCAGGACAGGTTTATTGGCCCTTTACCAAAAGAATCAAGCGCATCTGTCGTGAAGAGCATAAAAGGATCAATCGACATAGAAGAATCACTACTTCCACAGTACAATGCTGGAGAATGAGTTGGTCCGGCACCTGTCAAATCTCTCGAGGTGTATCCACTTAATTCGGTTGAGGATGCCAAGAGAAAGAATCGAATTTGGGTACTATTTCGCCTGCAGAATCGCCAAGCACCAAACTGGACGGGGTTCAACATCCTGACACGGGGTGAAACCACCATTAGTCCGAACAAGATCAGCTACTTGCCGACAATTAACACACCGGCAACTGAGATTACTACGGTTTTGGAGATACTAACTCAGTCTCAAAGAATCCGGGTTCAATTACAGCTTCCAAGTTTGGTTCTCGTATTCGACCAAGCACTCTATGCGAAGGCTGCAGCGATCGTTTTGAAGCATCCAGACATATTTCACGGTCTTGTTCTCCGCATGGGAGGCTTCCACACCATGATGAATTTCCTGTCTATCATAGGCAAGCGATTCCAGGATGCTGGTCTGCGAGAACTTGCTGTCGAGTCTGGCCTAATCGCAGAGGGCTTTGTGCAGGCGGTGATGGACAGGATGGCGACAGTACAACCGAGCTGTTAGACTTCACAAGCTGGTCTATGAAGCAATACTACTACTGGCATGGAAGGAATTTCTCCCATGGTTGACAACCACATATGATACTGCTGACTGCCACCTCTTAGATGATGCCCTCCGTTGCATCAAGGAGTCGAGTGAGGATATCAACGAAGGCTCCTTCAATACAGTTCTCCATAAGCCTAGTGCAAAACGCATTCTCCATCTCTTTGAAACATTCTTGCAAGCACTGCGAGATGGACGAAATGGTGACTTGGCCAGATTCTGGATGTGGTACTTGGACATGGTGGAGATTCTTCTGGGTTTGATACGTGCATCAAGAGAGGGAGATTGGCTTTTGCATCTGTACTGCATTAAAGAGGCAATCCCCTGGGCATTTGTTTACGATAAAATCAACTATGCCCGTTATTTACCAGTGTACTATGCTCATATGTCCCAGTTACCAACAAGCCACCCATAAATCTACACTCATATGCTAAATGGAGGTTTTTCTGTCCAGCGAGGATCACAAAATCCATTTGGTAAAATTCCCGCTGACCAGACGATAGAAGAGACTGTCAATAGGGACATGAAAACACCCGGCGGTACGAAAGGGTTTAGTCTCAGATTCAAAGCCCTAAGCCGATACTACCTGACTGCAGAGTATCGCAGCACAGCATTACGTCAGATGCGTGACATGGTGCGACAACCAAGTCCAACGTTTTCGCACTCGGATCTACATGCTCCACGAAACCAAAAGGATAATGCTGATACCAAGGCACTGGTAGATCTGCTTGAGATTGACTGGGTAAACCCTATGAGCGGAAACCAGCCTGAGCTTATAAGTATTTCAATTGGACGGCTAGCTACTCCTGACATAAAGAACGACCTGACAAGAGCGCGTGAGGTTGGTACTGAATCATATAAAACTTTCAAGGAGAACCAGCTAGAAGCAACGCCTCCAGTTGAAGCCTTCCACGGCAAAATCTCGAAACAAAACCTGAAAACTTTCAACAACCTAATTAAAAAGAAGCGTGTGACAAAGGCAGATGGTAAAGAGGTAATCCTTCAGGCTGACAGACAACTGTTCGCCCACATGATTCTTGTGGCTGAGAGCCGTCACCTTGATTTGCAGGAAGTCTGAGGACACCCTCTGGGACCCATTCCATGGTCCTTAGCAATTATCTGAGGGGTCCTTGAGGAAAACAAACAAAGCTGCTCTCGCCAAAGCGCTGACCAATGATGGTATGGTAGCCGAGAATATCCCTAGACCATCTGCAACCATTATCGATGGAATGAGTTTAGTTCAGCACTTGAAAGGGGACAATCAGACTTTCGCAGAAGTTGCAGACAGTTGCCTGGCCCATGCACTTCATGAAGGTGAAAATAGCCAACAAATCGACGTAGTTTTTGATGTGTACCACAAACAATCTATAAAGAATGCAGAAAGATCGAATCGTGGAGCAACGGAGGGTCTAGAGTTCAAGAATATCAGTCGAGGGCACAAAATTAGGCAATGGCGGAAATTCTTGCACAGTTCGTCAAACAAAACCTGTTTCATCCGATTCGTCGTAGATGAATGGAAAAGGCCAGAGAACAGACTCAAACTGGGAATGAAAGTTCTGTACGTTACATGCTATACTGTACTACATGTTCTGGAAAGGAACGATGCTTCAAGCTTGTCAAGGACCAATGAGCAGAAGTCATTGAAATGAAGTCTATTCAGGAAGAGGCAGACACTCGTATCTTTCTGCATGCCAGCAGAGCAGCAGAAAATGTGTGCAACGCTATTGTGATAACTGCTGAAGACATGGACATTCTGGTACTTTGCATTGGTTTCAGCAAAATCATCCGTTCACCCATGTATCAGAAGGTTGGAACAAAAACTCGGCAAAAGTACATTGACAATACCAAGATTGCCAACGCACTTGGTGAAGATGTCTGCAAGGCCTTAATTGGCTTGCACGCCTTTACGGGGTGCGATATGGTCAGTGCATTTGCCGGAAAGGGAAAACTGAATGCACTAAAACTTACCAAGAAGACCGTGGACTATCAGCAGTGCTTCAGTGAGCTTGGACGGTCATGGCAAATGTCCAATGAACTGTTTGCAAAGCTTGAAGCATTCACCTTCCATCTCTATGTTTCTAACAGAGCTATTGTTGAAGTCAACCAGTGTCATTATCAGCTCTTCACATCAAAGAGGGGCAACATGATTTCAGCACAATTGCGACCATGCAAATATTGCCTGTTCCAGCATGCCAAGCGGGCAGATTACCAAGCAGCCACATGGCATAGATCCCTTGAATGCACTCCTGAAGTAATCCCACCAACAGATTGTGGATAGTCTACAGATGACAGCGGTGACCTTGAGATTATCTGGATGACTAGTCCACCAGCTCCATCAGCTGTTTTGGAGCTCATGAGCTGTAGCTGTGTACACCACTGTGATGCAAAGTACTGTATGTGCATCCAAAACGGACTGAAATGCACTAAGATGTGTAAAAACCAGATGTGTGACAACCAATATGAGGATGACGAAGCAGACACAGACGTAACCGTATATGCAAATGATAAATCTAAGACATTTACACGACAGCTGCCTGTAGGTTATTCTACCTATTGAACAACCAGCCTTAGAGTGTCAGAGTGGTAGCCTGCGTTCAAATTGCTCGAAAATATTATATTTCTACCAAGTTATGGATTTTTAAACTTTCACCATCAAAAAATGTGTTTTCTCCAAAAATTGGTCATTTCCATGGCAACGTAAATCTATTTGAACTAGGTATCTCATCCAACCTAGTATGCCAATACATCTACAGTGATAAATTGACTTTTGATACTTTATAAAATTGAGAAATATTTCAAATGCTCAAAAAACTGGGGTTTCTCTCCATTTACCGAGAAATGCAATTCAAAATGTGATGTTTTTACCCTAAAATGATATATTTATCTTAAACCTACCCTCATACTATGGAATTTAAAAACTGCCCAGATGCATCAGTATGTGTTTATCGTTTAAAGGGTTCAGAAATCATTTTTCATTTCTGAGATATGAATTTTTAAAGTTTCACTATCAAAAACCATGTTTTTTTTTACCTTAAAATGGCTGTTGCCATGGTAACCGGCGATTGAAACCCAACACAAAGCACACCAAAATGGTTGTACTTTACATAGCTATTTATTCCAAGTCTCAAATATGTTGTTTTGTGGAAGATATTTTTTCTACAGTTGACATTTCAAAAAACACGATTTTACCCCAAAAATGCCTATTTTCCCAAAAAACTACAATAAAGCTACTGATTTGGAGTGGCAATCATACCCAAAAAGTTGGCCCAGACAAAGATCTTTCCAAAAAGTACAGTCAACCTTTGCCACCCGAGATGGTAATGAGAAGTCCATTTTGGGTGATTGGCCCATGGCCTATTAAAGAAAAGCTCACTTCGAACAATGACCTGAAAATTTCATTCATGACCGAATGATCCTGTGGTCCGCAAAAGCTGAGTCCATCCCCATGATGGAAAAGGTAGCACAACCAGATCCAGTTCCATATTGGTGAGAGCGTTATCTCTGAGTTTGGGAGGTTGGAGGTTTGAACCCCGGCCGAGTCATACCAGACTTTAAAAATGGTACATGCCATAATGTAACCAAGTTTTAATGTAAAATGTATCTTAATGCTCCACCCATGTCTTGCCTCATACATATCTATGTTCCGCCCATGTCTTGCCTCATACATATTCATGTCTTGCCTCATTCATATTTATGCTCCCTCCATGTGTTGCGTCATCTCCGCTGGCAGGGGTGTGGGGGTTCAGCTCGTCCATGTCTGGCGGAATGGTGCTTGTGTGTTGAACAAGCTCAAATGAGCTAAGATCCTCGTCCTCTTAATGATGACGTCATAAAAACGAATATGACGTCATTGTTATGTATCAGGTTTGCGATAAATTATCTGTGCTAATGCTCGGCTTGATTCCCGCAAACAAAACTCAAACAGCTTGCCTAGTTTCGGAGATAATGGTATAGGCGATTTCCATTAGCGGCGATATTTTGACGTCATAACTTTTTTTTCTAGGAGGAATTTTCAAAATCGGAGATGGCTACTGTCTGCGCAGGGTATTTTTACATACATGTATATATATATATATATATATATATATATATATATATATATATATATATATATATATATATATATATATATATATATATATATGTGCCAAGTTTCAGGAAGTTTCGATGAAAACTGGAGGCTGTGAAACAAAAAAGTCCACAAGAAGAAGATGAAGAACAACAATGTGAGTAAGACTTAGAGATCCTCCATGAGGATCTAAAAAGCATGGTTTTTGCCATCACATGTGGAGTGTTTTAAAATAAAGTAAAAGTGATTTCAACCTTAGTGTTCATAAGCTACCTGGGGCATTCTTTCTTCAAAGAATCTGGACACAGAGGCTGTTCCAGAATACGTGCTGCTTCCTTGCTTGAAACTCAGCATTTAAAAGGATATAGCACTGACATAATTTTTGTAGTGGTGAGTTATAGTATTGTACCATAATTCACTCTTCTTCTTCTTCTTCTTCTTCTTCTTCTTCTTCTTCAAAAACTTCAATTCGACCTTTCCTTTATTCTGTGTCAAAAACGTCCCTCTGTTAGAATATTTCTTTTCTCCATTCTCTTAATTCTCCTTTATTGCAACCCTCACATAATGTCTTGAATTGCATCTCTGACTTGAAAAAAATTAAATCCCAGTTTGCAATGTATGTTCATGTTCCATCAATCGTCCCTTTTTTTTCAACTTCAGTACCAACTTACCCCACCTACTTAAATCTACCTCCTCCTAATTCTTATCCTTACCTCTCCCATCTTGTCACTCATCCTACCTCTGCCCTTGGCACATCTTCACTGTCTTCTGCTTCAGTATCGACTCCACCTCTGATGTCCCAAAGTGTGTGGCGTTCTAACATCTGTGGGCTCCATTCTAACCGAACAGATATCTCACTCTCTCTCAGTCAGTACCCTTGTCAACACCACAAACATGCTCCTTCCTTCCTCTCACACCTGCCCCCCCCTGCCCAACCCCTAAAATATTGTACCTCCCTCTGCCTGCTCCCTTTTTCACCACATCACGAGCAAGTCTCATCCTTCCCCTCTCCCCACCTCTCCCATTGCCTCCGTGCCTTGGCCGTGCCTGCTCTCATCGTCTCCTCTCCCTCTCAAAGCTTCCATCTCATTCCTCCCTCTCAAAGCAACAGTCACTCTCTTCCTCCTCCAAACTTCCCTCTCAGTTTTCTCAAAAACTCCTCCCTCAACTCTCCCCTCTCACCCTTCTCCCTCCAATCCAATATCCCCCTCACTCCCCCTTCTCAAAGTTGCCTCCCCCTCACATCTACAAAGCTGCCTCCTTCCCCTGCCCTCTATCTTCCCCTTCCATCTCATCCCTCCACCTCCTCCAATCTTCAACTGCCCTCTACCCCTCTCTTATTACTCCCCACTGTGCCTCATCCCATCACCAGAGAGCTTTTTCTCCTTTTCATCCAGCCCTCTCTCCTAGCTCTTCTGCAATCATCCACACTCAGTTGACAACTCTCCCTACCTCCCTCCCTCCTCCCTCATCCTACCCTCCCTCCCCTGCACCCAAAGCCTCTCCCCCCCCCTCCTTCTTCCTTAACAATGTGGACCTTAAACATCTGGGGCCCTTGCTCAAACTAGACATCTTTCCATACAGGTTACCACTGACAAACCAGACACACACTGTTTAAAAGAAACATTCTTCCTTCAAGACGTCTCTGACTCCCGAGTATCTCTCCCTGGTTTCTCCCTCCTCCGGTATGACAGACCTGAGCCACGTCCTGGCAGCGGAGTTGCTCTCTTCATCAAAAACTTTGTTCCTCACTCTCCATGCACTGCCCTCACTCCCCCACACCCCCAGGAATATCTCTGGCTACGGCTTCCCTCTACTCCACCAAACAGTGATGACTCCATTTACACCTCACTCACCGAAAACATGGATCAACTTCTATCTTCTCATCCCAACTCTTTCTTCCTCATATGTGGAGACTTCAATTGTCATCATGCCAGTTGGCTGGGTGTTGGTACCTCCCTCACCTGCCAAAGCACTTCAGCAAAAGATTTATGCGACTAATTGGGACTGACGCAATCTGTCAACTTCCCGACCCAGATCTCAATCAACGATACTCCATCTATTCTGGATCTGATTTTGAGCAATTTCCCTGAAAATATCTGCTGTTCTTCCTTTGCTTCAATTGGTTCATCTGACTATAAGCTTGTAAAGTGGTCATCTCTCTGGCTGTTTTTAGTGAACCACCTCAGCACCGTCGAGTCCTGCATTTCACTCGGGCCGACTGGCAAGGACTTCAAGCAGCCATCAAACTTCTAGACTGGTCTCCCATCTCTACTTTCTCAGACATCAACTCATCCTGGGAATTCTTTCAAAGAAATTTGCTCTCTCTCATGCACAGATTTATCCCATCTCGTCTTCAGTTGTCCTACCTTTACTATTTCGTCCTTCCATTTGTCCTTCAGTTGATGTGCAGAGCTGTGGAAATTACAGAGGGATAAAGTTGTTAAGCCACACCATGAAGTTGTGGGAAAGAGTAGTGGAAGCTCGGTTGAGAGGAGAGGTGACGATCTGTGAGCAGCAATATGGGTTTATGCCAGGAAAGAGCACCACTGATGCGATGTTTGCTTGGAGAATGTTGATGGAGAAGTATAGGGAAGGCCAGAAGGAGTTACATTGTGTGTTTGTGGATTTAGAGAAAGCTTATGATAGGGTGCCAAGAGAGGAGTTGTGGTATTGTATGAGGTAGTCTGGAGTGGTGGAGAAGTATGTGAGGATCGTGCAGGATATGTATGAGGACAGTGTGACAGCGGTGAGGTGTGCGGTAGGAATGACGGACCGGTTTAAGGTAAAAGTGGGATTGCACCAAGGATCGACTCTGAGCCCTTTCCTGTTTGCAATGGTGATGGACAGGTTGACGGACAAGATCAGACTGGAGTCCCCATGGACTATGATGTTCGCGGATGACATCATGATCTGTAGGGAGAGTGGGGAGCAGGCTGAGGCGAGCCTCAAGAGGTGGAGGTACGCACTGGAGAGAAGGGGAATGATAGTCAGTCGGAGTAAGACGGAGTACATGTGCGTAAATGAGAGGGAGGGTGGTGGTATGGTGCGGTTGCAAGGAGTTGAGGTGGGGAAGGTGGATGGGTTTAAATACTTGGGATCAACTGTCCAAAGTAACGGAGAGTGTGGGAGAGAAGTGAAAAAGAGAGTGCAGGCAGGATGGAGTGGGTGGAGAAGAGTTGCAGGAGTGATTTGTGACAGAAAGGTAGCTGCAAGAGTGAAGGGGAAAGTATATAAGATGGCAGTGAGACCAGCTATGTTGTATGGTTTGGAGGCGGTGGCACTAACAAAAAGACAGGAAGCGGAGCTGGAGGTGGCAGAGTTAAAGATGCTGTGATTCTCGTTGGGAGTGACGAGGATGGACAGGATAAGGAATGAGTATATTAGGAGGGACAGCGCAAGTAGAACGGTTTGGAGACAAAGTGAGAGAGGCGAGATTGAGATGGTTTGGACATGTGCTCAGGAGGGAAGAGGAGTATATCGGGAGAAGGATGTTGAAGATGGAGCCACCAGGCAGGAGGAGAAGAGGAAGGCCAAAGAAGAGGTTCATGGATACGGTGAGGGCGGACATGCGGGTGGTTGGAGTGTCAATGGAAGATCTGGAGGATAGAGCAAAATTGAGACGGTTGATCCGCTGTGGCGACCCCTAACGGAAGAAGAAGAAAAAGAAGAAGAAGAAGAAGAAGAAGAAGAAGAAGAAGAATCTTCAGTTGTCCTACCCTTCCTCCCGCCCATTTTACACTCAAGCTTGTGGTGAGGCAGTTGTCCTGAAACAACTGAAACAACTTAACCCTTCTGCAGTGATTTCATGCTCACAATAGCTCAGCTTTTCTTTGAGGAATAGACATGTGTCTGGGTTTATCTGAAGGTTGTGCTGATTTAGCCTCTGCAAAACTAGGCCCAAAATTTGCAAATTGTCTCCGTCTGAATTCCCTGTGACTATTGTTGTGGGCCGGGGGTCGGTGGCGAGAACGACCATGAGGTGGGGAAAGCTTGCGTCGTCTCCCACGAAACTCCCCGGAATTGTAGGCCGTCGCTCGGATAACTCCGCGAGCCGGCGGGTCTTTAACTGACCGTGGTCACCAATATCTCAACCGTGTAGCGTAGGGTTTATTTGTCTTTAACCAATTTACCTAATTAACTACGCGATTTCGACTACCGGGGAAACCACGCCCTCGGCACGTCTTGCTCAAACCAGGTCACTCTACCGACTACCAACTCCAGTTCGGGTGCAGCCGAGCGGAAACTGCCATACAGAAGGACCACACCAGGAGAGGTGAGCGCCATCTCCCCGCCAACCAGTACATGCCTGCCTTAAGTCCTCACCTGTTTTGATACCCCCATTGTGTGAATATTGTATTTTGGTGCCATAGTGTGGATTAGTTTTCACTGTACATACATTTACATGTTCCCTTCATCCAAATGTCTGTCGACCCCTTGGTTTGTCTCGTTTACTTATTCATAGCATCTTGTCCTTCCTTATCCCCGTATCCCTTCAATAAACCCATTTTAATTACAGTATAAGAAGCATCTTCCCATCTTTTTTGCCTCCTGCACACGACTCACCACCAGTTTTGTTTTGATCTGAACGATCTTTTTGGAATTGTAAAGAGCAAATAAGAACGCAGTAAATTTGGCAAACATCATTTCAGTCATTCGTGAAGGTCTTCGACCTCCAGCTCAGAGTGGGCTTTGTTAACAGACCCCTCTAATGCAACAACATGTGAGATGATTAACATATTATTATTTTGTATACCTTGTCGAGGCTCGTGTGAGAGCGAACACACAACGCACAGCAAGGGGGGGGGGGGGCATGAGACAAGAGGAGCGGGAGTGAGAAGGACAAAACAGTAGCGAGCAGAGACATTTGGAGATCTGTGGAAGGGAGAGGGATGGGACGGGGAACATGAGGAATACAAGATGGACATTACAGGGACTTTCAGGAAGGAAATCAGGGAATATGAAGGACGTGGATTTGGGGTGGATTAATGGGGGTAGAAAAGATCGAGTATTTGGATGGGGGACGATAAGAGGTGGTGATGAACAGCTGTTTTGAAGGCCTGGAGGGAAGAATGGGATTGAACAGAGTGAGGGAGTTTATTCCAAAGGAAAGAAATGGTTTGGAAAGAAAAATGCTAAATCTCTTGAAGCAAAAAAGAGAACATGGAAACCTTCAAAGCAGTTGTGTTATGGAGTTTTAATAACTGATTACAGATGTTGTGTATCACGATGGGGTAAACAATACAATGGAAAGGGTTGGAGGAGGGAGATATATGGGGGTGAGGTGCGGTTGGGACAATGATATATATATATATATACACAGAGAGAGAGAGAGAGAGAGAGAGAGAGAGAGAGAGAGAGAGAGAGAGAGAGAGAGAGAGAGAGAGAGAGAGAGAGAGAGAGAGAGAGAGTGTCTGGCTAACTCGCAATAAGGCACCACCTTGACCACCAATTGAGCACGAACAGTGAGCGCGCGCTCGTAGTGGGAGGTAGGTGCCGCTCAACGCAGGCACGCTAAATATCTCATTGTTCAAAAAGTGTGCCATCCACAACGTTGTAATTTACTGAGATCATGGATGGAGACATTCCTTACAATCTGAGATTAACTCGAAGGCTTTGGCATCGATCGTTTCGCTGTTAATAGGATTTGAACCTGGTTGGATTTCAAATTTTTCAATGCCTTGTGGTAGCATGAACCGGTATTATTCCTTAGTTCATAGTTCTCCAACAGAATTACTGGGAGGCACAAATCTGTCTTATAAAGGGTGATGTGCAGTCCATAATTTGATAATGGACTGCTCGAGAGATTTGAACAGCAACAGAACTAAAACCAGTAATCTGTAGTGATGCTCCACAGAATTTGGTGGTCCAAACGAATCAACCAATGATGATGTACTCCACGATAATGAATATTATATTCAATGACAAGGGATGTACTACAAGCAGGAAATTTCAAGTGCAATAGAAGAATGAAAGAAAGAGACAATGAATGAGAAGAAAATTTGAGCCAAGTACATTGCATTTAACTCACAAAAGCCATAGTCGTGTCGGCATCCGACGAGGTTTACTGCAGTTGGTTTATAACAATATCAAGTCGCAATACATCATTTAAACTGATCATGAAACATGAAAGAACGATGCAAGCCTTTCTTTCAAAAATATCGAAAAAAAGACGTCTATACAATTATTTCAATGTTGAGACTAACAATCACTTTGCCATACTTTTGCTGCCAATTTCTCCCTTCATGCCATCTCGTTTATGAAACAAGTGGGGGGGGGGGTTTACACTAGTTTCTGAAAGAGCAACATGTGAGAGGAAATGCACTCAAAATCTTAAAGCTGGAGTTCAGCGTTCCTGTCCTCGAGCAAAAATATACAGTCGGCCATTGAAAAGATTTTGCGAGCAGCTTATTTTTGATATTATGGCAAATGGGAGTACTGATGTCCGAAAATAGATTGTCTGAAACCTTGTCACTAGTGAATCTGTGCATTATTCGGCCTTGACCCGGTCGACCAGAGCAGCCCCATGCTGCATAGCATACCATAATTCCACCAAAATTGAGCAAAATATTGTATAAGATGCCACTTCTGTACAAACACAAACACAGAAGTAACTTACTTGGGAGGCAAAATGTCTCCATGGAGAACACGAGGTGTGGAATGACCAATCACACAGCCGGATCGCTCTGTATGAGCAGAACAATAGATGGCCAGACTCTCTTGATACGGCACTTGCTGGGAGGGGAGGAAAGACAAGTAGTGGAATAAAGGTCATGACAACACCAATTGTGTTTCATCCCAAAACTTTTTGGAAATAACCATCCTGGGTCAGGTGCATGACTAACCTCATTGATATCATTTTAACTACCCTCTTGTCCTGATC
The DNA here is from genome assembly GCF_056783735.1 of Eptatretus burgeri. Taxonomy (NCBI): domain Eukaryota; kingdom Metazoa; phylum Chordata; class Myxini; order Myxiniformes; family Myxinidae; genus Eptatretus; species Eptatretus burgeri. The sequence continues at coordinate 32,363,366 of NC_140976.1, read as the reverse complement.
TTCAATTTTTAAAGACTAGTACACTCACTCCCTATGGGAGCAACAGGAAGAGTCATGCTGTTATCCTTTCTGGGGAGTAGATTACAGTTGATCTAGGTTCAGGTCCGTAAACATATAATTCCTCAAGGATGTCGGGTTTCTTCCCTTTCATGTTTATGTTAAGCAGAAGTAGTGACTATTCAAAAAGGTAATAATATTTTTTACTTCTGCTAGGGGTGCCCAACGAAATGCCACGATAAGCTATTTATGCACGTTATAATGGCATTTGTCCAAGGAGGAAAAACTCCTTGGGGAGAAGGGATGTTATTAGTAGCAATATTGTTTTGTAATAACATTCATATAATGATATGACTCTATTACCATTACCGTTGTTATTACTTTTCTTATCAGAAGCAGCCTTGGAAAAATGCCACAATGAGCTATCGTAACACAAATATACACCTTCACACGGATTTCATCGAAGGTGTAAAACCCCCTTGGGGAAAGGGGCAAATGAAGTCGCAACAACCTCCACCATGTGACCCTTAGTCATCCTGTCAAGTTTGGTTGAGATTGGCTAAGTAACGACCAAATGTATCATGGTCAAAAAGACAGACAGACACCAAATTGCATATTTTAGTATGATGATGATGATAATGGTGATGATGATGATGATGATGATATAATCCTTTCAGGGGTTGTAATTTTCAAAATGTATGTTATAGGTGAAATGAGGTCCACCTGGAGCCGAAACTTAAGATATCATTTGTGTATAGAAAAAAGAATGAAGTGATTATCCTGCATACCATATCACTTTTGGATCAAATAGCTAAACTTTAGGAATTTCCCACCTTTGTTTTTGCTCATTTGATGAAGCATTGCCTTGTGAAAATGTGCACCACAGTTTTGGCGAGCAGGGGTTGGAGATTTCTTCCAAGGCTGCATGTTCCTAGCCGAGTTGAGCACCCCCTTCGTCTGCCTGGGAAAGATTCTTCTGCAGGTCAGTGACTTATCTCTGGGTCGATCTGTTCACCACAGTCAGCCCAGATGGTCACAGATGCATTCTGTTCTCTGAATGGGTGTAGTATAGTGTGGGCGATGCATGACAATATAGAAAATAAAATAGGCCTTGGTAATAAAAGTGCCATTTACTGATGATGGTTCATGCTAATTGCTGGGCTCGTGCAAGACCAATTTGTATGGAGAAGGATAGAGGGTCAATAATTAGCTTGCATCATTGCTTTATGCTGATTTCACTTGTACAATGTGGGAAGTGGTGAGTTCAGTGAAGAGCACCAATGAATAAAAGGCAAATTTATTTGATATACATGTGCAGTAAATAAGTGAGTTGTTTGAATGAGCCAGGGGGTGTATCGGTCAGTTTTTACGTTTAGAGATGAACACGTTAGCAGTGAATTTGATGAGTGTGTTCAATTGAGAGGGGTGGATGATGGACAGGGATGGTAGTGTGTACCCAAAAGAGCAGATAGACAATGGAAAGGCCATCATCCACCCCTCTCCTTCGAACACGCTGGAGAGAAGCTAACTCTGTGCTGCCGCATAATATTTGAGGAGGCCCATGTTCCTCTAGGACCTAGGTTTTGGTCTTTAGTGTGTCAAGTCATGCTAGGTGGTAGAAATATAGTACGGCTCCCCAATTAGAATGGAGGTCCAGCTTCACAAAAATGTATTTGGTGATGTAAAGAGCTAAAGGGCAGCAATACGCCACATATGATATAAAAGGACCTTTGACACAGGAGGAAGCCATTTGGCCGATCGTGCCTGTGCTACATCAACACCACATTCAGTAAATCTATCATGGGGGGCAGGGGGGGAGTGTGGAGAAGAATAGTGGGGCACAGGGCATCACCAGGGTGATATTATAGAATATACAGCACACAATGTTTTTGCTATTAACATACTTTTTTTGTATTTTTTTAAAATAGCAAGTTCCCCATGCCCACATGGGATTGTAAATGGTGTAGGAATGAAGGGGGTAAAATGCAAATGGTGTCTTCTGTCATTGAGCCGGCAAGCTGGGGGCAACAATTCACATTTATTGCCACATCCGATGCAATTTAAATTCCCTCACGGCAATGAGGTGCTCCATTTGAAACTGTTTGTTCGATATACAGTATGAACCTCTTTGATGCCTGATGTTCGTAATAAAAATTTATATTGGTGTCAAAGCCAGTGACCAATTGCAGTTTAACATTAAGATTAATTTTGGGGTGTTTGTGGCAGGGTTAGGATTCATGATGATGTCCTTAACTGTTGATTTGTAGATGGCGAGGACAGCTGCCAGCTCGATGACATCCGATTATCATTCCTTGTTGGAACGACGTTAACTCCTTTCCCTGTGACATGTTCTGAAACCAAGCTGTGACATTGTGCAATGATTATTCATTATTTTGTGTCTTGGTTGTCATGGTTATTCAAAAATGGGGAACTGTAAAGAGTTGTCCCACGACTTTTGGTCGGATTATGTAAATGCTCGTTAACTTCCTCACTCATTTCACATCAAGGTAAAAACTGATACCTGTTACAATTCCATTTATTAATATTATAGTTTGTTCTAAACATTCTATGATGTGTCATTGTGTGCTTTCTAGTTCAAGCAGCAAGGATCTTTGCTTTTCAAGATCAACGGTCTGATCATGATAGCAACGTTCTTCTGTTTCCGCATCCTCATATTCCCATATATGTACTGGGCGTACGGCCAGCGTGAAGGCCTGTCATTCTGGGCCGTGCCAGGCACCCTCCCTGTTGTCAACAACATAGCCGCAGCACTGCTGGTCGCTCCCCAGCTCTACTGGCTATTTCTCATCTGCCGGACGGCAGTTTCGCGAAAAGGTCATGGCTTCCGGGGCTTCGCTGTGTCCCGGCGAGCCAACAACGGTCCGTCTGAGCTGACCAAACCATCACCAGAGGGGAAAGAGGCAGCAGATTGAGCTGGATGCTGGAAGTCCTGCACAACACCTCAGTATAGGCCCCAAAAGGCCTCAACTGCTTCCTTCCTGGTCATGCCGGGATTTGGCTTGAGAGCTTGGCTTATTGATCTATGCTTGTTAATTAATTTATGTTATTATTTATTTGCTATAGTGTTTCTGTATAGTCTCTTTATTTTTCTGACTTTGCTTAAATGTTTCTTTGACTGTGTTTACACAGCACTTGTTTCTGAAAGAGCAACATGTGAGAGGAAATGCTCGAGGTGTCTAAAGCCTGGAGTTCAGGGTAATTTAATTTGACTTTTCTCTTGTAAGGGTGAAGGAAAAGAACAAAAGGCAGTTGAATTGGGAACATTTCAAGATATAGGGAGTTGATTCTGGAATGAGGAGATTTGGTGGAATTTTGAATACCACTTCATGCCCCAGATGCTCTCCATGACATTGTCATTGATGACAGCATTTTTGTGAATGAAGTATGGTTCATGGTCACTTGCACATTATTTACACCTTCCTTTGCCAATAATGCCAATGAAATAGTTGTACATTTAAGAAGTATATATGTGCAGTACTGGTTGCCATTCTTAACCACTGGGGGGGGGGGGAGAACGGGGAGATGGGGGTGGGGGTGGTGATACTGCATTTGTGACATTTTTCTTGCTTTGAGACTTTCATTGACAGTTACACTTGTCCAAAAGTAGAAAACTGCACATTTGTTTGTCAAAAGCAAGGAAAATGAGCTTTCTACCACGTGAGAATTGCAGTACGCCGTAAATCAAAGAAGACTAATGGTCTTGGTGGTCGAGATCTTGTGATAATCTTGGCAAGGAATGGCCGATTACACTTTCGGCCTTTATTGGGCATCGTCGACCATGCAGCCCGAGCCGGAGCTTTTTCTGATAGTGCCATCCATAAGCATTCGGACAAAAAAAAAGACAAAACGAGTGAATAATTCTATGCATTCACATGGACACACAATCCAGGTGTGTGTCTATGATACCAAGCTGTGTTGCATATTGTATAAGCCTAACTTGTTTTTATGTTCTTATCAGGATTCCTCAGGATACTCGTGATTTTTCTGATGCCATTCTGTATCAAGTGATCTTCGATCAGCTCTAGTTCATAAAGTCAGTCCGAAACCCTGCTGCGTGTAGAGGGAGCATGCATATCAGCTTGTGATTATAAATATGTATTCCTCCATTTTAATGACATGACAACGGTAACTGTACCTGTGTGTGGTTTCTTTCTGCCTGATTTGGCAGGTCTTTGGATTGGGCTTTTGTAGGGTTGACGGACGGAACATCTGTTATGCATTTTGCCACGCATCGAGTCCATCTACCATCGCATGTTCCCACGGCGTGTGGCTCCGGTTTTTGTCGGAACAATTATGATGTCACAGAAGTACGTCGTGGCCTGCAAGATATGTGATTACACTCTGCCATGGCCATCAATGGGGCATGAAACGGGTCTCAATAGAATATGTAATTTTCTCACAAACGTTTCATCCTGCTGGAAGTGTCCACGAGCACTGGAGATTAAATTATGAGCATGTTGATTCCACAGTATATACATATATATATATATATATATATATATATATATATATATATATATATATTAACCTGTGAGTGTATGAAGACTTCATCGTAATATAGAACAAGTTTGTCGAACTTTCATTTTTGGCCTCCACAGTATACACCAGTACTGACTGTCTGCTATAATTCAATAAGTTGGATTTAATATCTTCCTTAGCAGTTTTGAAATGCGCCCAACGATGTCAGGTGTATAAGCCTACAGCTGATGCCTATCTGGGTTACGCATTTGTGCCGAAAGGATCTGAACGTTACATCTCACACTGGTTGCTGATTGCAGCCCGAACCCAACCACCCGCCTTGAATCCCCCACCTTTACCTAACCTAGATCAGGATTGTATCGCCGTGGTGTGAATTGCGTCA
>NC_140976.1:32320987-32353487 GCF_056783735.1 Eptatretus burgeri | reverse complement strand
AGGATCTCCTTGTACACGTATTGATTCACTGTTTGACCCTGTGGTAGAAACTCGAAGTGGACGATGCCCTTGATGTCAAAAAAACGTGATGAGCATCGCCTTGACCTTTGACTTCGACATCCTTGCTTTCTTTGGTCTTGGTGATGCCGGACTTTTCCACTGACGACTCTGCCGTTTGGTCTCGGGATTGTATTCGAATATCCACGATTCATCGCCAGTACTAACTCTCCCGAGCAGGTCTGGATCATCCTCGAGGCGCTCGATAATGTCTTGACAGACAGTGACTCTTTGCTGTTTTTGGTCCTCGGACAACAGCTTGGGGACCATTTTTGCGCACACCTTGTGCATTTCGAGATTTTTAGTGATGATGCTCCAGACAGTGTTCTTGTTGATGGAAAGTTCTCAGCAATCATCCGCACCATGATTCAATGATCTGTGCGCACCATCTGCTTCACACGCTCGATGTTGTCCACCGTTCTGCTCATTGAAGGTCTTCCAGACCGTGGATCATCTTCAACCTCCTCCCGTCCCTCTTTGAACCTCTTGTGCCATTAGATTGCACGGGTACGTGACATCGTTTCTTCCCCATAGACTTGCTGCAGCATTCCGAAGGATTTATAAGGTGTTTTGCCAAGCTTGGCAAGAAACTTCAGATTGGCTCCCTGCTCACGACTCATTGCGTGACAACTCAGACAAGACAACATGTAAAGCACGACCTGTAAAAAAAATCACACAATGAGCACAGTCATCCATCACCAATCACATATATTGCTGGAATGTTGTGAAACACTGTGACGCGACCCGTTCATTCAAGTTGTGCAAGTGGAGCACACAGCAGGCTCAGTTCTGTTACTTTTTAGACGGACCTCGTATATATGTGGAGTGACCTCAATTTTGGTTGATTACCAGACAGGCACACAGAGTAAAAAAAAAATTATCTCCTCTCTGAGCATGCGTGGTCAAGACAAATTCAGAGCCAAAGTACTGCTCAACTCTAGGTTGGTTTTTCAATGTCATAATATGATATTCCATCAAAATCAAGTTGTTTCTCGATCGTAAACTGACGTTTGTGGACAGACAGAGAGACAGACAAAATGAACCGATTTCTGACCCCGCTTTTCGCTTCATGCGCATGGTGTAACTCTTCTTCTTCTTTCGGCTGCTCCCGTTAGGGGTCGCCACAGTGGATCATCCGTATGATCCGCATCGTGATTTGGCACGTGTTTTACGCCGGATGCCCTTCCTGACGCAACCCTGGTCGCCTCTTACGACACAGGGATATGGTACACCTATTTTAACCGGGGTATACGCCGGCCCAGTATACTGGTACTCATTTCGCCGACCTCAGAAGGATGACAGGCTGAGTCAACCCCCTGGTGTATTAATTCAGTGGCCCAACGGGGCTTGAACTCAGGACCTTTTGGATCCCAAGCCGCTGCCCTAACCACTGCGCCAACACCAGGCTCATGGTGTAACTATGCAGTCTTATTATCGTTGATGTAAAATGGACTGCATTTTATCAAAATGGAGAGCTACTGTGGCCACTTTTATCGTGAATCCTCTACAAATGAGAAACTGGAAAGCAGAAAGACCAATCAGGGATTAGAGACCCTCACCAGGACTTATTTTGTGTGGTGTATTTTGAGCGGAAAAAGTCCCGTTGCTTGGCAACGGTGGCGTCCATAGCAACGGTGCTCAAAAGCATACAACTAGATCCTGGTATGAACATACCAGTCAAGTTTCATCAAAACTGGTCGACTCCTCTGGCCTCCAGAGCTGTCCATGACATACAAACAGACAAGCTGGTAGGTGACATGGGTGGTCGCTATATAATTGCATACAAGTCATACAGTTTTTGACGGATTGGGCTGAAAATTTTTGACGAAGAGGTTGATTATAGTGCGCATAAAAGTGCGGAAGCCGATTTTTGATTTTCGAAAAAAAAATATATAGAAATATTTCTCGGATTTTTTTTAAAAAAATTCAAAGTCCCGTTGCTAGGTAACGGTGGCGTCCATAGCAATGGTGCTCAAAAGCATACAACTAAATCCTGGTATGAACCTACCACTCAAGTTTCATCAAAATCGGTTGACTCCTCTGGCCTCCAGAGCTGTCCATTACATACAAACAGACAGACGGAAAACCTGAGAATAACGGTAGTCTAGCGACCACCCAACAGACCGGACCAAACAATATACTGCACTTGCGAATCTTCGATTTCACAAGGAACAAACGGACCAAAATGCAATACCCTGTCATCTGGCGAGGGTAACTAGGATTTCCCCTCACGTGAACTAGAGGCAGATATCGAGGGACACAGGCCAGGTTATGTGCAGGCACAGCTGTTTTGCCTTTGGGGCTCAGTGGCTTGTGGCTGGTTCTGAGTTATTTTGCGCAGAAGCTTTTTCCTTAAGTGAGGGAATTCTGCGTAATATTGAAGGTTGCACAAGGATGTCAACAACAATCCTTCTTTGACAAAAAAAATGGAGTTGAAGAGTTTAGCTTCAGTCGAACGGATGTTCATCAAACTTTCAGTTTCATCAGTGAGCATCGGGGAGTGTTTTCAGCAAAATAAATTTTTGAAAAAATAAGTTTGATTTTTCTTTTAATCGCTCGATAACGCTTGATAAGCCTTTGTAGTTGTGTGAAGGGTAACATTAAATGACTCCCGAGCCCACTCCTTAGTGGGTATAGGAAAGTGTTTTAGGCCCCCATAAAAAAATCCAGAAGAAAAACCAAATTTGATTTCTTCAAAATGCCAACAGGATTAGAACAGCACCGTACAAAACTGGGTACACCTGCAAGTCTATAATAATTAATGTCAGTGTGTCTCCTTCATAACTCCAAAGCCGTAAAACCTGGAGGCCCCAAACATGGCTGAGTGTATACGAATGGACCTCCAAGGGAGTGTATGAATGAAAACTGGGTGCTTGAGTAAATTTAAACACCCCATTTGAAGATAATTTCAGGGGTGTTCATCACACAAAACAAACAAACAAACAAAATAAACCTTACGAAAATTGCGGTGCACTCAACAATGCCTTCAGTTGTTCGGCCTGCTTAACAATGCCTTGAGTTGGAATAGGCCGCAATAGTTTAACGATAAAGGGCTCAAATTTTTTTTGTTTCAATTTCCTCACTCATATAATCAAATGTCTCATCTTCATAGCTATGAATATCTGCATACATCGCTTTTGTAAGTGCGATAGTTTTAAAATATGAAGCTTGTAGCGATTTCATGCATTTATATAATGTGATTTACCACGATGGACTCTCGTGAACAAATTGAAGTATACTAGTATGTGGCCGTACGTGCAAAAAAAAAAACTTTCAAACCTGTGCCAGAAACAACAACCACAAAGGCCGTTCCTTCGCTCTCGCGTGCCCCTACGTGGGTGCCCGTGCATGCGTGGCCATACGTACAAAAAATTAAAATTAAAAATAAAAAACTTTCAAACCGCGTGCCAGATACAACAACCACAAAGGCCGTTCCTTCGCTCTCGTAAACGACGACTGGATTGGGGCATTGTGTTTATCTATAAATGCGCATAAGAAATTGAGAAATTATTAGAATACAGTAAGTTATCACTATCCGGAAGTGGTGCATGCCCGTATGGAATGTTCACATGCATTCCACGAATTATCGCTTTCATTGAAGTAACAACTGCTGTGATGCTTACACACAGAGTTAATTAAAATCCAAATTCAAATGAAGTTTACCTCCCTGTCTTTGCGAGCCATGACATTTTCTGCCATTGACCATTGCCACTCCTACACCACGGTAACTAAGGTGCCCTTTCCCCATCGGCCACGCCTACGCAGCAACGTGTCCTGTCATTGGTTTGGTAAATAAATGGCCGCAGAAACGTGTCCTCTCATTGATAACTAAGGCGCCCTTTCCCCATCGGCCACGCCTATGCAGCAACATGTCCTGTCATTGGTTTGGTAAATGAATGGCCATAACTTGGGAACCACTTGTCCGATTAATATCAAACCTTGAAAAGGCACATACTCAGGTCCCCAGCAATATACCTGGCAAGTTTCAATTAGATCGGATCAGCGGTCACACACACACACACACACACACACACACACACACACACACACACACACACACACACACACACACACACACAGCTGGAATTATAGATAGATAATTAAAATATGATTTTGGCTTCGAGGATCGGATCTCATTTATAAATTACTCGCAAGTATAACACGTCGCTTTGCTGATCTGGATATGAAGGGGTTTGGGGGGGGGAGTGAGTAAAAAAAGGGGGGGAGGGAGAGAGGAGGGGTTGGTGAGTGAGGAAGGAGAGGGGAGCGATGAAGGAGAGGGGAGCGAGGAAGGAGAGGAGAGTGAGGAAGGAGAGGGGAGCAAGATGGGGTGGGGGTAGGAAAGGCAGCATGAAGGGAGGGGAAAGAAGTGGGAGGGAAGGGGTGGTGAAGGCAGCGTAAGTGGAGGGCAAGGTAAGCCAGTGTGAGGAGAGGGAGGGTCCATCCAGAAATAACCACCATATGGATATACAGTATGTGGAGATAACCACCGTTCGGATAAGTGAGGAGATAACCACCATCTGAATACGTGTCGAGATAACCGCACGTATTTGGATTGTGGGGGAGTGAAGAAGGGTGGGGTCGAGACATATTAATGTGTGTGTATGTATGTATTCGTGTGTGTGTGTGTGTGTGTGTGTGTGTGTGTGTGTGTGTGTGTGTGTGTGTGTGTGTGTGTGTGTGTGTGTGTGTGTGTGTGTGTTTGGTCATAAAGCTTAACATAACATTATCTTTGCTAACTTCCTGTCCCCCCCTTTCTTGATCCTTCCCCCACCCCTTCCTCGCTCTCCCCTCTCTTCATTGCTCTCCCCTCATTGCTCCCCCCCCTGCTCCTCGCTCACCCTTCCCTCCTCTCTCCCCCCATCCTCTTACCCCTCCCTCCCAAAGTGTATTGCGAGGTGTGGTGAGGAGTCACTCTCCTCCCTTCCTCCCTCACCCCCCCCCCGTCCTCCTTGCTCCTTCCTCCCTCCTCCCTCTCATCACTCCCCCCTTCTGTCTCCTTACTCTCCCCCCAGCAGGATCACTTGACTTGCACACATTATTCAATTAAAATTTGATTGGTCATCTATAAATAATGGAGCAAGTGAATGTATGTATGTTCACTCTATACTCATTGGTTGGCCAGCTGACCTGATACCGCCCACAATTGCAACCTGAAAAAAAAAAAACCATCACATCCACCATTTTGGTAAACTGAAGGCATCTTCAGAAGTCATATTCACAATTGCTGTGCCCTCTGCCAACGAGGAAGAAGATCAACCGGGAACACCTCGAGGTTTCAGGTATCACAAATCAAGTATATTCGAGAAATGGCAACAAACGGCCAAGGTGGCCGGAACACGAAGAGGCGAGCGAAACTACGACCGCAGGAAGACCAAGCGGCAAACACCCAAAATAATATACAATGGCGCTTCCTATAAGTTTTCCATTCAGTGCAAAACATCTTAAGCAACTATTAAAGGGATCATGAAATATTGAAAGTTTGTAGCTGATAGCCATCATAGGCATTGTGAGGGCAACAGTACGTATTGACCCTATGCACAAAGCGAGTGACGTCACAACGGAAGGTAAGGCTCCGCCATATTGGGTGGCAAAAAATCATAGCTACCACGCACGTGGCACACGAACTTCTGGGCAATTTCCATGGATTAGATGATATTTCTAAGAAGAGGTACTGCGAAAAACTGAAGCTGTGTGGTCTTAGTGAAGATCCTTATATTATTTCAAAGGATAAATGGACAACAGAAAGGAAATTTTGGCCTCAAATCGTTTTCCCTGACATCTATGTTTACCTTATTGAAACGCCGAGTCCTTACACTCAAGCCAGCCTGAAAGCCTTCAAGAGTATGGACGCTTACTCATATTATGTCGCCGGGGTTGTTGGTGACATAATCTCGACGAAAGCTGACAAGAACTGTATAATCGTGAGGGCAAAGGTAAGCCTGTTTTCTTTCATTTCACCATTATTGTATTATCGTTGTTGCTTGTTTTGTTCAACAACCAGCATCACTTTTTTTTAACCTGACTGCTGCCACAAGTCAATTTCAAGTGAAGCTCTTGTCTAAATGCTAAGTTTGTAGAAAATCTTGGTTCGTCAGTTTGCTTACAGATACATTATATTTTTTCCATGACAAACATCCGGTGTAATTCCACGCTGCTGTGGATATTTCCAAGTGCTAGTTTTTTATGTGTTGTACATATCGATGTGACTTTCTGTAGTGAAACAACTCAGAACTGTGCGCGTTAGACAGCTGTTAGAAAGGCGATCTCGCCTATCTCATTCTGTCAATAAAACAAGGATGGCCGCAGCAACGTGTCCTGTCATTGATAACTAAGGCGCCCTTTCCCCATCGGCCACGCCTACGCAGCAACATGTCCTGTCATTGGTTTGGCAAATAAATGGCCATAACTTGGGACGTCACAGCATCAACAACAGGCTACAGATGAAAGACATCCTCTCTTTGGCCATATGCCAGCCCAAAGCCGTCTGAAGTCTAGAAAGAGCTTCCTAAGGTATGTCACCCCCCTTGAAACATCAAGCACAAGCAGGGAAAGAGTTATTCAATGGGAAGAAAGACTGAGCAACCTTCTATTAACAACAACAATGGAGCTAAATGTGAGTGAGGCACTCCCCCCTGGAGCAGATTCAAGCTATGCAATGTGGAAATGCCTGAACAGACTAAGATCTGGTGTTGGATGAACAAAAGTCACTCTCTCCAAATGGGGATACTTAAATGACAGGGATGCTGTGTGTAACTGTGGCACTGAACCACAAACCATGCAGAATCTCCTGACATGCCCCCTGCTGGAACAGCCCTGCACAGCATCGGATGTGACAGAGTTTAATTATAAGGGTCAGCAATGTGCTCAGCTTTGGCTGAACCACTTCTAGCCATGTGTACTCTAACTGCTGTTTTTGTGGACATGATAAGTAAATAAAACAAGGGATATAATGCATTTTAATGATACAAATCAGACAATATTTTGTAACCACCAACTATTTCATACAAACTACTGAAATAACGTATCAGAAATTAGTTACATACCGGAGACAAAATGAAGGCCACACAACCAGTCATGTTCGCCAGGTCGCCATTTTCTCTTCTCAGAACCGATATCCAAAGATTTTGTCGGTCTACTTCGGCGGGAAAACGGTAAAACTGCACTTTAGTACATCGCTGAGTACATCCCGTAGCACAACAACTCTTACCCATTTGCAGAAAAAAAAAATCGCTTGCTTGGAAATAACGGTGTAGTTGAAGTGGAGACTATCGGTTGTTATGGACGCGGTAATACTTTCTTGCCACTCAATATGGCGGAGCTGCCACAGTCACGTGACCGGTGACGTCATCTGAATAAGGACTGTTGGCGTCAGGCCTCTGGTGTCGGCCTATATAGACCAATGCAATTGGAATTATCAGAGCGATATAACCACCATGTATGAATATATATATACAGTACACATAAGCAATATGGATGTTTTTGCTTCCATGTACATAACCCAGAGCTGGCACCAATACTATAATCTATAATGGCCAGAGCATCATTTGATACCAAGAAATTCCGAAAATAAGTACTCAAGTCCTGTATATTGGTATATGGTCATTGTTGAATTCACTAAAATGTAGTGCAAGAAATACCCAAGTCCATAATGTTTGAGCAAGAAGTTCCGAAGTTCATGACTGTCCAATCAAAATGCTAGTATGTCTCACGTGACAAGCTATGAAAATGGTGACCATGGAGGCTGGACAGCATGGTGTGAATGAGGATAACCCTGATAACAGGCATGACAGGGGCAAACAAAACGTAAAAGAAACCTGAAGGTTGGGCTAGAAAGAGAATGAAGGATGCCAAAGCATCAGGTATGAAGTTTCTATGCATTATACTTTGCTGGTACTGAAAAAGGCACTACATTCGTCATCAGCTTATGAGCCCTCATAAAACTGTGCATGTGGCAGTGCAGTGCAATGCTGTGCAGACCCAGATTCCCCATGTATTGGATGTATGTACACTGTACAGCCCCATGAGACATAGTAAATATGACTGTTTGGCAATCAAAAATGAGCAATAAAGGACTTTGTGTGTTAAAAGTACCCAAGTCCAGCCATTTTGTTGCAAAAAGTACCTAAGTCCAGGTATTTAGCCACAAAAAGTACTTAAGTCCAGGTATTTAGCCAGAAAAAGTACTTAAGTCCAGGTATTTAGCCACAAAAAGTACTTAAGTCCAGGTACTTAGCCACAAAAAATACTTACGTCCAGGTACTTAGCCACAAAAAGTACTTAAGTCCAGGTACTCAGCCACAAAAAGTACTTGAGTCCAAAACTAATTTTCTCGTTTACTTTGTAATAAAGGATTATTTTTCCACAAAAAAGGGTTTGTCTGCTCCGTGTAGCCCCTGGAAGCAGCAACAGGCTCCATATTATGCCACCTTTAAAAAAAAAGTATCTGCATCATGTTTTGAAAACTTTGATCCTCAATATCTCAAAAGTGTTATTTTGTGACTAAAGTACTTCTTGCACTCAGGTCTTCAATTGGCAAGCACCACCAATGTGGGCGTCTTGGACAAAAAAAAAACAAAAAACAAAAAATCGGATGTTAATTTTATTCACCACAGGTGTGCTCTTGGGGGGCAATGAGTCAAGGTGCAATGGGTGGAGCTGGGCAACCTGCGGTTTCAAGCGGTGGAGAAATATTTGCAAAGTCTTGCAATGAATGCGGTTTGTACGAAGAGCGAAAAGTTGTCCATCTCGAGGGACATACGTGTCCAACGTGTTGTTCGGTGCCCGACTTCAGACAGAATGGTTTCAGTACTAATGATGCCAGTGCTCGGGCGCCATATTGGTTGGCAAGCGAAACAAGTGAGAAAAGGTAAAGATCTTCAAACGAGGCCAAATAATTAGCGCAGCCTTCCTTTGCAGCAAGTGAGAATAACCAGATAAACGTGCTGGATCGTTGCTGGGGAGGTGAATACAACCAACATGGCGGCGTCCGCGAAATTATGGTCGTGCTCTGAAAACCCGATATCGAGATTCCTCTCCAGTTCGAAATCTTAACCGGCCCCTGGAAATGCGAGTTGTTTCGGTTAAATGTACACAAGGATACGCACAAGAAATAATTACGCAAGAGATTGCATCTCCAGCGATTTGTTTCATCTCTTTTCAGCGGTTAAGTTACTTATTCCACGAATTATATTTGTTGGGGTCCGACTTCCTCGTGAGGAATGTGGCGGTGACAATGGCGGTATTATAACGGCGGTGTACGCCAGCTTTTTTTTTTTTTTTTTTTTTAATATTTTTACTTTCTTTACAAAAACAAAATTCACACATATGTCAACAATACAATCGATAGTATAAGTAAACCATTGGATATGTAAATATGTAATTATGTACCCGATGAGGGAATTCAATTTTACGATTGTGCGTGATGCTTATAGATCCTGAGAGATCTTGACGTTGGTTATTAAAATAAATAAATAAATAAATGAAAACCCAGGAATGACGAATATTAAACGGCCAACTTTATTTGCGCATGCGCGTGTCATCCGGCGCTTTTTACTCGATTGCGAATAACTCGGTTCCTGCCCTTCCCTCCCACCCCTGACCGTCCCTCACCGGGGTGCCATGTGTGGTCATGGCGGCGGACTGTGAGTGGCGTTGCTTGCTCGATGCCTTCCTGGTCGCTTTCCCGGCGCTCGGAGCGGATAAGGCTCCTCCGGTGCGGCCCGCAGCGAACAGTTGGGTAACGGCCGACGAGCTGGAGGGAGAGAGCCTGGAGCTTTGTCTTCAACATCTCGGGAAACAGTGAGTGGGCTTGTGTTAGCCCGTCCTTGCGATTGTTTCCCCCAAGTCAGTCATAGTCTTGATCCCAATGTTCCGAAGTATCCTTTTTTCTCATTTATGTCCCGTTTCTCCGCATTTATTTTGCTTTTGGTCGTTTTTTTTAAGGCCATGTACGTCCAATAAAAATGAGGGAGATATGTCCCCACCGCCCCACCCCTACCTTCCCCATTTCCTTTCTCGTTTCCAAACTTTTTTTCCCTTTTCTCCACTTTCCCGACCAATCATCCAGATCATGCGGCCAGTCTTTGTGACCTGACTTGCCATGTAACTGAGCAGCATTTTAAATTGTAAAATGATTTTGAGCGCATGTTGTTAAATGAATAATCCTGTGCAAGTGATTGACTCAACAATGAACCTGTCGAGGAACCACCAGGACCGGTGACTGCAAAACAAAACCTTAATAAATATATTTCTTTTTTTATTATATCCAGTGAATGCCACCTGGCATAGGTGGAGCTTCTTCTGAACTTTCGTCGGTCTTGGGTCTACGTTGAAATTTTATTCCAGGTCACCTTCTTGGCTTCACCAAGTCTCTCTTGGCCGTCCAACCCTTCTCCGATCAGGTGGCGAGCTTATTACTCTTTTTGGGGAAGTCTTGATCGTCCACGCGCAACACTTCAACTCCTAATTTTGATCTCGACAATGATGATCTTTGTTATGTGTGAAGTCAGAAGATTCAAGATTTTTTCTGGTGATTACTGTAGATAAGACTCCAGTTGGCATGCTATTTCTTGAAATTCCTTAAACCTGTTTATATATTTACATCACTTGGTGTTTTGCATCACAAAAACTGCAATTCTGGTCCAGCAAGGCACAATATGATAACAGTATGTCCCAAAAATAATTGTCAGGTGTACAGTGTGTTCCAGAAAACATATCGCCACCTTAAATTGCCCATCGAAGGTGGGCTGAGATGGGCACTCCTGCCCGAAGGGGAGTTTCTCTGCTGCCCGACTCCTTGCCAGGAAAAAATATATATATATATATTTATATTCTTCACCTTCTCTTCCCTAATTCCATTTATACAGGGTAAGCCTTGAGGCTGAATGGTACAAATCTGCTTTGCCTTGATTGATACTCCTCCACTTGTCTTCAGCCAACACTCTCCACTCTCCAACCATCCCCACCTTATTGACATCCCTCCTTACCCAACGTTCCTATCTCGACTACCACCTATCTCTTTTTCTTCCTACTTTGCTTCCTCAAACTATCCACTCTCTCTTTTTTTTTTTTCTCTCTTACCCCATCCACACTGTCCACTCACTTCAGCTGGATTTCTTACCAATCTACCTATCAAGCTCATCTGCACACCAATCTCCTTCCTCAGTTCATCCATCACCCTCCTATCCACCCTCTTTACTCCTGAAATCTTCCTGACTCAGTTGTTCTCGCAGACCTGCAACCTCTTATCTCTGTGTTACCAAAGATACCAGAACTTTCCCTTTCAATTTCCTTGATATTTTTCTGTTTGTCATAAATCCCTCCACCATACTCCACACATTCACAACCACCTGAATCCTCCTCCGCACCTCTGCGTCGAACCTACCATCTCTGGTCACCATTTCCCTGGATACTCAAACCTATTTTCCTGCCTGGTCTCCTTCCCCTCTCACCTGATATTCATTTAACCTGACACTCGTCTTAAGTCCATGCTTCCAGAATACCTCCTTCCACTCCACCAGTACCTCCTGCATCTCCCACCCACTCTCCTCTACAACGGCCAAATGATCTGCATCAACAGCCTCCCCAGGACACCTTTCACTTTTACCCTCCTGCTTACCAGCACCATCACCATCACCATCATAAACATGAGTAGGTTGGATGTATGTACGTATATATATATATATATATATATATATATATATATATATATATATATATATATATATATATATATATATATATATATATATATATATATATATACACACACACACACACATCACACACTTTAATGGCCCCAATGATTCCAGCCAGGGAAAGTGCTTGTCCTAAGCCTTTCACGAACTTGCTGACCTGGCCTGATGTTCGACTGAAGATGGTGCGAGTTTGTAATTTGTTCAGGACACTACTCTTCACAAAAGACACTGTGGGATCTCGAAGGTCCAACAACTAATATTCTGCCAGATGGGATATTGAATATACCCTTTGTGTGATGCAACCCCCTGCTTGCGAATCGCCATTCCGGCAGTTTAGAGTTGTCTGGCATTGAACCAACACTGGTCAGCTCCAAGGTAAGTAACCTCCCGACCTGTGCACCATCCTACCGGGGATACATACATACACATATCCAGACGTGTTGAAAAGTATTGCCTCCTCTTCTTTTTCTCTAAAACCGGTGAAGATATTTAAATGAAACAAAACGCAGTTTGCACATTAGTTCTTCCTACCACTGGGTGTGAAGTTTTTTATTTTATTTTATTTTATTGATTCTGACACTGGACATCTCAGTGCTATGTAAGTCAAGAGGGCAGCACAACATTGTCAGTGCTGTGGAGCACTGGAGATGAGAGTTTGGTGTACCATTACGATCCTAAGAGTCGACAAAGGATCACCTCCATCTACAAGTCCTGACTTGGCTCCTTCAAATGTTCATCTTTCCCCAAACTTAAGGGATACCTTGATGGAGAACATTCTTCTTCGGACCATGTCAAGGTCACTGTGAAGTGCTCGATAAGTCAGCAGGATGCACAGTTATATTGTGACCCCATCACAAAACCATTTGAACATTGATGGAAATGTGTGGAGCGCAGCAGTGGTTGTGTTGAGAAATAACGAGCAGTGTTTGTATGTTTTTGTTTCATTTGAATAGCTCTACCTGTTTTGGAGAAAAATAATAGGAGGCATTACTTTTGAACACATCCTCGTATGTTAATTATTTGTTATTGCACACAAATGTAAATTAACCACACCATAGCAACACTATAAACAATTGATACTTTCAGAGAATTTCAATGAAACTTGAATGCCTTTCTCCCCAACAGATGAGTTTGGTCTGGGTCAGACAAAGGGGTATTATTGGGAGAGGGTGTGACGTTAACCTCATTTTGAAGCATTGGAGTGGAGTAGGGGTGAAGGGTGTCCTCCAGAGCTGAACTCACTCATAGCTGCAGTGTTGTGCATGTAGGTAGAGCCGATGGCAGCACAGGAAACGGTCATATGGAGGTTAACTCTCAATCCACCAAAAGCATTATGGTTTGGATAGGGGAAGATAAGAGATGGTGGGGAATAGCTGTTTTGAAGACCTGGAGGGAAGAGTTGGATTCAAGAGTGTGCGAGTTTATTCCTAAGGTGGGGGGAAAGAGGAATGAAAGGATGAAGACTGAGCAGTGATTCTTGATTTTGGTAGTTTTACCAGAAGGGGATTGCTGGCAGACCTTGAGTGCCCTGTGGTAATATGGGGGGGGGGGGTCATATCACAGTCAGAATAGGGGGGTGAGGCTGGAGAGACTGTAGAAGACATAAAGACCACCAACCTGCATGTGTTGAGAGAGCGAGAGACCCAAAGTCTCAGCCTTATTGTGAGAGCCGCCAATGATCCTAGATATCTTAGTTTCCACAGCGTGAAGCCGAGAAAGGTGAGAGATGGGAGCACCAGCCCAGATGTGTGAGCAGTACTTCAATCAGGCTGTGGTTGAAAGCTTTGTATGTGTTCAGGAGCTCAGGTGTGCCAAGGAAGGACTTTGCACGATGGAAGATGCCCAGTCGGCGACTGGCTTTGGAGGCCAGCTTTGAAATGTGACTTTTCCAGGAAAGATCATGGCAGATATTGAGACCCAGAAGCTTGAATGAAAGGACTTCTTCAAGAGATTGTTGAGAAAGTAGATTGGGAGGTTTTCCAGACAGTCCTTTCGGAGAGACAAAGTGAGTGAGTGTGAGATTTGTTAGGATTGAAAGACATGTTCCAAGTGTTGGACCAGATTGTGATTTTATCCAGATCTGCAGAGAGTGAAGAAGCTGCTGCTTGCTGATCTGAGGGACGACAGATTGTATGGCAGAGGGTGGAGTCATCAGCAAAGAGATGAAGAGGATTTTCCAGAGTTGGACAAATCATTGATGAAAACCAGAAAAAGCACAGGGCCCAGAATGCTGCCTTGAACAACATCCTGGACAGGAAGAGGGGATGAGAGAACTCTATTTAGGGCCACACGTTGGCTGTGACAGGAGAGGAAATCTGCGAGCCAAGAGAGGAGATTGCCTTGGATACCATAGGCAGAGAGTTTGGTGAGTAGGGCCTGATGCCAGACCGCATTGAAAGCACGTGATATTCTAGGGGGATAGCTCTGATCTCATGTCCATCCATTGAGGACCTCCATCCATTGCAAGGAAAGCAGGAGCAGCAAGTCCAGGTTATAGTGACCTGGTCTGAATCCAAATTGATGATCGGAAATCGGGACATTGGAGAAGACAAAGGATTTAATGTTGGAAGCGATGATGGATTCCATAAGCTTGCTGATGATTGGGAGAAGGCTGATTGGTCTGTAGTTGCAAGGATCTGTTTTTGCACCTTTTTATGCAGAGTGGTAATGTTTGTTGATTTCCAAGCAGGTGGCACATGACATTGAGCAAATGAGAGGGTGAATAGAACAGACAGAGGGTGAGCAAGAGCAGCAGAGCAGGTTTTTAGGACACATGGGCTGATGCTGTCTGGATCGGTTGCAGAATCTGAGTCGAGGATTGACAGCAAACTCTTCACTTTGTCAGAAGAAAAGGACACAGAGTCCAGGAACAGGTGGGTGTGACTGGGTAAGGTGGGTACAGAAAGCAATGGGTTTGGGATGCAGGATTTAGAAGCAAACACTGAGTTTTGGCATTCAGCCATTTCACGTGCAGTGTCAGCTGTGCGGCCATTTGAGGTAAGGGAGGGGATGGAGGGGGAGCATACACCAGAAACAGACTTAACTCAACGACACAGGATTTGGAGGAGGGAGACGGGTTTGAGAGTTCATTTCAGACTTGCGATTAGAAAGATGTTGTTTTCTGGCTCTCCTGAGGGTAGACACACTTGTTCAGAGCTTTATCGAAGGAATTGAGATTGCCTTCAGTTGGATTTGCCTTCCATGAGGCGAAGGCAAGTTGTTTCAGGACAACTGCCTCGCAACAAGCTTCAGTGATTCATGTGCAGGAGGAAGGGTAGGACAACTGGAGACGTGTTGGGATAAATCTGTCTGAGAGAGAGCAAATTTCTTTTATCGAATTCCCAGGATGAGTTGATGTCGGAGAAAGTAGAGATGGGAGACCAGTCGAGCAGTTTGATGGATGCTTGAAGTCCCTGCCAGTCGGCCAGAGTGAAACGGCAGCCTCGACGGTGTTGAGGCTGTTCTCTACTAACAGCCAAGGAGATGTCTACTTTGACAAGCATGTGGTCAGATGAACCGATTATATAGCATAATGTCTCAAAACGTGATTGACAGATTATGACAAAACATGGTGGATGAGTTGGGCAGTTGACAAGAACAAGCCGATTATGTTTTGGTTAAAATGTGGATGCAAATGCAAAACGTAAACTCTTCAGCCTGGTGGAGGTATGTCCTCTCCCGAGTGCCGTTCTAAGAGACCATATTTTTCACTCCATACATTGCAGGCAACATGGTCTTGGTCCTTGACATTGGGGTTTGTCCATTTATTGGATAACACAAGTGGTGGGAGGATTGTTGGACCAGTGTTGTGGGGTTCAGGGTGGAGAGGATGGGGATGTGGTGGGGTGCTTTAGCTTGTTTTATGTGATCTCCAATTTTTTTGCATACTTACCCCTTCTTTAGACTGAGGCTGTGTAATTTCCCCAGATTAATTCCGTGGTGATTAACATGATGCCGAAGGCACCTGCAATCTGAACACGTTTGAGAATGCGGTATCAACAGTATGAGTGGCTTTATGACGACGACATAGACTTTGAGCGATTTGAGGTGCTGTGTGGTACACTTGTCCGAACCATGTGATATATCCATGGGAGCAAACAAGAAGAGATCTACTTTAATTGATTATGGTTGTTTACTTTTATTTTTGTGGCTTTATGTAGCAAGGTGAATATTCACACTTGAATTTCCTCATTCCCTTGAATTGTTTGGGGGCGTCGACTGGAAGGTAGTTTAAGTGTTGCAGAATTATTAAAGATGACTGATTTTGCTTGAGTGTTATTGGTGTGTAGGGTGGGGTGTAAAATTACTGATGTTCCATATTTACATGTGTGGCCCCACAGAGACTCGCCATTCCTTGGTTCTTTATTTGCAAATACATTAGAACTGCCCTGGGCTGTTTCTGATTGGTTGTTGCCAATTTGACAGCCGTATGCCACCATCCTCACCCACGTATCTTTTCTACCATAATGGCCTCTGTTTCTAACCATTGTCATTTTGGCTTGAACGGAGTTCACGTTCCCTGCCCACATTGTTACGGGTCGAGCTCATTCTCGCTGGACAAATTTTGTGGTGCAATTCTCAGCCTGTAACGCGCCATTCCAATAGTTTGTGGTTTCGTCCGGAATCAAACCCATTTGAGACTGCTCTAAGGTAAGTGCACAACCTCTGCATCATCCCGTCAGGACTGGTACAAATTATTAATACCAATAAGCATTCCTATGTTGATATTCTCCACAATGGGGCACCCCCCCCCACTAGTAATAACACTTAACCTCTCGTCTCCCACACACTTTCTGCCTTTTCCTTTCCCTTTCTGTTAATTTTCATTTTATTTCTTTATCATCTCACCTTCGTGTGTTCACATTATGCAAATATCCCCCTTTTACATCCTGTGAGTGTTTACTACCAATGAGTAATTTCAGATGGGATGGTGAATCAAGTTCAAAAGATTATCGGTGGGGATGAAGTAGACCAAGCATGTCATGTCTGCAACATGCAATATACTCGGGTTTGCCTTCGATTCAACATTTAATGGGCGTTTAGGCTCGCAGCTTAATAATCCATTATTTCGATTGCCTTGAACAGCTTTGGAAACTCGATATCAATATGTGTGTGTTTGGGCACTGTTCTTGTGAATTGCTAGACAGCCTATAAAACTGGAAAGAACTTTTGAAAAATCAGATTTTGGAAGATGCCAGTTCAGCTGAATGGAAATGAAGGACAAAATCACTGATGTCATCTGGTCAAGCATTTCTCTGATTTTGATGATGGGTTCTTGATGTGCTCGTTGAATGGTGGATCAGATAGATTCAGAGTTTGAGAACTTCATCGACATATCTTCGTGATCTTCCTCTGTTGATCCGGTCTCCCTATGAGGTTGGAGAAGGCATTTTCCTGGTATAATTGATTTGTGGTATGGAAAATTGTCAGAAGAGCTCAGGGTGTAAATGGAGAGACCGACAGACCGAACACAAACTCCATGAGCTGCGCAAGTCCAATGAGAGAGCGGCACAAAGCTGCTTGAGTCTGCTTTGGGTTTCTTCATTTCTTCTGTTTGGGTGGATCCCAAGAAGATTCCTGTCTCTGAAGATCCCAAGCAGATTTCCATCTTCACCAGGAAGCATCCTGTGGAGTTCTCAAATTGCTTTATTTGTGCTGCTTCTGTATTATATCCTGTGGAATTGGTCTTGTGCGGTTAATTTATCAAATTTCTTGAACCGGTGAGAGATCTCGGAAAAGTTTGATGAGGTATGTTAGGCATTTGGTAAATTTTCCATTTTGTTTTATTATTTTGCCACAAATTTGTTTGTATTGAGATTAATCTACTCAATACATTTGTGTGGGTGAAGGAGAATCTGTGCCAATTGTCATGTGTTGTCTGCTTTGTTCACATCGTAGGTATTAAACTACATGTCCATATCCCTGTTGCCATTCCTTAAATTGATAATATGATAAACAACCGCATTGGTGTTGGCAAACCGAGTGTTTCTGACCGCAGCACAAACCAGGAGCAAAGTCGATGGTGCTCCATCGCAAATTCCAACAATTTTCACCAATAGCAAAGTTTAATGGCAAAAAACTTCCACCAGCAACGACATTTTGAGGTTAAAAAAAGAAAGAAAAGAAGTCTTTTGTTTTAATCGCTGTGACTTTAAGTCTCCACCCCCAAGGGAATGAATCTGGGAGTGGAGGGGAGGAAGAAAAATTGTTGCATATTTCATGCGTCCCCCAATGTTGATTGTATACCAGTCTCGTGAAAAATATGGCCGTAATTGGATTTTTGAGTTTTTTTGTTTTTTTTAAATGATGCTCATCTCGACCCTTCTTGCCATGTGGTGATCATAACTATCAAGTTTGGTGAATTTCTGCACCAGTGTCTTGGAGGAAATAGCATGACAGACACAGACAGACAGAACCGGTTACAATACCCTCCCATCCTCCCCATTTTTTTTTAAAGCGTGTACATAGAGAGAACACGATTGATCATTTATTCAGAAGCCTTGTGGGGTGCATAGATTAGAGTAGATCTGAGAATGAATCCTCTTGATGTACATCCACACTGTTTCTAATAGCATCTCTTGTCCTTTTAGGAATGGGTTTGGCTAACAATTTTGATTGCTCTTTTTCTTGTTTGTATTTGTAATGACAATCAGAGATTGCAGCCCCTCACCAGGACTTGTTTTGTACGGTGTGTGCTGGTGTGTTATGTAATTGAGACATAATTAGAACTGCTATGTTATAACTGCTGGCAGTGATGATTTGGTACCAAGACATCCCGCTTTGATAGGACACCTGAACCTGACCCATGACATTTTTTTTTTTTATTGTTTGATTGAATTCAGAATGGGATGAAAATAAATTCAATTCAGATCAAATGGAAGACCAAATTGGTGCAGTCCTGCATTGGAGTAAACAGAAGGAACCCGAACAAGCAAAAACAAAAGATGAAGTAATCAGGAGGAACCTGGATAGGATTCACATTTCAGCTGCTACTCCTCTACCCGAAAACCCATCCAAGCCCAGCCAAGTGACCCTTATTCAAAAATAATTTTTAAAAACCCCACATCAAAAATTAAATAATTCTGGCTGCCAAACCATGTATCTGATCAATTTGAAATTTAAAACTTGTATTCCACATCATTACTCAATCACAAATGTGAAGTTTCACGTCAATTGGTTAAGCGGTTCCAGAGAAAACATTTAATATTTTTCTGAAATCTAATATGGTTGCCAAACTATGTGACATTAATTATTCCTGAACAACCTTGTACACACATGCTTTGGGGAACATTTATGTGAAGTTTCCCCTTGATCTGTCCAGCTGTTTTGGAGAATTTTTTTTTAATGTTTTTGGGTAAATCCAATATGGCTGCCAAACCATGTGAACTATGACATCATATGTATGAACCTTTTTGTTCCTCATGGATAGGCGGTCATATTTGTAATGTTTGGCCTTTATCTCTTCAGCCATTTCAGAGAAGATTTTTGAAGGTTTAAAAAAAAAAATTTTTTTTAACAATCTGGCTGCCAAATCACGTGACTGATGACGTCATCATTTTTTTTTCTTTCTGTGGACCATTTTATCCCTAGATGACCTTCCAAAACTTTCACTCTGATCAGATGTAGCACTCTGCATGTGCAATTATGATGTCATAACGGAGGCCCCGATGACGTCATTAAAAAAAAATCGCTCATTCCCCATGAGGAGTACTTGCTGTGTGCAAAGTTTCAATTTTTTTTTCCTTGTGCGGTTTCAGAGATGGAGATCCAAAGTTTTTCTGTTTTTCCAACATGGCTGCCATACCACGTGACCTATGACGTCATAATTATTAACTTTCTACATGAGTAGTCACACCAATGGTGAAAATTGTCTCAATCCGACAAGCTGTTGCGGAGAAAAACACGAAAGTTCTGTGCGGACAAACAGACCCAAATGCAATACCCTCTCCTTTGGCGAGGATAATTAGAAGGGCATTTGCGAGAGCAGATACCTCCGCCATGTAATAATAACCTCATGCACGAGAGCATATCTGGCACAATACATTTTTGAAAAATCATGCTACATGTCGTTTTTGGCCCGATCCCTCAATGGTGAAGAATCACTTTGAAAATTTAAATGATTCTCGTGTCCAGATCCGGATTCGGATCTTCATCAAAATCGAATCAATTTGTTGTGGTCACACACCCAACCTGTCCACCAAGTTTCATCTCAATCCGTCCACAACTTTTTGAGAGGTCATGCTTAGATTAGTGTCGCCCGATCTCTCAATGGTGAAGAATCACTTTAAAAAAAAAAGTTTGGATTCAGATCTGGATCTTCACCAAAATGTCATCAAATTTTCCTTATCACACACCCAACCTGTCCACCAAGTTTCATCTGAATCCGTCCACAACTTTTTTGAGATATCGTGTAGACAGAGAGGGGTGAAAACATAACCTCCTTCACCTTCGGTGGTGGAGGTAATGATTTACATTCGGAAAAACTTATTTTTAAAGTTTTCCCCATTTTGTAGATCTTCACCAAAAAAAATTATCGTGCATTGAGAGTACAAACGAACAAGCAAATGTGGGACATGGTTTACGAGTGTGCAATAAAAACCATCTATGTTTGCATTTGTAATGTTTTGCAATGAAAGAAGCACAGCTAATCACTTTACCATGTGTTTGGTTCTGTGCGATTCATTTACTCCTTCACTCTCCCTCTCATTTCTTTAATCAAATAAAAGTTTTATAATTCGATCTATTCGCTCGCCTCGTTAGCTTATATATTACCTTAGCCACCGACGGTGGATGGAGGTTCTGTATTCACCCATGTTTGTTTGTGAGCCCGATTATCTCAAAAATTTATGGACAGATTCAGACAAAATTTGCTGGAGTGTTTGGATGTGTGACAAGAATGAATCTATTCGATTTTGGTGAAGATCCAGATCCGGATCTGAGAATTTAAGTGATTCTTCAGCATTGTGAGTTCAGACCAACAAGGATATGTGTATACATAGCCATGATATTTCAAAAGGTTGACAGATTATGATGACACTTGGTGGATGAGTTGGTTAGGTAACAGGAACAAGCCCATTAGATCTTGGTTAAGGTCCCGATGCAGGTGGAATACAAAATGTAAACTGTTCACTGTTCAGCCTGGCAAAGGTATGTGCTCAACCGAATGCTGTTCTAGTTAAATCTTGTTTTTCCTCTCAAAGTTTTAATCACCTCACTTGAATACTTTGTTCTGTCATTAAAATCTTTGCATGCACGTAATTGAGCATACAATACTAATGTAAACAATCACACGATGAGCATAATAACATGTTATCATCTGAGTAGTACAGGATTCAGACTGTTAAGATGCATGTTGATGCCCCAAACGTTTTGTAGCTTTGTACTGACATTGGCTTACAGTAACGAGAGAAGCATGTTCCCAAAGGCATCAGAACGAGGGCCTACAGAAATGAGGGAAAGGCAAAGCAGATGAAGATGAGAGGAGGTGTGCATGAATGAATGCATGCATGCATCTGAGTCTGTCTGTCTGCTTGCGTGTTTGTGTGTGTGTGTGTGTGTGTGTGTGTGTGTGTGTGTGTGTGTGTGTGTGTGTGTGTGTGTGTGTGTGTGTGTGTGTGTGTGTCCGTCTTTTAAACAGTGCACGCAATGTTATTTGGCGGTGGAGTGTTCTCGTACCCGTCCCTGTGTTTTTGTGCGTGCTGCTACTAATAATCGACAAAATGAACGTAGTTTTCAGCAGTTTGGAATTGCATGTTGCAAATGGAAATCAACTCTACTTTGTGCTTGAACTTTTGTGACGTTTAAATGCCAACTGAGGGTTTCATAAAATGTTCGACGTTCATTGCGGAGCTTGTACTAACGTCACGTGCAGAATGAGCCCATTGAGAGACGTGTCCGTATGTTTGTACAAATGATCAGGATGAATGTGGAATCTTGGCGTCGAGAGTTGTGAAATCACATCGTAACACTGATAGGCCAACTTGTTTTGCATATTTCTTTTCTAACTTTTACATCATATGGTCGATGCCCTCAAACTGTCTTGAGTTTCACTGTTTGCTTGAAATGTGGTTTCGTGATTTATTGGAGGATTTCTCTGAGGTTTGTGTACAGCAGCTGCCACACAACCCCCTCCCCCCCCCCCCACTCCGCTCCATCACTTTATCTCTCACAGATGAGTATCTGCCTTTTTAAATGTTTCCTTTACCAATCTGGAACTGCTTCCTTACTTTGGTATGAGGTGGTAATTTAACCAGCGTTCTTGTCTCTAATGCAATTCCACAAGATTGTTCATCAGGAAACAAAAGCCATTGTGTAAACAAAATGCCTAGTACCTAACGTTGTCCCTTTTTTATATATATATATATATATATTTCTATTTTATCCTCTCACCTGATACCTCTTTCACCATCTGTTGACATTGTACTTGAGTAACAGCAAACCATATCCACTCCCCCCATGTGCAAGCTTGGCTCATCTTAAATGAGACTTGTGGTGAATGAAGTCCATCGATGCACAGTTGAGTTAAACTGTAGATCTAGTTACCTCCGCCACCGAAGGTGAAGGAGGTTATGTTTTCACCCCTTTCTTTCTGTTTGTGTAGAGGATGTCTCAAAAAGTTGTGGACAGATCTGGAGGAAATTTTGAAGACAGGTTGGGTGTGTGACGAGGACGAACTGATTAATTTTTGGTGAAGATCCGGATCCGGATCTGACTGCTAGAATTTTAAAGCGATTCTTCACCATTGAGAGAAAGGGCCAAAAACGATATATAGCATGATATCTCAAAAAGTTGTGGACGGATTCGGATGAAACTTGGTGGACACGTTGGGGATGTGACAAGGCAGAATTAATTCATTGTTGGTGAAGATCAAAATCTGGATCTGGATCTGTAATTTTTCAAAGTAATTTTTCTTCATTGAGAGATTGGGCCAAAAACTGTATTGGAGGATATTTCAAAAAATGTTTTGGGCCCGATATGTTCTCGTGGATTGTGCAGCGAAGGTATGTGCCCCACTGAGTGCCCTACTAGTTTGCCTTGTTTTAGCCATTTTGACAATATAATGCATCTCCTCAGGTCCGACAGGATGGTAAATAGGTATGTAGCACTCACCTTTAACCTGACTAGCCTGTTTGAATCCTGACCCAGCTTTTAATGTTTGATCCTGGTTTCACAGGCAGGGCGAGGCTTCAATGTGTGTGACCCCTCGGATGGATATTAAACTGGACATCCCGTCTACCGGCATTGGTTGGTGGACATTAGATTCCACGGTGTCCTTCCTGAAGAGTAGGCGAGTTATCGCTGGCATCATGAACAAATTATATATTCCTGCTCTGACCTGCAGGGTGCCTGGCATTCGTGGCATAGCCGTGAGCCAGCCAGAACCGATGCTAACTCGCAGTCAACGTGCTGCAAATGAATGAAGACGACCTTCCACCTCTCCCCACTTTTTCAAGTTCAAAACTCCCCCGTTGTCCTCCAGCTACAGGCTCGTAAATTTAACTTTGGCCTGTAGCCTTTATTACCGTCTGTCTAATGTTTGAAATTTTTTTATTTATTTGTATATTTATTCATTTTTAGCCATCGAATGAATTTATTTTATAGCTGATTGACCGTGCTACTTGTTGTATAATCTGGAACAGCAGACAAAACTCCAGCTTTGGAGTAGCAAGATGTCGGTGTTTGCCAGGTGAACCAGGCAAATTTTGCATTTAGGCCTAAAAAAAAAAATTTGAGTTTCCGGTAATCCACCCGATCCCAATCATTCCTGATGACCCCAATTTTATTTTATTTTATGTTTTTTTTTGAGAGGGCCAACTTCTGGGTGGCCATTTTATGTCCGCTGTGCAAGGCATTGATTTATGCCATTGATGACCGCTGTGGTCTCAATAGAGAAAAATCAGCGGCTGTTTATTTCAGTTAAGGAGTCAAAAGTTTTATCGACATTTTAAATACATTGCACAACACACCTGTGATGCATCGATGGTGTCTTGTTCAAAGTCGGAAAATGGATGTTGGATAGACATTCCCGACTTTGACAGAAGTCATGGCTGCCGTGCAGACATTTGGTGTTCGTTTTGGGAGGAGGAGGAGGGGGGGGAGGAGGAGGGGAGGGGGAGGGTGGGAGGAGGGGGAGGGTGGGGGGAGGAGGAGGAGGAGGTGGGTGGGAGGAGGAGGAGGGGGTGGGAGGAGGAGGGGTGGGAGGAGGAGGGGAGGGTGGGGGAGGAGGAGCAGGGGAAGGGTGGGAGGAGGAGGAGGGGGTGGGAGGAGGAGGAGGTGGGTGGGAGGAGGAGGACGGGGAGGAGATAGAGGGGAGGGCAGAGAAGACGGGGAGGAGGGTATCGGGAGGGGGTGTAAAACAATTGCTATGTTGCCAAATTATGCAGAATAAATTTAAAGTGCATGAGTTAGGGGTGGAGGTTGGGTTAAAAGTTTCTTATTTTGAAGAGTATATACATCCATCCATCCCATCCATTGGGACTACACTCTGCACAGCGTTGGTGCTGCCGAAGCAGTCTCCTTGGCTATTGGGCACAATCCTGGACAGGTCGCCAATCTTGCACAGGATACCAGTATGTTGGCACTCATTTTGCCGACCTCAGAAGGATGACAGGCCGAGTTCACCCCAATTTATTCAACAACCGGGTGGGATGTAAACTCAGGATCCTTGGATCCCAAGCCCACCACCCTTACCATTAAGCCAACACCATATATATATATATATATATATATATATATATATATATATATATATATATATATATATATATATATATATATATATATATATATATTTTTTTTATTTTTTTTTTTTTTTAAACAAGTATTTGATACACTGCCGATTTTGCAGGTTTTCCCACTTACAAAGCACGTAGAGGTCTGTAATTTTTATCATAGGTCCACTTCAACTGTGAAAGACGGAATCGAAAACAAAAATCCTGAAAATCACATTGTATAATTTTAAAATAATTAATTTGCATTTTATTGCATGAAATAAGTATTTCATACATCAGAAAAACAGAACTTAATATTTCATACAGAAACCTTTGTTTGCAATTACAGAGATCAGATGTTTCCTGTAGTTCTTAACCAGGTTTGCACAGACTGCAGCAGGGATTTTGGCCCACTCCTCCATACAGATCTTCTCCAGATCCTTCAGGTTTTGGGGCTGTCGCTGGGCAACACAGATTTTCAGCTCCCTCCAAAGATTTTCTATTGGGTTCAGGTCTGGAGACTGGCGAGGCCACTCCAGGGACTTGAGATGCTTCTTACGGAGCCACTCCTTAGTTGCCCTGGCTGTGTGTTTCGGGTCGTTGTCATGCTGGAAGACCCAGCCACGCCCCATCTTCAATGCTCTTGTTGAGCGAAAGAGGTTGTTGGCCAAGATCTCACGATACATGGCCCCATCCATCCTCCCCTCAATACGGTGCAGTCGTCATGTCCCCTTTGCAGAAAAGTGTGTGTATATGTATATATATATATATATATATATATATATATATATATATATATATACACATACATACATACATACATACATACATACATACATACATACATACATACATACATACATACATACATACATATACTAGTAGTAATGCCCGGCTTTGCTCGGGCTTTCTTGCAAATTTCCTGAATAGCGGTTAGGGTTAGCTGTTAAGGTTAGTGTTAGGGTAGCAAACCCTAAAACTAACAGCTTGGCGTAGCGGAGGTAAACAGCGCCCGGGGCAAAGTGGAAATTTGCGTCCCCCGTAGGCCTTAAACTTGAGTGGATTTGAATGGAAAATCCCATAAGGGATATCGATTTATCGATTTTTTTTTTTTTTTTTTTTTTTTTTTTTTTCGAATATCGGAAGTGTTATGAAAATTTTTTATAGCCAATGACTTAAGTTGGACCAAAAGCTATAATCGTACCGAATTTGAATGGAATCCGTTGGAGTTTGTGAAAATGCATCAAAACGAATTTTGAGGGGCCTCTTAAGGAAGACAATAATATCATTAGTATATGTGCCAAATCTTGTTTCATTTCATGCAGTAACAAAAATCTGATGGTGGAACAAAGAAAGGGGCGTGCCGAAATATTAATATAGATATACACACAACCGGGCGTAGTGGAATGTGCCTGTAATCCGGCTTCTCGGAGGCTTGGGTTGGAGGATCGCTTGAGGACGGGAGCACTGTGCTGGGCCGCGCTATGAGAGGGTGTAGGGCAGCCCGGAATCATGGTGAAACCCAATCCTTATCCCTGTACTGTGTCGTAAGAGGCAACCAGGGTTACGTCAGGAATGGCATCTGGCGTAAAACCTGTGCCAAATCATTATGCGGATCATAACTGATGATCCGCTGTGGCAACCCCTAACTGGAGCAGCCGAAAGACGAACAACGTATATGTATGTGTATGTGTATATGTATATGTATATATATATATATATATATATATATATATATATATATATATACACACACACACACACACACACACACACACACACACACACACACACACACACACACACACACACACACACACACACACACACACACACACACACACACACACACACACACACACACACACACACACACACACACACACACACACACGCCCCCAAGGGGCGTAATGTATGATTTTTGTCAACTGGAAAGGGTCTAATATCTGACTATACAAGATGTTCAGGGATGATGAATGGGAGTTTAGTATTCTTAAATTCCAGCATATGTTCTGTTGAGCCATGTTCATGATATTCTGTCTCTATCCTTGCTGAGACCAGCCTCACTGTTTAAAGGAAACCTTTCAGAGATATTAAATTGGTGTCATTTAATCCTCTGGCTTGTGTACCCAAAACTGTTTTACCCCTAATTTAGTATCTCACAATGGACATGTTAAAGTTCATAATTCTATATCTTTTCAACTATCAACATACACATACTGGTTGGAAAGATGTAGAATCTGAAATGCTGTACTGCTTGCATTTAAACACGTCAAAAAATATAATTCTCCACATACGTTGCCATTCACTGAGCAGCATGTTACTGGAAAACAAACATTTTTTGGAGGTTGGGTGGGGGGGGGGGAGGTAGGTTAAGAAAAACCAAAATCAAATTGGGTAAACTTCAAAAAAGAGGGTAGTCATGAAGCCTCTGAGATTACAGTACGAAGTGTACACAGCAGCATTACAAAGGAGTTCTGTGCACAAAATAAAATGCTATCATTAAAAGTAATCTTGCAAAACAACTCTGTCCAACTCGTACACAGCTGTACAAAATGTTCAAAACCAAAATTGGAAAGTTGGGATACAACATGCAAGTGAAGAACGGCATCAAATAGAGTTATCAGGGGCTGGTGTTGGAAAGGAGGTCGAGGATAAGATGTGCAATCCATATCAAATACGACAAAATGGATTGATGGTGCACTGTTGTCGGTTTATTTATATGTCCATTTCAACACCCCACTCTCCCGCCCTTTTCGATAATTCGCAATTTGATGACTGACATGTTCTTTAAAGTTACTTAGATGCGCATGCACAGTGTGTCACCCTGGGTGGAATATAATGTGGAGCCCCTACTTGGGTGTTGTCTTGATCCCTTAATCATCCCTTAATCCCATGGATACGTCACAACTGGTGATGAGTTTTGTGCTTTGCTCATTTACCATTGCTGACTATGGCGTCTGTGGGGATTCTGTCGAAGTACCAACCAGATGAGTACTGGGAAGATTTTGCTGATCGTTTGGAACAATACTTCATCGCTTACAAGATAGCAGCGTTATAAGATTCTGATCGTCGCCAGGCTGTTCTGCTCAGTGTGTGGCAACACAACGTATCCCCTGATGAAGGACCTCGTCTCCTTCGATAAACCAAAGGGCCAAGACCTATGATGAACTGGTCAAGATTGTGGCCAAACACTACAAGCAGAAACATGGGAAAATCGTGTTCCGATACAAGTTCTACACTCTTGGGAGGAAGGAAGGTCAGTTGTTGTCTTGAGTTTTTTTTTGCTGACCTTCGCCGGTTGGCTGAATATTGTGAATTTGGTGCCACATTGGACGAGATGCTGAGGGATTTTTTTTTTTGTCGTCATTGGCATCAACAAAGAAACGATCCTCCGGAAGTTGTTGGCCATTCCTGATGTCGATCTTACTAAAGCTGTGTTGATCGCGAGTGCCTGCATGACTACTGATGAGGGACTGCGTGTTATCACCAGCAGGAAGCAGAACTCCCAGTCGAGTTTGTTTCATGTGACCAATCTGAACTCTTCATCGTCGGCTGAGAAGCCAGGTAAACCTCAATTTCACCAATCTGCTCAAACCAACCATTCAGTTCAGAGGGTGAGCTATTCTGTGCCAAAGCATAGCAGTGGATCATGGGTTCTCAAACATGTAAATCATGCTGGCGTTGTGGCAGTTACTTACCCTACCTGTGTCGTTTCAAATATTGCTCCCGTCCTAACATTTGGCATCAAAGCTTTGTCCTTTCAAAATCAAGAT
This sequence comes from Eptatretus burgeri, assembly GCF_056783735.1. Lineage (NCBI taxonomy): Eukaryota > Metazoa > Chordata > Myxini > Myxiniformes > Myxinidae > Eptatretus > Eptatretus burgeri. The sequence goes on along the minus strand of NC_140976.1, from coordinate 32,325,245 downwards.
TGGCTGCTGCTACATTTCAATGCAATATGGAGACTATGCTAAAAGCAATTCCCATTGTATTTTTTCCAAGATGATGTTTTCATCACCAGCTGCACTGAGCCTGAACACTTGTGTAACCTTGAAGCGGTTCTCAAACGTCTTGTCAAAGCCAGTGTTGAGGTGAAACGTGACATGTAGGTTTATGTTACCAGAAGTGGAATTTCTCGGTCGTATTGTCAGTGCCGATTGCATAAGGCCCAGCGGGTCCTAGACTGAGGAGATCAGTGGTGCTCTTACTCCTGTGAACACTACTGAGTTCAAAGAATCCCTGGGTATGTTGTACTATTACTGTAACTTTCTTCTGATCACAGTTTTTGAATCTCTCCACAAACTCATTCGTCAAGGTATTGAATGGCTGTGGTGCACGCAGTGTGTAGTAAAGTATTGGTGTACTCCGATACTGTTAAGCAACCTGTTCTCAGTCGTGATGCCTCGTCCTATGGCATTGGCTGAGTATTACAGCAACAAAATGATGACATTATTCTCCAGCCGACAGCCAATGCATCACGCACTCTCTCAGCTGTGGAGCGTAACTTTTTTATGGTTGAAAAATAAGCTCTTGCATGTATTTTTGGTGTCACAAAGATGCCTCGGTATCTCTTCTGTCGACATTTTGAACTCTTATCTGACCACAAACCATTTCAGTCCCTGTTCAATGAGTATAAAGGAATTAACCCACAGGCCTTTGCACGCATTCAGAGTTGGGCTGAAGTTGGCATCCTAATGATTCTTCCACAACTTATCATCCTGGCAATGAAAATTTCTGTGCTGAAACCTTGAGGAGGTTCACACTGCCTGTTAACCCAGGTAATGTACCCTGTATCAGGAAAGGTTTTTTTTTTTAATGGTAATGAGTGTATTCGATTGTGATAATGCTCCTATCACTTCCAAACAATTTGAATCCTGTACGAATGTGGACCTGACCCTATCTTTTGTCAAATAATGTTATCAGTGGTATATGGTCAACCATACAATCATAATTCCACGAGAAATTAAGACCATGCCTTGCTCATAAAAATGAGGTGTTCTTACTTTCTGGTTGCATGCTGTGGGGCAACAGGGCTATTGTACCACCCAAAGGTTGGAACAAGGTGTGTTTTGAGCTGCATTGATCATATCCTGGTGTTGTAGCCATTAAGTCAATTGCCAGGAGTCTTGTTTGGTGGCTGGGTATAGATGAAAACTGAGAGCTACATTCGTCATTGTTCCGTGTGTCAGGCTACCGCCCGAAACTCACCTGAGGCACCGCTTCATATATGGTCATGGTCTTGAATTCAGATCACCTCACCATTAATCTATCCCTTGATGACGTCCACAATAGATACGATGTATCTTTTTCCGATGAAAGGTCGATCTTCTTCCTCCTTCAGATTTGCTGTAACATCACTCCTGGGAGTCGAATGCCATATCCGTCCTGTATACGGGTTACATCACTATACGATTTAACTCAAACGGCGAATAAGTTTCGATTTTCCTTCCACCCTCCACACACGAGTATGCCGAATCGATGTGTCCTTGGTGCTTGTATGGCAATACAAACCGAGATGGTGCCATACTATTCCAATGACCAAAAGACCCTAAGTTTTCCAGAAATTGGATGAGGTTTGTCTGAAATACTCGAGTGTGGATCGGGCTTACAAAATGTTCACTTTTGCGCTTGGAGTATTTTACAAAGCATTGTTATGAAACAACAGAGACGGCGAGATCTTGTGGTTGTCCATCATGTTTCAAAGAGGATGCCATGCCCATGATTAAGTGGAAAAAACAGCTGTCACTCTAAAAAGCAACACCATCTCTGTACTTTGTAACACCTTTGTACTTTGTTACAAAATGTAACATGTTCAAAAAAGTTACCAGCACATGCACACGGACAACTTATGCTGTGAATCAAACATCTGTTGCCATTGCCCGGCAGTTACCATGAGCACCTGAAAATAATTATCGATTTTTCAACACATTTCTATAAATCAAATGAACCCCCGTCTCTTTATATTTGAGAGAAAGTATGTATGTATCATCATCTACTCCTCCGAGAGGATTTGGCCTATGACGCGAAAACTTTCAGGGTCCCACCCCCACCCTCCCTCAACCATCACCCCAACAATGCCCACCACCACCCCACCCCCCTCTACTGGAGTGGGACATCGACACCTCACGGACATGACGATGGGACACGGCACGGACAAAAATGGCGTCTGGATAAAGTATGAAACTGGACAATCCCGTAACAGACACCTGGTCAGTCTGCGATGCTGGGATAAAGTATTATTCGCCCATTTTGTCTATGCTGTCGATCGGTCACGGGTATTTCTGCTCGAGTAATATGTATGTAAACCGATTTATCAATTAATACAAAATTTCTCCCTTATAAACCGCCAACTGAACGAAAAGCAAAACCTACCAAGCTTTGGTTAACATGCAACCGCCGTTTTCATCTTCACTTCCACCGCCTTCATCTAGATCGCTCACCCAAGGCTCAAAATGATATGGCTCCACAATTCCCCCGAAAGCGTTTCCATCATTGATTTTGTCTCCAACCAATCCTTCACAATCCCACTGATCAGTTTCAACATACTGAGAACCTTCGTTGTTGCTCATAACAGTGGAATCGGTATCGGAATCCAAGGTCGAAATGCACTGTTTCTCGATGTAAAGCTGCCGTTTGGATCAATGCGAGTTCATCATGTGACGTCGCTGGCGAAATCGAAATTCGACACTCCAGGGCGTTTTCGACACTGTGATTGGCAAAAAAATAATGACGATGATGAAATTGAACCGTGATGAATGGTTTTCAGGAAGAAAAAAAAATGTGTTTGTGTTCCCTTTAAAAGACCATTATAATGATAAGGTTTCTGCCCTTTTTCTCTTTTGTTTATTCTCTTCTCAATTCTTTGTGCTGTCAATCCATTTTGTTCACCTCAACATGGGACCCTTTCATCATCTCCTTAGCTTCGGTACCCCATTTTCCTCGAGCAGTTTCTTCCGTCTCACCTTTTTGCTTTCACTCAGGATCTTAGCCAGTTGACAGAGTGTGTGTGTGTGTGTGTGTGTGTGTGTGTGTGTGTGTGTGTGTGTGTGTGTGTGTGTGTGTGTGTGTGTGTGTGTGTGTGTGTGTGTGTGTGTGTGTGTGTGTGTGTGTGTGTGTGTGTGTGTGTGTACAAGATGTTATGGAACTTGATGTGCCTCATTTATTAATTTATTTTTTATTGCCTTTTTCAATACATACTTTTATTTTCTGCCATTGGTCTCGCACAGGGTGCATTTTAACATTTTGGCCAAGTGCCTGAACCAAAATGAACCGTTGCACGTTCTGTTGGAAGCGATAGGCAGCATACTGCTGAGGCTGCAGTTTCTTGTTTCCACAGTGTCGTTGAGCATTTTCAACCTCTTAATTTATTTTTAACATGTACCTCCCCCCCCCCCTCCTTATCTATACCAATAAAAGGCAATGGTGTGTCAATGTGTCTCCTTCATAACAACAAAACTATAAAACGTAGCAGCCTGAAACTTTCCATGCATACTAAGAAAACTCCATGGAAGTGCAGGAGTGAAAATTGGGTGTTTGGGTTAATTAAAACAGCCCTTTAGAAGATAATTAGCGGCATTTTTAAAATTATATCCTTCATCAAGTGATCCTCGGCTACCTCGTCTGGGGTCTTAAAGCATTTCCTGGGTAACTTCGCAAGGGTTTGAAGCTGCCATGTCTTTTGGTCTGCTCAACCTTACCGTGACTTGGAACAGGCCACAACAATTTATAGACAATAAAGTTGTTTTCACTTTCCTCACTCGTATTATTATCGAATGCCTGTTCATCATACCTACGAATTGCTGGGTATATTGCAATGCGTATAAAGATCGGGAGACGTCAGCGTTCATGGCTTGACATTTTGGGCGTCTCTGGGAGGTGTATGTTTCATGTTTTTTGCTAATTACAAGGAAATTTCGCACAGGAGGTGGCCATTCGGCCCATCATGCCTGTGTCGCACCAATACCAGATTTAATAAATCTGTCAATACCCCTTCCCTTCGTGTGCAGCCTTTTGGCTGCTACACTGGTACTCATTTTGCTGACCTCGGAAAGATGACGGGCTGAATCAACTCCCTGGTGTCAATTCAGTGGACAACAGGGCTTGAACTCAGGACCCTCGGTCTCAAGCCACTATCCTAACCGCTAAGTCAACACCAGTTTCTAAATACAGTGCAGCATCCTCCTCCACCAT
>NC_140976.1:32308487-32310987 GCF_056783735.1 Eptatretus burgeri | reverse complement strand
CTCTCTCTCTCTCTCTCTCTCTCTCTCTCTCTCTCTCTCTCTCTCTCTCTCTCTCTCTCTCTCTCTCTCTCTCTCTCTCTCTCTACCTCTCTCTCTCTCTCTCTCTCTCTCTCTCTCTCTCTCTCTCTCTCTCTCTCTCTCTCTCTCTCTCTCTCTCTCTCTCTCTCTCTCTCTCTCTCTCTCTCTCTCTCTCTCTCTCTCTCTCTCTCTCTCTCTCTCTCTCTCTCTCTCTCTCTCTCTCTCTCTCTCTCTCTCTCTCTCTCTCTCTCTCTCTCTCTCTCACCTCTCTCTCTCTCTCTCTCTCTCTCTCTCTCTCTCTCTCTCTCTCTCTCTCTCTCTCTCTCTCTCTCTCTCTCTCTCTCTCTCTCTCTCTCTCTCTCTCTCTCTCTCTCTCTCTCTCTCTCTCTCTCTCTCTCTCTCTCTCTCTCTCTCTCTCTCTCTCTCTCTCTCTCTCTCTCTCTCTCTCTCTCTCTCTCTCTCTCTCTCTCTCTCTCTCTCTCTCTCTCTCTCTCTCTCTCTCTCTCTCTCTCTCTCTCTCTCTCTCTCTCTCTCTCTCTCTCTCTCTCTCTCTCTCTCTCTCTCTCTCTCTCTCTCTCTCTCTCTCTCTCTCTCTCTCTCTCTCTCTCTCTCTCTCTCTCTCTCTCTCTCTCTCTCTCTCTCTCTCTCTCTCTCTCTCTCTCTCTCTCTCTCTCTCTCTCTCTCTCTCTCTCTCTCTCTCTCTCTCTCTCTCTCTCTCTCTCTCTCTCTCTCTCTCTCTCTCTCTCTCTCTCTCTCTCTCTCTCTCTCTCTCTCTCTCTCTCTCTCTCTCTCTCTCTCTCTCTCTCTCTCTCTCTCTCTCTCTCTCTCTCTCTCACTCTCTCTCTCTCTCTCTCTCTCTCTCTCTCTCTCTCTCTCTCTCTCTCTCTCTCTCTCTCTCTCTTCCGACCTCTCTCTCTCTCTCTCTCTCTCTCTCTCTCTCTCTCTCTCTCTACCTACCTCTCTCTCTCTCTCTCTCTCTCTCTCTCTCTCTCTCTCTCTCTCTCTCTCTCTCTCTCTCTCTCTCTCTCTCTCTCTCTCTCTCTCTCTCTCTCTCTCTCTCTCTCTCTCTCTCTCTCTCTCTCTCTCTCTCTCTCTCTCTCTCTCTCTCTCTCTCTCTCTCTCTCTCTCTCTCTCTCTCTCTCTCTCTCTCTCTCTCTCTCTCTCTCTCTCTCTCTCTCTCTCTCTCTCTCTCTCTCTCTCTCTCTCTCTCTCTCTCTCTCTCTCTCTCTCTCTCTCTCTCTCTCTCTCTCTCTCTCTCTCTCTCTCTCTCTCTCTCTCTCTCTCTCTCTCTCTCTCTCTCTCTCTCTCTCTCTCTCTCTCTCTCTCTCTCTCTCTCTCTCTCTCTCTCTCTCTCTCTCTCTCTCTCTCTCTCTCTCTCTCTCTCTCTCTCTCTCTCTCTCTCTCTCTCTCTCTCTCTCTCTCTCTCTCTCTCTCTCTCTCTCTCTCTCTCTCTCTCTCTCTCTCTCTCTCTCTCTCTCTCTCTCTCTCTCTCTCTCTCTCTCTCTCTCTCTCTCTCTACCTCTCTCTCTCTCTCTCTCTCTCTCTCTCTCTCTCTCTCTCTCTCTCTCTCTCTCTCTCTCTCTCTCTCTCTCTCTCTCTCTCTCTCTACCTACCTCTCTCTCTCTCTCTCTCTACCTACCTCTCTCTCTCTCTCTCTCTCTCTCTCTCTCTCTCTCTCTCTCTCTCTCTCTCTCTCTCTCTCTCTCTCTCTCTCTCTCTCTCTCTCTCTCTACCTCTCTCTCTCTCTCTCTCTCTCTCTCTCTCTCTCTCTCTCTCTCTCTCTCTCTCTCTCTCTCTCTCTCTCTCTCTCTCTCTCTCTCTCTCTCTCTCTCTCTCTCTCTCTACCTACCTCTCTCTCTCTCTCTCTCTATCTATCTCTCTCTCTCTCTCTCTCTCTCTCCCTCTCTCTCTCTCTCTCTCTCTCTCTCTCTCTCTCTCTCTCTCTCTCTCTCTCTCTCTCTCTCTCTCTCTCTCTCTCTCCCTCTCTCTCTCTCTACCTATCTCTCTCTCTCTCTCTCTCTCCCTCTCTCTCTCTCTCTCTCTCTCTCTCTCCCTACCTCTCTCTCTCTCTCTCTCTCTCTCTCTCTCTACCTACCTCTCTCTCTCTCTCTCTCTCTCTCTCTCTACCTACCTCTCTCTCTCTACCTCCCTCTCTCTACCTACCTCTCTCTCTCTCTCTCTCTCTCTACCTACCTCTCTCTCTCTACCTCTCTCTCTCTCTCTCTACCTCTCTCTCTCTCTCTCTCTCTCTCCCTCCCTCTCTCTCTCTACCTCTCTCTCTCTCTCTCTACCTCTCTCTCTCTCTCTCTCTCTCTACCTACCTCTCTCTCTCTACCTCTCTCTCTCTCTCTCTCTCTCTCTCTCTCTCTCTCTCTCTCTCTCTCTACCTACCTCTCTCTCTCTCTCTCTCTCTACCTCTCTCTCTCTCTCTCTCTCTCTCTCTCTCTCTCTCTCTCTCTCTCTCTCTCTCTCTCTCACCTCT
>NC_140976.1:32253487-32300987 GCF_056783735.1 Eptatretus burgeri | reverse complement strand
CACGCACACAGACACAGACAGACAGACGCACACGCACACGCACACGCACACAGACACAGACAGACAGACGCACACGCACACGCAGACAGACGCACACGCACACGCACACGCACACGCACACGCACACGCACACGCACACGCACACAGACACAGACAGACAGACAGACGCACACGCACACGCACACGCACACGCACAGACGCACACGGACACAGACAGACAGACAGACGCACACGGACACAGACAGACAGACAGACGCACACGGACACAGACAGACAGACGCACACGCACAAGGACACAGACAGACGCACATGCACAAGGACACAGACAGACGCACACGCACAAGGACACAGACAGACGCACACACACAAGGACACAGACAGACGCACACGCACAAGGACACAGACAGACGCACACGCACAAGGACACAGACAGACGCACACGCACAAGGACACAGACAGACGCACACGCACACACAGTCAGACAGACAGTCGCACACGCACACACAGACAGACAGACAGTCGCACACGCACACACAGACAGACAGAAAGACGCACACGCACACACAGACGCACACGCAAACACAGACACAGACAGACAGACGCACTCGCACACGCACACAGGCACAGACAGACAGACGCACACGCACAGACAGACAGACAGACGCACACGCACACGCACACACAGACAGACAGACGCACACGCACACACAGACAGACAGACGCACACGCACACACAGACAGACAGACGCACACGCACACACAGACAGACAGACGCACACGCACACACAGACAGACAGACGCACACGCACACACAGACAGACGCACACGCACACACAGACAGACAGACGCACACGCACACGCACACACAGACAGACAGACGCACACGCACACGCACACACAGACAGACAGACAGACGCACACGCACACGCACACACAGACAGACAGACGCACACGCACACGCACACACAGACAGACAGACGCACACGCACACGCACACACAGACAGACAGACGCACACGCACACGCACACACAGACAGACAGACGCACACGCACACGCACACACAGACAGACAGACGCACACGCACACACAGACAGACAGACAGACAGACAGACGCACAGGCAGACAGACGCACACACACAGACAGACAGACGCACACGCACACGCACACACAGACAGACAGACGCACACGCACACACAGACAGACAGACGCACACGCACACGCACACACAGACAGACAGGCGCACACGCACACACAGACAGACAGACGCACACGCACACGCACACACAGACAGACAGATGCACACGCACACGCACACAGACACAGACAGACAGACGCACACGCACACGCACACAGACACAGACAGACAGACGCACACGCAGACAGACAGACAGACGCACACGCAGACAGACAGACAGACAGACAGACAGACAGACAGACAGACAGACAGACAGACAGACAGACAGACAGACAGACAGACTGGCACACGCACACGCACACGGACACGGACACGGACACGGACAGACGCACACACACACAGACAGACAGACGCACACGCACACAGACACAGACAGACAGACGCACACGCACACAGACACAGACAGACAGACGCACACGCACACAGACACAGACAGACAGACAGACGCACACGCACACAGACACAGACAGACAGACAGACGCACACGCACACAGACACAGACAGACAGACGCACACGCACACAGACACAGACAGACAGACGCACACGCACACAGACACAGACAGACAGACGCACACGCACACAGACACAGACAGACAGACGCACACGCACACAGACACAGACAGACAGACGCACACGCACACAGACACAGACAGGCACACGCACACGCACACAGACACAGACAGACACACGCACACGCACACAGACACAGACGGACACACGCACACCAGACACAGACGGACACACGCACACAGACACAGACAGACAGACGCAGACGCACACATACACACAGACGCACACGGACACAGAGAGACAGACGCACACGCACACGGACACAGACAGACAGACGCACACGCACACGGGCACAGAGACAGACGCACACGCACACGGACACAGACAGACACACGCACACAGACAGACACACAGACACAGACAGACACACGCACACAGACAGACACACAGACACAGACACAGACACAGACACAGACACACGCACACGCACACGCACACGCACACGCACACGCACACGCACACAGACAGACAGACGCACACGCACACAGACAGACAGACGCACACGCACACAGACAGACGCACACGCACACACAGACACAGACCGACGCACACGCACACAGACACAGACAGACGCAGACACAGACACAGACACAGACAGACGCAGACACAGACAGACAGACGCACACGCACACATACACAGACAGACAGACGCACACGGACATGCTGACGCACACGCACACGGACATGCAGACGCACACGGACACGGACATGCAGACGCACACGGACACGGACATGCAGACGCACACGGACACGGACATGCAGACAGACGCACACGGACACAGACAGACAGACAGACGCACACGGACACAGACAGACAGACAGACGCACACGGACACAGACAGACAGACGCACACAGACACAGACGGACACACGCACACAGACACAGACGGACACACGCACACAGACACAGACAGACGCACACGCACACAGACACAGACAGACAGACGCACACGCACACAGACACAGACAGACAGACGCACACAGACACAGACAGACGGACGCACACGCACACAGACACGCAGACAGACGGACGCACACGCACACAGACGCAGACAGACGGACGCACACGCACACAGACGCAGACAGACGGACGCACACGCACACAGACGCAGACAGACGGACGCACACGCACACAGACGCAGACAGACGGACGCACACGCACACAGACGCAGACAGACGGACGCACACGCACACAGACGCAGACAGACGGACGCACACGCACACAGACGCAGACAGACGGACGCACACGCACACAGACGCAGACAGACGGACGCACACGCACACAGACGCAGACAGACGGACGCACACGCACACAGACGCAGACAGACGGACGCACACGCACACAGACGCAGACAGACGGACGCACACGCACACAGACAGACGGACGCACACGCACACAGACAGACGGACGCACACGCACACAGACAGACGGACGCACACGCACACAGACAGACGGACGCACACGCACACAGACAGACGGACGCACACGCACACAGACAGACGGACGCACACGCACACAGACAGACGGACGCACACGCACACAGACAGACGGACGCACACGCACACAGACAGACAGACAGACGGACGCACACGCACACAGACAGACAGACGGACGCACACGCACACAGACAGACAGACGGACGCACACGCACACAGACAGACAGACGGACGCACACGCACACAGACAGACAGACGGACGCACACGCACACAGACAGACAGACGGACGCACACGCACACAGACAGACAGACGGACGCACACGCACACAGACAGACAGACGGACGCACACGCACACAGACAGACAGACGGACGCACACGCACACAGACAGACAGACGGACGCACACGCACACAGACAGACAGACGGACGCACACGCACACAGACAGACAGACGGACGCACACGCACACAGACAGACAGACGGACGCACACGCACACAGACAGACAGACGGACGCACACGCACACAGACAGACAGACGGACGCACACGCACACAGACAGACAGACGGACGCACACGCACACAGACAGACAGACGGACGCACACGCACACAGACAGACAGACGGACGCACACGCACACAGACAGACAGACGGACGCACACGCACACAGACAGACAGACGGACGCACACGCACACAGACAGACAGACGGACGCACACGCACACAGACAGACAGACGGACGCACACGCACACAGACAGACAGACGGACGCACACGCACACAGACAGACAGACGGACGCACACGCACACAGACAGACAGACGGACGCACACGCACACAGACAGACAGACGGACGCACACGCACACAGACAGACAGACGGACGCACACGCACACAGACAGACAGACGGACGCACACGCACACAGACAGACAGACGGACGCACACGCACACAGACAGACAGACGGACGCACACGCACACAGACAGACAGACGGACGCACACGCACACAGACAGACAGACGGACGCACACGCACACAGACAGACAGACGGACGCACACGCACACAGACAGACAGACGGACGCACACGCACACAGACAGACAGACGGACGCACACGCACACAGACAGACAGACGGACGCACACGCACACAGACAGACAGACGGACGCACACGCACACAGACAGACAGACGGACGCACACGCACACAGACAGACAGACGGACGCACACGCACACAGACAGACAGACGGACGCACACGCACACAGACAGACAGACGGACGCACACGCACACAGACAGACAGACGGACGCACACGCACACAGACAGACAGACGGACGCACACGCACACAGACAGACAGACGGACGCACACGCACACAGACAGACAGACGGACGCACACGCACACAGACAGACAGACGGACGCACACGCACACAGACAGACAGACGGACGCACACGCACACAGACACAGACGGACGCACACGCACACAGACAGACAGACGGACGCACACGCACACAGACAGACAGACGGACGCACACGCACACAGACAGACAGACGGACGCACACGCACACAGACAGACAGACGGACGCACACGCACACAGACAGACGGACGCACACGCACACAGACAGACGGACGCACACGCACACACGCACACACAGACAGACAGACGCACACGCACGCACGCACAGACAGACAGACAGACAGACAGACGCACACGCACACACGCACACACAACAGACAGACGCACACGCACACACGCACACACAGACAGACAGACGCACACGCACACACGCACGCACAGACGCGCACAGGCACGCACAGGCACGCACAGGCACGCACACGCACACGCACACGCACACGCACACGCACACGCACACGCACACGCACACGCACACGCACACACAGACACGCACACACACAGATTGCTGGAATTATAGATAGATGAAGGATTTAACTGCTCTTCCAGTTCTCGGACGTTGTCCTGAATTTTCCATGCCAGAAAAATGTGAAGGCGACCTGTACAATGACTGGTCATGTATTTTCATACCATCTGGATCTGTGCATGTCGAACAGTAAGTCACATGGTCGAGGTAGAATTCACTGGTCTAGAAAAAGTTTTTTTTTTTTCTTGCATGGACTTTGGAAACTGTTTTTGGCTAATTTTGGGCTGCTGAATCCAAATCTGAGCTCAGATTTGCTCTATTACATCAAGTTTTTGTGCTATCTGTATGCTCCATATTCTTGGATTTTTACAAAAGTTGACCATCCAGTCTAGCAATCTTGGTGGGGATAAAACAGCAAAAGCTTGATTATTCCGAGTACCCGTAGCTGTAAACAGCCCCTATGGTAAACATCCTGCCATGAGCAAAGTGGAGTTATTGTCTGATTCTCTTAAAAGAATCAACGTATGCAACAGTCGTTTACGTCTGACATATTTGTGATTTGCAGCTGTGAAGACTACCTAATCTGCTAAGACTCTACCTAATCTCGCGAGTCGCGAGCATTACTGTATTCCACGATTCTCAGTGGGCGGGCACAGTTGACTCAGTGGGGTTGTTTATACCGGTACCTAGTACCTTACACTGTAAGCTTGCTATGTCTCCACCTTCAAAGATAAGAAAGTGCTGTAACGACCCAGATATCTTCTGCTATATCTGTGGATGCTTCACTTTAGCACCTCAAAGACGCAACATCACTACATTCGTCAAGAGAGTGTACCGTGCCTACTTTAAAGTACCGCTTGGATTGTGGAGGATTGTGTTGTGGGGGAGCTGCTCCTTAGTCTGCGAGCGCTGGGGTGCAGAATTAGCATCAAGGTGCACTACTTACACAGTCACCTGAGCGAGTTTCCAGATAACCTTGGAGATGTAAGCAAGGAACAGGGTGAACGTTTCCATCAAGACATTAAAGTGATGGAAGAACGTTATCAAGGTCGTTGGGACTCAAATATGATGGCAGATTACTGCTGGAGTTTGAGGGATGTCCCAGATGCTGTACATAAGAGATTGTCCACAAAGAGGAGGTTTACTATGTTGTAATACGATTGCACCTGGGCCTTTGGATACTTACGCTTTCAAGTACCGGTACTTATTTTGTTATATTCGCATATTTTTGCATTTATTGCTGCATTCTGAATGTTGTGAAAAGTCACAAAACTCAGAAAAATGCTTTGAGCTTGAGTGATGTCTTGTATTTAAGTGATGTACACTATGTTTTGGGGAACTTTTTCCGCCTATATATTTAACTTAGTTTAGTGAAATTTGTAAACTTTTCATTCATTAAAAATATCGAGAAAATGTGTAAAAATATGTGCAAGCAAGCATGGATTATATGTTAATGTATGATTAAATATTGTAATTGAAGTAGGTACCTTTCATTGTAAACATTTTTGCATCTATCGATCTTCTAATGCAAGTGTTTTTCAACTTCAAGTGTAAAATTGCTGTTTTCTCAAAAATGATGATTTTTTTCATAGTTCAAAAACCTGATGTGATAGGCAAAAACTAATGACAGATTTGGATTCAGCACCCAAAAGTTAGCTAGAATCCGTTGAAAAACCTCATGCAAGAGAAATCGTGTCGACCAGTGAATTATTATCCAGTGTTTCCGAAGAACTGCTCCCTGTCTGAGCCATACAGGTCAGATTTTGGCTCGTGTAAGAATACAACTGAGTTCCATTAACGTACTGTCTAATCTGTATTCTCCAGTACCCACGTTGGGTGCACTTGCGTTGGTTTTCGTCGAATAGCTGCCTTTGAGGCTGAGAGGAAATTCCAGGACCACGAGGTTGCTCAGTCACTCCAGGTCCTTTCAGTCCCACTTTACTTCGGTTTATGATGCTGTTCTGTCCCTGAGATGCAGGCTCTCCAATAATGGATACACTAAACTTCCTGAAGCCCTTGTTTGTCGTCTTCCCTTTTGTCTCTTCATGCTATCGGTTTCCTTGTGCCTCTTCACGAGTTGACCGGTTTTTACATTTGATGCAGCATGTCTCGTACCAAGTCTGTGTTCACTCTGACAATTGCTGGGTTTCACCCCACGGTGTTGATGCCAATTCATTTTCTTGTGCAGCCATTTTTATTTACTATTTCTTCATGCACTTTTGGGCTGGCAGGTAGTTTAACGACATGAGCATTTGTTTTTGAGCTGTTTACCTGGGTTTCGATGTTGACCCACCTACAGTCTGTCACGTAGTGTTTCACATACAGGGTGATGAATCGGTGTGTATGCCGTCCATCGGAAAGACGTCAAGCTGGAGAGCCCGTCTACCAGCACTGATCTATCATGGATATTGAAGATCCTCCGATGTTTTTCTCAGAGTAGGCGAGAGATAGCCAGCACCCTGAACAAATTGCAAATTCCTACCCTGTATGACTTGTCAAGAGCACGGTCCATTGATCATGATCAATGTATTTCTGATGAGGACATGGAATGGATCTCAGTTTGCAATGTATTTTCAATTTCTGCTGTTTTTAAGTAAATAAATAAATAAATAAACAACTTCTATATCACTGCAGCGCCAAAATATGTCATTAAATAATGTTGAGGTAAAAATGAAATAGGATTGTCTATAAACCGCAATGATTAATAGAGGAAACCGTGAATCCACGCATCTCTCCTTGGATTTTCACATGAGAAAACTTTGTGTATTGTTCTGTTCCGGTTTCCTTTTTTTGGTTTCTGCCTTGCACTTTGAAGCTACACACAAAAGCCCATTTTTTTTGCTTCCAAATATCTTTTTGGCATTAAAAAAAAGTCGTCTCATCCCCCTCCCCCCCTCCAAACCCTACTCCTTTTGCCCTTGAATGACTACAGCAACATCCCATTCATTCTCGCTGCCGCCATTGCTCGAGTAACAGCAGATCGTGTCTCCCAGCTGGACCTATCAACTCTACAGCGTGAAAAACGTGCAACGGATGGTGATGCCGAACCTTTGCGTAAGTTTTGCTCCCCATCTCTACCCAACAGACAATAGAATTTGAACCGTGCACAAACACCTTTCTTTATTCCAAGCACTGCAATAGAAAAGGTGCAAATGGTGCTTTGACGCTGTGGTGGTGAAATGAACACGACAGGTTTTATTTATTTATTTATTTATTTATTTTGCTAGTTCTGCACACAAATGCACCATTCTCTATGTTCCTTCCGAATCTCATGGGATGAGTGTTTCCAGGATGTTACGCCCATTGTGCGTGGAACTGGGATGGCATGAAAGAGTCCATGCATGAGGGTGTTCTTGCCTAGTGTGTTCTGTTTGTAATCTTAACGAGCATAAGCTGCACCCATCTTGCAGAGTTTATATTCACTTTACGATCCTCCCTCCAATGTTGGGTTTATGCTGGAATAGTACTTGCCTGTTGTGTGTAAAGAGAGAGGCAATGAATGAAAGTGTTTTGTGGACAAATTTTAAGTTTACTCGATCCCAACCCCAACCTCATTACCGCAGTCCTCCTTTGGCAAAACAAATTTCCATTTGGAGAGGGAGAGGGAGAGTGGCGATTGTCTTTGTGAAAATGTCCATATTTCAAAACCTACGCGTCATCCTCCAGCCATTTATCTCGAGCATTGTTTACTCTTCGACCAACCTTATCGAGTATAGGCAGCGGCTAAAGCGTCCTTCGATTGGGTACATTCTTGTGCGTAAATGTGCAATTGCTGTTTCTTGGCCAGAATTTTATTTGATTTACTTCTTTATTTTATTTCCATTCCAACCTTAGGTTATTGCCCATGTCCAACCTAAGGTCCAACCAACCTTAGGTTATTGTAGTCCCCTCTCAGCTTCGGTAATTCTCAGACTGTCTCCAAGTTTCAGAACCTCTCCAGTTGAGAGATTCTGTTGTTCTTTGCACTCTGTCCTCAACCTTATTGGTGGTTTCTCCTGCTGAGGACATTGTGTGCTTGATAGAAACGTTGCTTCCTTGGATGTTTCAATATCTCCATCTGTGGCTATTCTCGTCCTCTTTAACAGTTGTGGCACTCCCCAGCTGCGGTGATTCTGTCAAGAACTCTAACCCCGACAGCCCTTTCTCTGAACAAAATTACTTCTTTCTGGAACCACGTAATGTTCATCTGTGTGGCGAATCATTCACCTTGTAATGATGCCCTTTACCCTCCCCGCCCTCTTCTGCATTTTCCACTCACATATACCTGTTAGCTTTCCTTTTTGTGTACAAAGTCGAGCCTCGTGGAGGATGCCAGAACGATTTCATTGCTTCTCCTCTGTGGTGATTATGCCCAATGATCTCCACAGCAAGGTATTGCTCTGAAGGCCTTCTTTGAAGCCCTGTCTGTCTCACCCAAACCGAACTTCCCATCCTGGATTTCTGCAAATTGTACGGCCTCCCTGAGAATGACTAACTTTCTCACCAAGCTCTCCTGTTCCTCGTCTACTCTGCTTGGCTCCTCTGACCATGTTTTTCTGAAAGTCTACATCTCTCAGGCTGTAGTGAGAGCTCTGCTTTTGTGTTTTACAGGTCACAAAGACCAACTGGTAGGTATTGTCATGGGCCTCTCGAAAAAGCATCGACTCCACCTGGGAATGCTTTCACCAAGCCTTTTGTTCCATGCACATCATGTCTGTCTGCATGGTGCTGGTTCACAATTTGGGGCAACCTTAGATAATTTTGCAAGGCCCTAAAATGAGCACATCCATCTTCGGGCAAGTCCTAAAACATCAGGCTAATCTCTAGGATGGGTTCTCCAACCTGTCTCCTTCCTCATAGACCTGGAAGTGCCGAAGTGATTCTGTACCCAGTTAATGCTTCTCCTCCCTGCCTTCACTCCAAACAGCATCATTGCAGACTGTTTGTGACAAGGCAGATTGTCTGAAATTTGTGTTCCCCTCAAGCTTGCACCTGTCTGTCTCTGTGCCCCTACCTCCATGCATCTGTTCATAGAAGAACTAAATGACAAAGAGCCAACTTAAAAGCCATTAGAGCAAATGAACAATTTCAGATAAGGGGCAGAGGCTGAAGGAGGAGGGTACATAAGGGCATGGATCAAGGTCGGACAACAAACGGGGTAAACATTTTTGGATGCTCATGTGAACAGATCGTAAAAGTCAGTGGGAACAAAGATTACACGTAGAAATGGGAGGTATTGAAAGGACTGGCAAATCGTGCAATATTGGACAGATTCGTGGGTGGGGGGGGGGGGGGGGTTGGCAGCAATGAAATTCAGCAGACCAGATTTGGGAAAAGTAACTAGGTTTACTCCATAAGTGTGAGACCTGGCATTGTTGATGGACAAAAGGTAGAAAAGGGGGGTGCAGACCAATTATGAGTGTTGTCTGATTGTTCACATGCTACATTTCTCCTCATGTTGTGATTTGTGTACAAGTTTCTCTCTCGGCCCAAGTTACTTTATATAGACTTTGGGCTTAGGGATTGTTTTGAAAGGATTATTGAGAGCATGTAATACCGCCTCACGACTCGGCTCTTTAATTTTAAGATCTGTAATGCATGATGGCGCCACTTTTGTAGTGATCTTACTTGGGTCGTGACTTTATTTTTTTATTTTTTTCTGTGGCAGAGTATGATGCTTACCAACTTGCAAGTCTCGTGTGCAACACTGAGCGTGAGGTGTGCGCCGATTGGGTCAAGAACATCCCCAAGGTGCCTGAACGACCCCACTACCTCACCACGTCCGTGCACGCGGTCAGGAACTCTCGCCGTAAGATGGAGGATCGTCACGTCATGCTGCCAGATTTCAACACTCTCTTCGGCCTTCCGGTGGGTCATACAGCCAGCTCTTGTTTGTTTGTTTTTTTTTGTTGTGAAATTTTTATTTGTTATTTTTAATGAATCAATGCTGCTAAGAGAGATACAATTATCGACAAGAGTAATACCGAATGAAACTGGTCCTCGGTTCTTTCGTTCGGTGAAACGTCTTCATTTCGAGGGAATTGTTCCTAAATTAATATCAGTGTTTTAATGGCACGCACACTATGTCAGACGGCAGCTCGTTGGAATCTTCACAGTTGTCACCTTTGGTTGGACACTGTCGAAGGGTGGTTTTTGGTGGCTAAAATGCTTTGCTGCATTTCTTCTGCGGTCGGTGTGCAATTGCTATAGGCCGGTACGAGCATGTCTGCGTGCACAGAGCCTGGTGTAGGAATGCTGTTTGTGAGGATTGTGGGCTTGACACTTTGGGTGTTGCCATTCCTGAGATATTGAGGATGATATATGGAATGAATTCTGAGGGTCGAGCTGCACCGCTCATACTGACTTGCATTGTGTCGATTTCTAAAATTGAAGGGTGTTACCCACTGGTTAGCCTCACCTGTTCCCAAAAGTATCCGTGCATGCATAAATCCACTGTAAAACGCACACTCACACACACCTGGATTGATCATTCTTCATACTGAAGGTGCATTTTTGCGCTCGAATTTATAGCTGTCGCTGTATTACCATCATATGGTGCTAAATGCCATTCACCGATTTGTGCTTTTGTTGTCTTGGCCTTTTATTCAAAACAGCTTTTATTCGGCGCCACGTCATTTGCTGACACTGTGTTTGGACATCAGGTTTTATCTTGTTTTCCAACAAATATTAAGAATTTGTAAAAGTGTTCTTCCCGAAAACAAGTTCATTACTGTTGAAGCAGTTTCTTGGCAAGGGTTATACTGGGTGGTTTGCCATTGCCTTCCCAGCAGTAGTTGGGGCAGGAATTTCGAGTTTGACCAGGGTGCCAGCGACAGCTCACCGACTCTCGGTGAAGGACATCGTGGGATATTTAACTTCCACTAACTAATGACGGCAGAGAGTCTGCCCAGTTTAAGGTCCATCTAAGCGACGACACATGCATTAATGAATCACCCTACCTGTAAAACGCCCGGATGGCAGCTTATAGCTGGGTTCCGATTCAAACCTTGGTTAGATTGGAGGTGAGTATGCGTACCTCGAGGCCATCCTGCCAGCCCAGATATTAAGAACTTGTTAAACAATTATTTTTTGCAAGGCTTTTCTTGCCCTTCCCTCCCCTTTATTATTTAAGGATTGCAAATTAATTGTAATGACATCACATGAACCAGAACGGCACTCGGTAGAGCACATACCTCTGCCAGGCTGATCAGTTTGTTTTGTATCCCACTGATGGGCCAGATCCAGATCTTCACCAAAGTCGAATCAACTAATATTGTCACACACCCAATCTGTCCACCAAGTTTAGTCCAAATCTGTCCATAATTTTTTGAGATATCCTGCTCACAAACAGACAAACAAAAATATAGGGAGTGTAACCATAACCTCCGTCCACCTTAGGTGGCAGAGGTAATAAAATGAGAATTTAAGTTTGTCGCAGCACCATAAGCTATGGACTCTGATGGGACCAATCGGGGAAACTGTAATTTTGTTCCAAAGAATCCACCAAATATCCCCTCCTCCCCCAAATAAATAACCATGGCTTAGTTGTTGGTCGAGCAAAAGATGCAAGCCACCGTTTTTCTCCACTGTGTTTACATGGTTGATTTTTGTCAATCCTCGGCTTGCCTATTTATAGGACTTGGAGAATCGCGCTTACTTTGCGGTATTTGATGGTCATGGAGGAGCAGAAGCCGCAAGCTATGCAGCAACGCATCTGCACGTGAACCTGGCACGGCAGGATTCGATGGCTGCCGACCCTGTACGGGCACTTCGAGAGGCCTTCACCATCACAGATACCAACTTTATCCAGAAAGCTGCCAGAGAGGTGTGTTGCCATTTCGCATGGGTGGCCATTACAATAAAAAAAAACTCTTTAATTGCAATTTTGGTATATACCCACCCCCCTCTGCTCCATTTTTTTTTCTTTTTGAGAAGGTTCACGGAAGCTGACCAACAGAGGTCCACTCCAATAGATGAAGACACGAAGGGGGGGGTGGGGGAAGGAGGGGTTTGCATGTTGGAATGCTCACGAGTTGATGTGGGAGAGTATGACTTAGTGACTCGCTGCACTTATGAAGGCCTGGAGGGAAAAGTGCAAGAAGTTTGTGAGAAGGTATTATGCAAATTATGGAATATAGGTCAACACAATGCCCCAGGTTCCTTTCTGAGTGTGAGACAATTGGCATTGAAGTTGTATATTGGGGAGGTTTCTTCCACTTCGACGATACAAGTCGTGAGTGCAGGCCTTGGCCTGTAGAGCTCTCAAGTCTATACTAATAATGAGGTTTAACCAAGTTGCTTTTTTGGTTGGGTGATGCCTGTTGTTTTACTACTTTTGTTTTCCTCGTGAAATTTGTCTTTGGCTGTTATAACTGCTGTACTTTTGTAGTATTGCTCCAAAGCTGATCTGCAGTCCAAAACTGTATGACTTCCTCCTCCTCCAAACTGGCACAGGGAACGTCCATATTTGTATTCCCAGTTGCAAATAGCTGTGGTTGTGGTCAGTTAAACAGATTATTAACCGCAGTTGTTTCATGTTCTGTTCTGAACATGTACAGCACCTGACTGCTCATTCGCATCATTTCTTTGAGATATGACTGTGCCACTGACGCGATGCTCCTATTGGTTATGCCAGAATTTGTATTGGATGCTGTTGATAACTTGCCTCCCCTTCATCGAAAGATGTGGTGGGATCCACCAGTTAATGCTAGCAAACAACTCTCCAGTTTAATGGCCATCTGAGGCACGGCACACTCGATCCAACACCCTGCCTGTAAAGCACCAGGGTGACGGTTGAACATCAGATCGAGAATCAAACCCAGACTGAACGACCAAACTTCATAGTGATGGCACGATCTCTGAGATATTCCGCCAGAGGTTACGATGCATTGATCTGTCACTGATTTGATTAACATTGTACTTCATGTTAAAAGTATATTATCCTAGAAAATGTTTATTTGTTTTCTTCCCATAGTCTTATATTTACTTGAGCAGGGGCATCTTGCCAGTAATTGTCGGATGTGTTGCTGGCATTGATAAACAGT
Source organism: Eptatretus burgeri (assembly GCF_056783735.1). NCBI lineage: Eukaryota > Metazoa > Chordata > Myxini > Myxiniformes > Myxinidae > Eptatretus > Eptatretus burgeri. Next base: position 32,286,887 of record NC_140976.1, on the reverse strand, counting down.
CGGCTGTGGATATTTTATTAAATACCGTAGTTGTTAGCTCTCATTTCAAAAACTTGTACAAGCTCAAACTGCACTCGGTAGAATGCATACCTCCGCCAGGCTGAACAGTTTACGTTTTGTATCCCACTGATGGGCCAGATCTGGATCCAGACCTGAACCAAAATCAAATCGGCTTGTTCTTGTCACCTAACCAACTCATTGACTTAGTTTTGTCATAACCCGTCCACAACTTTTTTTTTTAATATCGTGCTATGTATCGTTTTGTCCCCATCTCAATGTTGAAGATTCACTTTATCAAATTTGAAAAATTCTCGTGTCCGGATCCGGATTGATCTTCATCAAAATCGAATCGATTCATCCTTGTCACACACCCAACCTGTCCACCAAGTTTCATCCACAACTTTTTCAGATGTCATGCTATCTATTGTTTTTGGTCACATCTCTCAATGGTAATTATTTGAAGTCTAGTCTTGGGATTGGGATCTTCACCAAAATCTAATCATTTCTTCCTTGTCACTCACGTAACATCTCCAACAAATTTCGGCTGAATCCGTCAAACTTTTTGAAATATCCTGTTCATAGAAACGGGCAGACAGGTGTGAAAACATAACCTCCACCCACCTTCGGTGGCTGAGGTTAAAAAGAAAAAACTTTCTGTACTTTTTGTTGTTGAATCACCCATCCCTTCTCCCCCTCCCCCCAAACCTCAAACATGCTACCTTCCGAACTATACGATGAAGTGAACATAATAAATCTACTTACTTTTGCATTCCCTGTAGACGTTACTGGAATTTGACCAAAACACTTAACCAGTTTACCATTCTATGAAATAGATCGCAGTTTCAATATTGTAACATGTTTTGTGTTGGTGAATTTTGTTTTTCCTTTAAATCAATACGTGTGATTATACACTTTATCATTTCCAAAGTTGTGCGACAATGGAAGCTGACCATTGCGATTTACTTCCGCAGCACCTGCGCAGTGGCACAACCGCTATGGTTGGCCTGATACACGGGCAGTGGCTTCATCTGGCCTGGGTGGGTGATTCTCAAGCGTTGCTGGTTCGAGGAGGGCAGCCGGTTGAGGTTGTAAGTCCTCATAAACCGGATTGTGTGGTAGGTCGACCTCTATTGTATCTAAACGGTTTATGTTGTGCCGCCACTTCACACTCGCTGTCCCTGGTTAATTTGCTTTTCTAATTGGTTTGCTAACCACCGAACACTTTTTGTTTTAACAACTCGCCAAAGTGCATTGGCTGCTGCTGTAAACCCTGCATTCCATTCCTTTGCTTCAGGATGAGAAAAGGCGTATCGAGGAGCTCGGAGGATGTGTTGTGTGGTTCGGAGCTTGGCGTGTCAACGGCACTCTCGCAGTGTCCAGGGCCATTGGTAAGTGATTGCATGGGGATTGAGAACCATCCAGAAATTTGTAAGTTCTCATTTTGACTTGAGTGTGCTAAGAGTTGCCTTTTATTATGATCTAAGCACATTAAGCAGCAAATATGCTGTCCAATGTCCATGTATACCATTTTTGTCTTGTGCCATGTATAAACATTGTCATGTATCCTTCCTTGCATGGAAAAATCTTTGTACGCACAAAATGAGTCATGAATAATAGCATGGAGCTGGTGTACTTGGGTGGGTGATCTCGCTGGCATTTTGCACCCAAAAAGGCATTTGAGGCCCAATACTGGCTATGGCTTCAAGTACAAATGGTAACAGTGGTGGCGTGCTGGTAAGACTACCCAAATGGAATGGCTTGCTCTGATAGCCCGGGGTATGAATTATATGGGTGGAACCATTTCTGCGGATTGCCGGATAGACTGCTGCACTGCCGTGAACCATTAGTGCTATTTCAACACAGTTCGGTGACCTGAGAATCTTCGGTGCATACCTCCTCTGCATTGCCATGCATGGCTGCACTCTAAAAGCTACCTTTGGCGATTTCTATCTGAGGTCCAATTTCCATCGTAACTTTGATTGATTACTTTGCACTTCCCATTGGCTTTGAGCCATGTTTGGCCGGAGCGGAAAGCCTGTGGCTTGACGATAGTGTCGCCATTCCACAGCGTTCCTGTGGCACCGTCGATTGTTCACCAAAGCACCAATATGTGCACAGCTGGATGTACTCGTTTAACCTTGTACAGTTGTTTTGATTTTTGCTTTATTGACATTCGCGAACAATAAAAATAAGTTTTTATTTATTGTACAGACCAAGGTCTGTTATATCCAATGTTGAATGGCAGAGACTCATTTTGAATGATTGCTGACAACGGGACAGCTTGAACAAAAGCCTCTACATTTGTGTGTGGGATGATCATACATTTTTGCGTGACAAAGGCCATCAGCGTTTAACTTTTGTTTATCATGCAAAGTTGTTTTTATCATCTGTGTACACATTATTTTTATGGTCTATTAATTTCTTCCTAAATAGGTGATAGCGACTACAAGCCATATATATGCAGCGACGCTGAATGCAGGTCTCTGCTGCTCGACGGTTTTGAGGACTACTTGCTGCTTGCTTGCGACGGATTCTTCGACACTGTGGGGTCAGCTGAAGCCGCGACTTTGGTGTCTGAGTTCCTGCGAGTGTCGACTGGAGAGGTCAGCGGTCTGGCGCAGCACCTCGTGGCTGCGGCTCGTGATGCTGGTTCGAGTGACAACATCACGGTCATCGTTATTTTCCTGCGAGACCCCGTTGCCCTGGCTTCGGGTCAGAATTTTGAAGCGCCCAAATCATCTGGAGATGTGGGAGAAGTGACAGTGGCTGATGTCGGATTGAAGGGAACTGAAAGTGCCGACGAGGGTGAGAAACCAAGGTGCTCAAATGAACTGGATCACGACTACTCCACAAAAGCGGAGTTTGTTTGAGCACTTGTGCGGCAGGGAAGGTCTCGGTGCAGCCTCATATGTTCGTTTGAGGTCCATTTGGTGCTTTTGAGAGACTGTGCATACCTCCACAACGGTTTTTCAATTGTTGGGGGTGGGAGTGGGAGGAATAATTAAAAATGAAAAATATTCTTGCTTTGAAATTAACCTCAATCAGGGTGCCTTTTATTGTGAGCAATTTTGTTTGATGTTTATATCTGTCCGTTTTATTCGTGTTCGATTGGTCACATCCTTGAGTTTCGGTGGAACTTCGAAGGAAACAAAATCTCTCTCGTCACACATTGTTGAAAGGAGAACCTCAGCCAGCATCAAACTTAGATTTTTAATTGCCAAAAAGTCTCATTGAGAAGATATAACGAAGGTCACGTGGCTGTTGGGTGTCCAAATCGTCAGTGGCCCAGTTACCAGCTTTCGTTTTAAAATCGCAATCAAGTGCCTATTTATTGTTGCCGAACCAAGAAAGCAAAGTTTGCACTGTGATGTCGATTTGGCTCTATTTTTATACCCTTTTTTTTTTGTGTGAATACCGAAGCTTAAGTGAATTAACTGCTCGACCTTTGCAGTCGCTCTGACTTATCGAGCGCACATTGCCTCGCATAATGTATTTTGTTAAAGGGAGTGTTGAGTGTTAACATTGCTTGATGCAAACCTGTAGCGAGCAATGAATTATTATTATTTTTTATTTTTTTTTGATCGAAGCTACTCATTGATGGTTGCTTCGAGCAGTGTGGTCGTGATCTGAGCAGGCATCTACAAGTGGAGAGTTGGTCCACTGTTTATGACTGATGGGCAAATTGTGCACACCACCACAATGAAAGCCATGGCATTTGCTAAAGTCTCGTGGAGACGTTTCGTCCGTGCATGTTCTGTGTCCAGTTGTTGGGTTTGAATAGCAGCCCAATTTGTTTGCATGAGTACGAAGGCATGGTTACAGATCGATTATAACATTTAAATCGTTTGTTGCATTTATTTTTTTGTGGGGGTGGGGGGGAGTTGGGAAACCGTGGTGTAAAGGCAAATGGGATGACGGTTTGTCACGGACAATTATTGGTCTCCCTTTTCTTGCCAGCCACAAGAGGTCACTGTAATGGAGTGTGCGAAGTAGAAGATGATTGCTCTTCTTGAATCACGTGTCTGTTTCAACGAATATGCTCAGGATCATCAGGTACAACAGCAGTGCAGTTTGACTGCTCGCAGGGGTTTTGATTTTATTTTCTATGGTTTGTGGAATCGGTGATCTTGCATCCGAGTCATTGTTTTGTGATTGTGCTTGGACTATCATCTACCCCATCAACGACATGGCTTTTATTCATCTGGGAGAGGGGAAGGAGGGTGGGACTCCCTCGGCTTTGATGGGTGAAGGATCCACCACATGTTCCTCGCCACGCAGTTGACCATGCCCTCGTCCAACCAAATTTGATTTTTTTTTCATAATTGGGAATCTCGCTGGCTTTCGATCAAACGCTTTGGTCGTAACATGATCACTTGATGGATACCACTGTTGACGCATATTATACAAGGAAAGCAACCAGAAATATGGTGTGTGATAATCCGACATGGCAACGAGGGATGTACACTGTAAACCACCTTCCCGTGAGCTTCTTTTGGGATGTGGATGAGGCTGAATTGCCATCTTGCCTATTTTTCCCACAAAGGAAAGCTTGGCTTTGAGGTGGATAAAATGCAGCTAGTTTTATTTATTTTTTCATTGAAACTTATTATTCTTTCATGCATATTTCTTCAAATTGTGCCATCTGGTTTCGCACTTTGCTTTTTCGTTTTTTTCTTTTTTTTTTGACATCTGAATGGGAAATGTGGGATCCTGGCCAAGGAGGTTGGAAATATGTGCAACCTATTTTGTTAAGGTGATGTAGAATTGGTCCAAATTGGAAAAGACTGATTTATTCCTTGACCATGGGGTTACATATTTTAAATCGGTTCTTAAATTTCTGGCTCTCCAACAACCTGGTTTTTATTTGTATTTACTCGTTATTTAATCTTGAACAGATTACTAAGGACATTGCTGTGATGATCAGGAGTAGTCCGTTGGGGTTCACCTCCCCTTGTGCAGTGTTTTTAATCCTCATCAACCTGTCCATGATTCGCATGGTTGGTGCCGGATGTGCACAGTTGTCCGCGTACATCTACTCGCTACTCAGTGGTTTGAATTGAGGTCGCCAACCAAAAGATACCAGAGCTCGCTATCAGCCTTGCAGATTTCCTGAATTCTTCAAACCAACAGATTGCCTTTCCTAATGTTGTAGGGAAACAAAACTGGAAAACTATCAGGCGTGTGTGTGTGTGTGTGTGTGTGTGTGTGTGTGTGTGTGTGTGTGTGTGTGTGTGTGTGTGTGTGTGTGTGTGTGTGTGTGTGTGTGTCCTGCCTTGCTTTGTGTTGTGTGTCCCCTGCTGGTGCTGGTGGTACAAGTTGTAACATGGTCGATGATTTTTGTTGTTGCAATGCTCCAATTTTTTTATTTTTTTTTGCGAAACCACAAGTGCCTTGTGGTTGTTCTCACTGATATTTATCAACATGCTATCTTTAATTGTACACCCCCCCCCCTCAGTTTTCGCCATTTGTTGCGTTTGACCGTCACATGTTTCTTTGTCACACAAAATGGAAACCTTTTGTTGAGGTGTTTCTTTTCAGGTACATTTGGTGTCCATCTGAAGAACCATCAGTCGTGCTTTTTAGTCGTCACTTTCTCTCCAAACCATTCCTGGTCATCATGCTCCAAATAAGCCGAGATTAGCTCCATTGTTGGAAACTTCAGGATAGTTTGAATTCTGATCATTCCAACTCGGAATGCCCTTTTCTGGGAGAGGTGCTCACTCGTCCTTGCAATGGTAACCATCTAAAATACATATAATTTGACTTTGTCCATATTAGATGCCAAGCTCGTTTGAACACAGTAGTCCATTTGAGTTAGCTGTTGCGATTGAAGTTGTTTGTTCCTTTTGGAATCGAAGCTGGCTCATTTCCCCTGTACAGTACTGTAAATTGCACTCGTTTTATTATTATTATTATCATTATTTTGTTGTGTGGAGCGTTGGGGCAGGGTTTTGAAACGGATATCCAGATGTAACTAAAATAATGGTGCACTATCACCCCAATTTGTCATGGTATTTGATATAGATTGCAAATTTTAACCTCAATTTCCTTTCTTACACCAGCCCTTGAACTCATATTCGATGCTGTTCTTCACTTGTATCCCAACTTTCCAGTTTTGCTTTTGAACATTTTGTAAGGCTGCATACTCGTCAGGCATTGCTTTGCATGTTCACATTTATCAATAGTACGTTTTCTTATTTTTTTTTTATTTTCATTTAATTTGATGGTCCGGTCATAATTTTCTTGAAGATTTCGCACAATTCTACTAGGAAAAAAAAATACCGTCTAAATACTAATTGTATCTAATCTTGGCTGGAAATTTGCTAATTACAGTATAATTGGTTTACTGAGAATTATTTATTTGCTGAAAATCGATTTGTGACTGTGCTTTAAGATGGATCGGCTGGGTGTGGGGTGGGGGTCAGGTTTGTTTGTTGTTTTGTCTATAACCACCTGCCTATGCATGCAAATGAACCTGTATTTTGCCTTACAGTGTTAACATTTAAAATAAACTTTTAGGAAAATCCTACACATTGTTATTTTTCATTCGTGTACTGCATTCGTTAAATTTAATGTGTATTCTAGATGTGGGTCATTCCATGTCAAATCATCAAAGAATCTGCCGTCATCTCTCAGATTTTTGTAAAACTTTGGGAACCAATTGGGACCCATGAAAAACGGCAAGAACTCAAATATTTTTGCTAACAGCCTCTTAATTAGTGAGATACAGACTAACGAACTTTGGACTAATTAGCACGACGTCGTGAATTCAAATGGCCATATCTCTAAAAGTATAACACCGAGAGAGCTGTTTTTGGTGTCATTTTAAAGGTATTTTCATGCCCTATGAATTTGTCTGGGCAACATTTTCCTACCTCCAACCACAAAAAAGTTATCACAAAATATAAACTTCAATCGTGAATCCCCAAAAAATGTATCCTTCAAATTTCCTCAAATTCATCCCAGAGGTACCTGATGATGTCAAGAAGCTTCCACATAAGTTTTGTGATGGGCACTCCAATAGTTTCTGAGATATGAGCAATAATGTACATGTACGTATGGCATATAGGTTCGAAAATCAGCATTTGTAAGTATTATACAATCATTCTAACCTAGCCATGACAGGGAACACAGGGAACGACCATCAATTGCTTTGAAGTATCATATACTTTCATTTTCAACTGGGCCTGAGGGGAAGAAACAAGTGCTGCTGTTGCTGCATTGAAGAGGAAATTGAAAGCCTAAGTCAGGTTAGTGAACACTGTGTACTTGAACTCACTTATTGATTGTATAATACATTACAAATGCTGATTTTCGAACCTATATGCCAAACGTACATGTACATTATTGCTCATATCTCAGAAACTATTGGAGTGCCCATCACAAAATTTATGTGGAAGCTTCTTGACATCATCAGGTACCTCTGGGATGAATTTGAGGAAATTTTAAGGATACATTTTTTGGGGATTCACGATTGAAGTTTATATTTTGTGATAACTTTTTTGTGGTTGGAGGTAGGAAAATTTTGCCCAGACAAATTCATAGGGCATGAAAATACCTTTAAAATGACACCAAAACCAGCTCTCTCGGTGTTATACTTTTAGAGATATGGCCATTTGAATTCGCGACGTCGTGCTAATTAGTCTGTATCTCACTAATTAAGAGGCTGTTAGCAAAAATATTTGAGTTCTTGTCGTTTTTCATGGGTCCCAATTGGTTCCCAAAGTTTTACAAAAATCTGAGAGATGACGGCATATTCTTTGATGATTTGACATGGAATGACCCATGTGTGCCATATTGCTTACCATGACATGTCGGAATGCTGCATTGTTTTGGTGCCATCATGCCTCCCTTGGAGATAACTTCTTTTATTAGTCCCCTTCAGGTTTCACTGAAAGGGGACTATAGGTTTGCTCTCCGTCCGTTCTGGCCGCCCTGTGGTTTTTCAGACATTTTTCCTTTACCCTTTAACATATTCAACTGAAACTTGATACATGGCTTTATTTAGATGAGCTACAGAACTAGTTCAAGTTTCAGGGTGTTTCATCAATTTTTCACAAAGTTGTGCCCTTTTTGGACTTGGGAAAATATCACATGGGACATATATTGCAAAGCAATTCTCGCTCTTGTTCTCCTGCTCATTCTTTTATAAGGGTTGAGTTCCATTGGTACCAAGCTTCTGCTCTGCCTCGACTGCGATACTCCTCCACTTCCCCCTGTCTTCAGCCAAATCTCTACACTTCAACCACCCCCACCTTATTGATGTCCCTCCTCACACAATATTTCCATCTCAACCACAATCTACTTCTTTTTCTCCTTCCTTGCTCCCTCAACCTATCCATTCTCTTTGCCATTCTGTCTTCCCCATCTGCACCAAGTGTCCAACCCACTTAAACAGTCTTTTTACCAATCTGCACACCAATCTCCTCCTTCAATTCATCCATCCTCCTAGCTACCCTCTTTACTCTCGCAACCCTCCTGACCCAGTTGTTATCGCAAACCTGCAACCTCCATTTTGTTGTCTCTGTTAGTGCCATTATTTTGAGACCGTAATTTTTAAGCGGTGAAGTCGCTTCAATATTTGGCTGTCCTTCCTTCCTTCCTTCCTTCCTTCCATCCTTCCATCCATCCATCCATCCATCCATCCGGCCGTCTGTTAAAATTGAAGAACTTTTCTAACACACTGCGTGTAATTTTAAAAGGTTCTGAAGGGTTCTAAAGGGTAGTTCTAATGGAATTTGGGTCGTGACGTGGTTCTAAAGGATAATTCTAAGGAGTTCAAATGGGTTTTGTTCATTTCTAGGCTTTACCTATTACCTATGCCAAACTAAACCGCTTCCTTCAGACATTGGTGAGATAAAAATATATATTTTGTAGTAATGTTGAATGCTTCAGTCATGGAGAACTGCATACGAGTCCTCATCGAGGCCAGACCTTAAATAAAAGACACACACACACACACACACACACACACACACACACACACACACACACACACACACACACACACACACACACACACACACACACACTTTGAGGAAGTTTAAAAAAAAATCTGCTTTTTGTAAAGGGGAAGGTCATAAGTGTTTGGAAAGACATCGATTGAGTGGGGAAAGATGGAGCAGACGTGAAAAATATGGAGTAAAGAGTTCGAGAGTTTAGCAGTGAAGGGGAAGAAATAAACATAACGAACAACCTTGGGTTGCCAGTGGCCACACAATGATCATGCGATGTCACGGCTTGTCGAGTATTTTGTGGTCTCGCTAATTGCAGAAGTACACAAGCTGCAAGTTCTTGGGAACAGAAATCAGTCATATCTATGCAAAAGAGAAAGAGATCCAACTTTGCGGCATAATTCGAGTTTTGAGGTCAGATTGGGAGAGTTGATAAGTTGGATTAAATTCTGTCCAGTAAGTATGTGGAGTAAGAACTTCCCCATATGTGAGAGCAGTACTCTATACAAGCACTAATAAATCCTTTATATAGTTGAAGCAACTGTTCAGAGAAGAAGAATCTTCGACATCGAAACAAGACTCCTAATTTATTGGAGGCAGATTTAGTTATTTGCGTAATATGTGGATTTCAGGATAAATTTGATGTGAGGGTAATACCTAGTGGGTTTATTGTATCAGATGGTGTAATTATGGAGTTTTCAAAGGAGGTGTGAGAGAGAGATTGAGAATCGAAGAAATTGAGTTTTTGATGCATTAAACTTAACTTGATTACACTTGCCCCACTGGGAGATCATGTCCAAATCCGAATTTAAAGAGGTGGCTGTGATGAAACGAGATGTAGATCAAGTGAGGGAAGATGGGGCAGATGGGAAAGACATGGAGGAATGTAATGGTGAGTCATCAGCATACGAGTGCATTTGGTTATTTGTGGAAGAAAGGTCATTGATAAAATGAAGGAAGAGTGTCGGAGATGAGACAGAACCCTGAGGGGACACCGCTGTTGATAAGGAAGGAGGGGGATGTGGAACCATCAACAATTATGGAGATAAAGCTTGATATGATAGATCAACAGAGTGATGGAGGAGAGCTGAAAGAGGGAAGCTTGGCTATCAGATTCCGATGCGAAACTCTGTCAAAGGCTTTTGAGATATCAAGGCCAACAACAAAGGATTCCCCAGTCTCTCAGAGGATGCCCAGACATTCGTAATATAAGAAAGGACATCACTGGTAGATCTTGCCTTACGAAAGCCATATTGATGGTGAGATTCAAGATGCTTGAAGAATTGAGAAGACATTCAAAGCCTTTAGAAATAGGAGGAATCCAAACCCTTCCAACTACCATCGTATTGCTCGAACAGTCACCCTTCTTTAAAATAGGCTGTAATGAGGCAGGTTTCCAGGAAAGAGGAAAAGTTTGGGTTTTTAAACAAATACTAGATAAGCAAAAAAAGAACAATCAGTGTGATGTTTGTGTACTGGTGTGTGACGTAATGAATAAGAGACTATTAGAACTGCCACTTTATAAATGCTGGCAGTGAAGACTGGTCCAAACATTTCAGAGATTTTTGAAGGTTAAAAAAAAAAAAGTGGCTGCCGAATCACGTGACCGATGACGTCATCAATTTTTGTGGACCCTTATATCCCGAGATGACCCTCAATTTTCATACTGATCGGATGTAGCGTTGTACATATGCAATGATGACATAACGAAGGCAACTATGAGATAGAAAAATCACACACATTCCTCATGAGGAGTACTTGCCATGTGCCAAGTTTCAATTTTTTTCATTGGTGTGGTTTCAGAGATGGAGGTCCAAAGTTTTTCAGTTTTTCCAACATGGCTGTCACACCACGTGATCCATGATGTCATAATCAACATTCAAACATTCTGCATGAGTAGTTGCACCAATGGTGAAAATTTTGTCTCAACACGATAAGTGGGTGTGGAGAAAAACACAAGTTGTGTGTGGACAAACAAACAAACAGACAGACCCAAATGCAATGCCCTCTCCATTGGCGAGGGTAATGAGCAAGCACGGATGCAAGTGCTGAAGCGCACTCCTTCAAGACACTAGGAGGAATGCCATCTTGTCCGTCCATCTTGCATGTGTCCAGAGATCGGAGTACTTTTCTGACTGCATGAAGAGAGATTTATAGGATTGGAAAGTGGTGCATCAGGGGGAGTTGGAATGTTAGTCATCCAATATGGAATTAGAGGAGAAAAGAGAACCAAAAAGAGTTGTCGGTCGGAGAGATGGCGATAGTATCATCGGAACGGAAAAGCGGTGGAAAGGTAGAGCGACAGAAATTGTTGGAGATGCATTTTGCTCAGGACAAGAAAGATCTATTGGTGGACGAAGATAAAAGGTTGTGACATTTATTTTAGATAAACGAATGCTTCGCCTCACAGAAAAGATAACAATCAGGAAATGTGGGTCCACATCATACAAGGCATCAAACCTTTCCCTTTTCAATTCCTTCATGTCTTTCTATCTGACATTGCTCCCTCCTCCACGCATTCACACCCCCACCTGAATCCTCTTCAGCACCTCTGCCTCCGACTTACCAAACCTGGTCACTGTTCCTCCAGATGCTCAAACCCATTTCCCTGTCTGATCTTCCCCTCTAACCTGATATTCATTCATTTTCTCTGCTGCCTGACAGCCTGACCCATATCACCTTAGTGCTGTCTGCACTCATCTCCAGCCCATGTTTCCCAAATGCCTCCTTCCACTCTCCTATGTGGTACCTTCTGTGTCTCACGCTTACTCCGTCACAACAGCCAGATTATCAGCATGTAACATTCTCCCCAGAATACCTTCATCAGTTATTTTTCCTGATGATTGTTACCCTCACCAGAGGAGAAGGTATTGCATTTTCCTGTTTTTGTCCTCACAGAACATGAGTAAGTGTATTAATTACATTAGACACAGGTATATACCCTGAGACCCTTATTGACTATTGAGCACCCTTACACCCTTTAGACCTCCCCCCACCACCCCAGACACCCTTTAGACCCCCCCCACCACCCCAGACACCCTTTAGACCCCCCCCTACCATTGACACCCTTTAGACCCCCCCCTTACACCATTTATGACCACTTAAGACACCATTACACCCTTTAGAACTTTAAAGACCCCATTACACCCTTATGAACCCTTAAGACTCCAAAGACCCCATTAGAACCCTCAGACCCTTTATAAAACGTAAGTCCTTTAAGACTATGCCTGATGTTGGCTTCATGGTTAGGGTGGTGGACTTTGGATCCGAGGGTCCTGAGTTCAAATCCCACTCAGCTGTTGAAATAACACCAGCTGGGGTTAACTCGGCCTGTCATCCTTCCGAGGTCAGCAAAACGAGTGCCAGCTTGCTGGTATACTGTGTCGGAGAGGCGACCCGTCCAGGATTGCACCCAATAGCCAAGGAGACTGCTTAAGCAGCACCAACGCTCTGCACAGAGTATGGTCCAAATCTCCTCCTCGCTCCCTTAACTTTAAGACTGCTTTCGACCTTCACACTTTTCATAAGACCTTTTCAACAATACTGACCCTTTCGACCTTAAATTACACCCTTTAGACCTCTTCGATCTTTTTAGACCATTCTCTCTCTATCGAGTGCAACCTGTGGCTGCTGATTGCATCATTGGTTGGGACACGGCTATGCTGCTGATGCAGTGTGCCCCTTACCAGTACACTAGTGCTCATTTTACTGACCTCAGAAGGATGACAGGCTGAGTCAACCTCCTGGTGTATTTTTAATTCAGCGGCCAACGGGGCTTGAACTCAGGACCCGAGAATCCCAAGCCACCACCCTAACTACTAAGCCAACACCAGGCTTTTTTAGACCATTTGTACCTCTTCACAGGATCTGCAATCTCTGACTTTCAACATTTTCACACCTTTCAACCTTGTTAGACCTCTACGCCTTTTCAACTATACCATTCACATCTTTCATTTGGTATATCCTTCCATTTCTGTGCCACCAAAAATAAACCACACAGCACAAGTCCTGGCGAGGGTGTCCAATATCTGATTGCTCTTTTGTTAGTCTTCGTTGTCGAGATGAACTGTGAAAGCCATTGCAATGTCCTTCAGTCCATCCTTCCATGATTCAATGGTCCGTTAACATATTTTTTCGTTTCTTTCCCGACTCCTCCGAGGAGTCGTTTTGAAACGCAGCATGATGGTTCATGACGACAATGCGCAAAATGTGATGGAGCCTTTAAAAAAAAATCTCTATCCGGGTGGAGATAATTCGCTAATTAACCCAAAATGTAATCTATATTTGTGTGTCCATCACATGTCACGAGATTTCGTCATCGATGTTTCCTCGTTATTTAATTTAACGCTTAATTTATTTAAGTTGATCTTGATCATTATTTAATTTAATGTCCAAGCTATATTTTAACCTCAATGTCATGAATGCCCTCTTGCTTTGAAGAACGGAATGCAGAGATGGTCCTTTTTCGTTATTTTTTTGGTCCTTTTTTAGTCCTTTAAAGACTTTTGACACTTTGGATCCCCATTTAGACTTCTTTAGACCCTCTATCACCTAATGCAGCCAGACTATTTGTCAGGTCAGGTTCGATCTGTGACCTGCTACAGGTACCATGTAAACCTGTACTAACCTGTTCCATGGTCGGGTTGTCGGCGACTAAACCGTCTCCCCCACCAGGTTTTCTGGTGAGGAGGGTGTTTGGATATGGACACCCAGCAGGATTAAAAACAAAACCTGTCAAAGGGCGGAGGAGCTCCTTGTGAGCCAACGGCCATCCATATCTAGTGCCCAACTGTGTCTGCGGACGTCCTCCTGCAGTTGGGTTACTTCTTATTAGGAGGTTGGTGGCAGGATTTGCACTCCGGCCACCGTAAAACGCTTCATTCCGCAAAACGCAAAAACGCAAAAAAATCTGAAAACCCACTCCATGGGAGTACCTCCTGTGCAGCTTCCCTTCGCAGAGCAGCTCACCGGATGACGGGATTGGGGCAAAGCCTTCGGGACCCCCAATCTTTGATAGGAGGGAAACCACGGGGTAACATCCCTGGGTCAGATTGCGGGAGAGTGTGTCGGAGTGGTGCTGAGGTGTCGTCCACCAGACGGCGGTCTCCTTGGGTTAACCTGAGGCGGTCCCTTCGGGTGGGTGCCTGGAATGTCCTATCCCTAAGAGAGGATGATCACCTGTCTCTGTTATCATCTGAGCTCAAGCGTTTGGACATCGGGATTGCAGCTCTCTCTGAGGTTCGGAGACCGGATTGCGGCGAGATAATGGTGGGTGGTTAGACCTACTATTGGTCTGGTCGCTCTGATGGTTACCATACCCAAGGAGTTGCTGTAGCTGTGTCCAATAAGCTGACCCCAATGATAATTGAGGTAACACCGGTCAACGAGCGTATTATGAGATTAAGGATTCGTCACTCCTTAGGTGTCATTTCCCTGGTCTCTATTTATGCTCCGACTGAGGCGAGTGATCTCACCGTGAAGGACGCATTCTACGCCACACTCGAGTCTGTGGTTGATCAGTGCCCCAGACGAGATACCCTTCTAGTCTTGGGGGATTTCAATGTATCGACTGGAACTGATAGGGATGGTTATGAGGTGTGTGTTGGTCCCCATGGGTCAGGAACTATGAACCAGAATAGCACTAAGTTCCTTGACTTTGCAAGAAGTCATGGACTTAGGGTGGCTGGTTCATGGTTTCAGCGCCCACAAGCTCATCGCTGGACTTGGTATTCCAATGCTGGCGGTGTGGCAAAGGAGATTGACCATGTCCTCATTGACGGTCGTTGGAGGATGATCCAGAACTGCAGGGTCGACCGGAGTGCTCAGTTCCTCAATACTGACCACAGGCTTGTTGTAGCAACTCTAAAGCTGCACCTTAAATCCTGGAGAATGGTACCATCCCAGCCGAGGCTGGATGTTGCCAAGCTCAGGGATGAGAGAGTAGCTGAGGAGTTTGCGAACAGGCTGAGTGGACACTTGGGGGGTCTGGGTGCTTTGGGGGGTCCTGAAGAGTTGTGGAGCACCTTCAAGACCACCGTCCTTGATGTTGCCGGTGGATGCCTTGGAGTTCACCGCAGGGCAAAGAAGAATTTTGACTCTCAAGGGACACTGGATACCATTGACCAGAGTCGCAGGGCCAGGCTGAATGGCAGAGCTGAGCTGTTCAGGGAGCTGAGGCGTAAAACTGTACGTGCACTGAGGGTGGACAAGGAGGCCTATGTGCGAGGAATCTGTGAGGGGGTAGAGCATCACCTGTGGACAGGTGATTCTCGTCCCGCTTACAGGGGAATTCGCGTATTACGTTCATCCAAGCCCATCCCTCGGAGCACTGCAGTTCGAGCAGAGAGTGGTAGGCTCTTGACAGAGGAGTCTGAAGTGAAGGCCCGCTGGGCCGGTTACTTTGAGCGGTTGTACCAGGCTGATCCCCCAGCTGTCAAGTTGGACGTCAAGGGTGTTACAATCCCTGTTGCTGACCCTCGAATCAACTGTGGTCCACCATCGCTTGTGGAAACACGGGCTGCGGTGAACCAGTTGAAACGGGGCAAAGCTCCAGGGATCTGTGGCATCCATGCCGAACTTCTCAAGGCTGGTGGAAATGCTGCACTCGTGTCGTTGCATGCAGTTTTGTGCTCTGCCTGGAACACAGGCATCATCCCAACTGACTGGAAGAGGGGCCTTGTTGTCCCTCTCTGGAAAGGGAAGGGTGATCGCCAAGACTGCAACAACTACCGAGGGGTGACGCTGCTCTCAGTGCCGGGCAAGGTCTTTGCTCGGATAATTCTTGATAGGGTTCGCCACCATCTGCTTGAGCACCAGCGTCCAGAGCAGTCAGGCTTTACACCAAAGAGGTCAACGATTGACCGTATCCTTGCACTTCGTGTCCTTACCGAACGCAGACGAGAGTTTCGGCAGGGGCTGCTTGCAGCCTATGTTGATCTCTGTAAAGCGTTCGATTCAGTGAATCGGGATGTCCTCTGGAGGATTCTTGGTCTTCGTGGGGTGCCACCGAAACTGATCGATCTGATGTCTGAACTCTACTCTGGTACTGAGAGTGCTGTGAAGTGTGGTGGTACCATCTCTGACTTATTTCCAGTTGTTACTGGAGTTCGTCAGGGATGTGTACTTGCCCCCACACTTTTCAGCGCTTGTATGGACTGGATTTTTGGGAGGATGTCGGAGAGATCAAGTTGCGGTGCATCATTTGGCAATGTCAAGATCTCGGACCTTGATTTTGCAGATGATGCAGTCATCTTTGCGGAGACTTTAGACATCCTCTTGGGGGCCCTCGAGGTGCTGAATGAGGAGTCGGAGCCGTTGGGATTACGGATTTCTTGGGTCAAAACTAAGATCCAGGCTTTCGGTGACATCTTGGATGCTGCTGTCCTGTCTGTGTCTGTTTGTGGTGAGGATGTTGAGGTCGTGGATAGATTCACTTACCTTGGCAGTGATATTCATGTCTCCACAGGTTGTGAGCTGGAGGTCAATAGACGTCTGGGTCGGGCCTGGGGAGTCATGGATGCACTGGATCATGGGGTGTGGCGCTGCCGGTACCTGTGCGGGAGGATGAAAGTCCGAGTCTTCAGGTCCTTGGTACTTCCAGTCTTGCTCTATGGGTGCGAGACTTGGACTTTGACCAAGGATCTGAGACGGAGACTTAATTCCTTTGGTACCAGGTCTCTTCGAAGAATCCTTGGCTATCGCTGGTCGGATTTTGTGTCCAACGAGCAGTTGCTGAGAGAGACTCGGATGAGATTTGTTACCTGCATAGTCCGTGAGCGTCAGCTGCGGCTGTATGGACATGTGGCTCGTTTTCCTGACGCTGATCCTGCTCACCAGATTCTCTCAGCGAGGGAGTCTCATGAGTGGAGGAGGCCAGTGGGCCGACCACGTGCCTCATGGTTGCAGCAGGTTGACCATCATCTCAAGGAGATGGGGATGGGGCTGGCATCTGCCTGGGGGATGGCCAGACGGAGGCCCCTGGAGTACCGGCGGAAAGTGGACGCAGCGACGCGCTGTTCTGGCACATGCTCCCATACCTGACCTGACTATGACCACCCTCTATCAGGAAACGAGTGTCTGTCCCACTTGGGACTATTCGTTATTTGTTTTTATGCCTCGGCAGCCGGACATCAAGGAAGCATTCATTGTTTTTGGGTTAGCCGTCTGGCTATGCGTCTGTCTGTGTGTACATAGATTTTCGTTGCTGCTGTGACTTTGAACTGCAAAGGGATTTTGACCAAACTTGGTACAAGAATGTATTATAATGAAAAGATGAACTGATTACTTTTTATACAAAGTCCAGGCTCGTGAAAGAGGTAGAACACAGAAAGGATTAGGATGCAACAGAACAAAAGGCACAGTACAAAGAGAGGGGAAACACCAAAAACAGGATGAAAGACAAATAGTGAGAGTTGGACAAATAATGTATGGGGGTAGGAATGAGTGGTAGGGGAGGAGTATGAGAGCTTGTCCCGGAGCAGCACTTAGCGCGTTGCTGCGACCACTTTGTCAGTAGGCCCAGGGGCCTCCATCTGGATATCCCCCAGGCAGATGCTTGGCCCATCCCCATCTCCTTGAGATTCCGATCAACCTGCTGCAACCACGAAGCACATATTGAGCTTATTGGCCTCCACCACTCACAAGGCTTACTCGCTGAGAGAATCTGGTGAGCAGGGTCAGCGTCAAGAAAATGAGCCACATGTCCATACAGCCGCAGCTGATGCTCACAGACTATACAGGTAACAAAATGAGTCTCTCGGCAACCGCTCGTTGGACACAAAGTCCGACCAGCAATAGCCATGGATTCTCCGAAGAGACTGAATACCGAAGGTGTTAAGTCTCCATCTCATCTCTGGTCAGAGTCCAAGTCTCATCCGTAGCGCAAGACGAAGCACCAAGGAGCCGAAGACTCAGACATTCATCCTCCTGCACAGGTAATGACAGTACCACACCCCATGATCCAGTGAATCCATGAATCCCAAGGCCTGACCCAGACATGTGTTGACCTCTGGCACACAGCCAGTGGAGACATGAATATCACTGCCAAGGTAAGTGAATCTCTTTCTCACCTCAACATCCTCACCACAAATGGGTACAGACAGGACAGCAGCATCCAAGATGTCATGGAATGCCTGGATCTTAGTTTTAACCCAGGAAACCCGTAATCCCAGCACCTCCGACTCCTCATTCAGCACCTCGAAGGCCCCCAAAAGGATATCTGGAGTCTCCGCAAAGATGACTGCATCACCTGCGAAATCAAGGTCAGAGATCTTGACATTCCAAGCGATGCACCGCAGCATGATCTCTCTGACATCCTCCCCAGAATCCAGTCCATTCAAGTACTGAAAAGTGTTGGGGCCAGAACACACCCCTGACAAACTCCAGTAACAACTGAAAAAAAGAATCACCACATCTCACAGCACTCTCAGTACCAGAGTACAGTTCAGACATCTGATTGATCAGTTTTGGTGGCACTCCATGAAGACCAAGAATCCTCCAGAGCATCCCGATTCACTGACTCAAACACTTTGCAGAGATCAACACAGACTGTAAGCAGCCCCTACCGAAACTGTCGTCTGTGTTCGGTGAGGACCCGAAGAACAATACAAGGATACGGTCGATCATTGACCTCTTTGACGTGAAGCCTGACTGCTCTGGGTGCTGGTGCTCAAGCAGATAGTGCCGGGCAAGGTCTTTGCTGGGATCATTCTTGATCTGGTTCACCAACGAGAGCAACGTCACCCCTCGGTAGTTGTTGCAGTCTTGGCGATCACCCTTCCCTTTCCAGAGAGGTACAACAAGGCCCCTCTTCCAGTCAGTTGGGATGATGCCTGTGTTCCAATCAGAGCACAGAACTGCATGCAATGAAATGATTACAGCATTTCCACCAGCCTTTAAGTTCTGCATGGATACCACAGATCCCAGGAGCTTTACCCCATTTCAACCAGTTCACTGCAGCCTGTTTCCACAAATGAAGTTTGATTACAGTTGATTGGAGGGTCAGCAATAGGGACAATAACACCCCTGACATCCAACTCAACAACTGGTGGATCAGCCTGGAACAGCCACTCAAAGTAACTGGCCCAGCGGCGCTTCACTTCACACTCCTCTGTCAAGAGCCCACCACCCTCCGCTCTAACTGCAGTACATTGAGGGACGGGCTTGGAGGAACGCAATGCATGAATTCCCCTGTAAGCAGGACGAGAATCATTTGACCACAAGTGATACTCTTCCCCCTCACTACACAGATTCCTCTCACATCGGCCTCCTTGTCCACCGTCGGCACACGCACAGTTTTACACCTCAACTCCATGAACAGTTCAGCTCTGCCAGTAAGCTTGGCCATGCGACTGGTCAATGGTATCCAGTGTCCCTTGAGATACAAAATTATTCTTCTCCCTTTGGTTAGTTCCAAGACTTCCACCGGCAACATCAAGGATGGTAGACTTGAAGGCACTCCACAACTCTTCAGGATTCCCCAAAGTACCCAGACCCCCCAAATCCCCACTCAGCTTGTTTGCAAACTCCTCAGCTACCCTCTCACCCTTGAGCTTGCCATCCAGCCGAAGCTGGGATGGTACCATGCTCCTGGATGTAAGCTGCATCTTTAGAGTTGCTCCATCAAGTCTATGGTCGGTAATGAGGAATTGAGCACTCCGGTAGACACTCCAGTTCTGGATCATCCTCCAGCGACCATCAACGAGCACATGGTCAATCTCCTTTGCCACACCACCGGCAATGGAATACCAATTCCAGCGATGAGTCTGGGCAATGAAACTATGATACCCCCCCCCCTTAAGTCCACAAATTCTTGCAAAGTCAATAAACTTCATGCTATTCTGGTTCACAGTTCCAGAACCATGGAGTCCAACACTTGTCTCAAAACCAACTTGTCTCAAATTGTCTCAAATTGAAATCCCCCAAGACTGGAAGAGTATCTCGCCTGGAGCACTGATCAACCACAGACTCTAGTGTGGCATAGAATGCGTCTTTCACGATGAGCTCATGCACCTCAGTCGGAAGATAGACAGAGACCAGGGAAATGACACCCAAGGAGTGACGAATCCTTCATCTCGTAATACGCTCATTTACCGGTGTTACCTTAATTATCATTGGAGTCAGTTTATTGGACACAGCTACAGCAACTCCTTGGACATGGTAGCCATCAGAGCGACCAGACCTATGGTAGGAGTAAACACCCACCATGATCTCACCACTATCCAGTCTCCGAAACTCAGAGTGCTGCAATACCGATGTTCAAACGCTCCACCTCAGATAAGACAGGTGATCTTCCTCTCTTGGGGATAGGGCATTCCAGGCACCCGCCCGAAGGGACCACCTCAGGTTAACCCGAGGAGACCGCCGTCTGGTGGACGAAACCTCAGCATCACTCTGCCACACACCACGGCAATCTGACCCAGGAAGGTTACCCCATGCTTTTCCTTCCATCATCAAGGATTGGGGGTCCTGAAGGGTTTGCCCCAATCCCATCATCCAGTGAGCTACCTGTGAAGGGCAGTAGCACAGGAGGTACTCCCATAGAGTGGGTTTTCAGTTTTCAGTGCGTTTGTGGGTTTTGCGGAATGAAGTGTGTTTGGGTGGCCAGAGTGCAAATCCTGCCACCAACCTCCTAAAAAGAAACTTTAAAAAAATACAAACAACCCAACTGCAGTTGGACGTCCGCAGGCACAGTTGGGGACAAGAAATGGATGGTTGTTTGCTCACCCTTTGACAGGTTTTGTTTTTAATCCTGCCTGCTGTCCACATCCATGTACCCTTCTCACCAGGAAACCTGGTGGGGAAACGGTTTAGTCACAGACAACCTGACCATGAAACAGGTTAGTACAAGTTTACGTGGTACCTGCAGCAAGTCACAGATCTAATCTGGTCTGACCTGACAATATGGATGCAGAAACAAACTCTCAGGATGGAAAAACTGTAAATTTGGAAATGAGTGGGAGGGGTGAGGGAGGTTGTGAAAAGACCATGGTTTTGGATTGGGGATTTAAGATGGTGTCTTTAACACCTGGAGGGAAGAATGAGATTGAAGAGAATGTGGGAAGTTTGTTCCACAAGCAGGAAAAAAAAAAGGGATGAATGAGTGGAGGTGAGCAGTGATTCTGAATGTTGGGAGTTTCACTCGAAGGGGGTTGATGGTGGACTGTAGATGCCCTGCAGAACCCTTGGGGGTGGAGCATTGGGACAGAGTTGGGAAAGGGCAGAGGGAGCTCGAAAGTGATAGACTAAAAGGAGGTGATAGACAGGGACCACCAACCTCTTTGCAATGGGAAAGTGATTGACCCATACTCTTCATTGCCGGAGATTCCAATGATCTTGAAGGCCTTGGTTTCCTGGCATCAAGCAAGTTGAGGCAGGGGAGCCAGTCAAGAGGGGAGAGCAGAACTCAATCAAGCTGTGGATGAAGGCCTTGTAGGTGGATAAGAGTCCAGGTGTGCCAAGGAAGGAGTTTGTATGATGGAGGATGCCCATTGGGCAACTGACTTTTTGGGGGCCAACTTAGAAATGCAACTTTGGATAAAAAAAAAAGGTCAGAGATCAATCGTCATGTGACCTTTAATTGAAAATCTTTGTCATCACAATAACATCTGAACCAATGAAGAGATTTTCACCAAACTTGGCACAAGCATGGACTGTTATACAAAGATGAACCAATTCAATTTTGGGTTCAACAGGTCAAAGGTCATGTGCACTTAAATAATTTTGCAGATCACAACTCATTAGAAGTATCTGATGTTTTTTGTCTCATATTTATCTCTTTTTCTCTCTTGCTCGCTCTCATTTGAGCTTTAATTGAGATCAAACGTAACAGTGGGTTGACATCTCATACCGGCAGAGGCATATCCATTGGTGTAGTCGCGTCAAATGTTTTACTGGTATGTCTTGCTTTCCATGTGCTGATAATGTTCCCCAATTTTAAACTTTTCTTGTGCCTTCATACACCTTCATATTGGCCAAATTGACTTCTACTACCTGTTAATCTTAAGGAAGTTATCAACAGCAAACGTGAGATAAAGGTGGGACTAAAGCAGAATTGTTAAAGATGAACACTTTCATTAAGCTTGGCACTGGCTTAGTGGTTAGGGTGGTGGCTTGGGATCTTAGGGTCCTGAGTTCGAGCTCTGTTTTTCCGCTGAATTAACACCAGGGGGTTGATTCAGCCTGTCATCCTTCTGAAGTCGGAAAAATGAGCACCAGTGTACTGGTAATTGGGGCACTGCATCAACGGCACAGCCACACCCCTAATTAATGATGCAACCAGCAGCCAAAAGGCTCGACACGAAGGGAACACTTGCATTGCAATGTGACGAAGCTTTGGGAGACCATTACTAGATCATGGGGAGATCCAGAGATTTCACTTCGGAGTACTAAAATCGGGAGAACTCCTGGAAAAGTGGGAGAGTTGGAGCCAGTGTTTATCTTTGTTGATTTATTAAACATCATGGAGATGAGTTTGCGCACTGTTGCCGACCTGCTTGGGCAGAGGCGACAACACCCCTGTCAGTGATCTTCACGAAGCATTGGCATCGAGGTTTTGTTCCACTGCTCCTCCAAAAGGGGTGAGGAAGAAGTCAGCTTTCCCTTTTAGCAAAATATTGAAAAAATGTTATCTTTGCAACCTAGCTTTTCTGTTCTGAGGGGGAGGGGAGGTAGGGTGGGAGTGGTGTTCCATAGGGAGTGGTGTTCCATAGGGAGTGGTGTTCCATAGGGAGTGGTGCCTTTACTGTCCCATCAACAAATTATAATTCATGTACTCGGTTAGAGGTTTCTCCAGCACACCGATTGAGAATTGTTGTACCAAATCCTTTTTTTTTTTTCTTTCACTTACCTGTTTTGCTTCTGCTCATTGCTGATTAATTATTTGCTTGTATTTCATCTCTTGTGCTGTCTCAGTATTTTGTAGATCCATCTATCCATCCATTGGGACCATACTCTGTGCAGCACGTTGGTGCTGCCTAAGCAGTCTCCTTGGCTATTGGACACAATCCTGAACGGGTCGTCACTCCGACACAGGATACCAGCAAGCTGGCACTCATTTTGCCGACCTCGGAAGGATGGCAGGCAGAGTCAACCCCACCTGGTATTAATTCAACAGCAAAGTGGGATCCGAAGCCCACCACCCGAACCATTAAGGCAACACCAGGCTTATTTTGTGGATCCGATAGCTCTTTAATATGGATCTACCTATCGGGTTTGTTGCTTTTCCTTGGAAACCAATGCCTCTGCTCATGGTAGCAGCTGCTGGTGTCATGATAAGGTTTTATTGTCCAGGACCTTATAACAGATATATTCCAAATCGTCATTACCATTGTGCTTAAACTGTAGGGCACTCACCATCTGGAATTGACTTGGTGTGCCAAGATGATGGTGTGGAGGGGTTCGAGATTGTAAAAAATTGTTCCCTTTTATGTACATAACTACATAGCCCTGTCAATACAATTTGTAACTAGAAGGGCACTTGGTATAGCGCATATCTCCGCCACGCAATGTCTGATCCAGTTGAACATATCCAGCCTAATAACTTTTTGAGATACTGTATTGTGCTCTCTATCGTTTTTGGCCCCATCTCTCAATGGTGAAGAATCACTTTAAAAATTTCTGGATCCAGATTCAGATATTCATCAAAATTGAATCCATTCTTCCTCGTCACACATCCAACGTGTCCACCAATTTTCGTCCGAATTCGACCACAACTTTTTGAGATATTCTGCACACAAACAGACAGGGGTGAAAACAACCTCCTTCCCCCTTCGGTGGTGGAGGTAACTCTCATTCCGCATGAAGACCGTGGGTTTGCTCAATGCTGTTTATTCCTTGGCTCGAATCCACAATCAATTGCATCCCATTAACATTGCCAATTGTTGTAGATATAAGAGAGGGCCTTGCATTATAGTTTTGCAGAGTTTACTTTTCTTTAGAAATTCTCTCTCTCACTCTCACTCTCTCTGTCTCTTTCTCTTTCTCTTTCTCTTACTCTTTCTCTCTGAAATTTTTAATACATGGAAATGGAAGAGGCTATTTGGCCCATTATGCCTGCTTTACATCACCAACATATTAATTGGGTGGTCGCTAGAGTACCCTTATTTTCACTTTTTCCGTCTGCCTACATGTTTGTATGGATGTATGTATGTTTGTTTGTTTGTATGTAATGGACAGCTCTGGAGGCCAGAGGAGTCAACCGATTTTGATGAAACTTGAAAGGTAGGTTCATACCAGGATCTAGTTGTATGCTTTTGAGCACCGTTGCTATGGACGCCACCGTTGCCGAGCAACGGGACTTTGAAATTTTTGAAAAATCTTAAAAAAAATTATTTTTTCGAGAATCAAAAATCGGCTTCCAGGCTTTTATGCGCACTATAATCAACCTCTGTCAAAAATTTTCAGCCCGATCCGTCAAAAACTGTATGACTAGTATGCAATTATGTAGCGACCACCCATGTCGCCGACCGGCTTGTATATTAATTGATTAGCTTATTGACTCATGGGGGATTTTATCCCTTTTTTATTCATTTTTCTTTGTACATGGTGTTACAGCTGTCATGATCATGCAGTTGCCCAGTTTGAACGACGGCATGTGTGACAGTGAGAGTGTGCTTGTTGGTCTTTTGGGGAAGGTTTTTCGTAGGATGACTTTTTTTTTTGTAGGGGTATGAGGGATTCTTGTTTTTCTTTCAATTTTTTTTCTTTTTTATTGACACAAGTCATTCTCTTTTGTCAAACGTGACTCTTACAAGTACCGTTGGGTTTGCAGTAATGGCAACCATGTTTGGTGTCGTCTCCAGGAACATGGCAAATCCAGTCCTTCAGCACGACCGCGCTCTCCCCTTTTACAACGTTGCACTTTGTGTACCTTGACCAGTTGGTTTTTGGCATGATGGAGTTTAATTAGCGAACTCTGAGATGAAGTCTAAGTTAATAAGTCCATAACAATATTCGCCATTTTAAAATACACTGATGTTTACTATCTGATTACTCCAGTGTCTCGAGGTGATCGTCAAGATGGCGGATGGCGCGGATCTTGAACGGAGAATCGTGTACATGACTGCAAAGTGTTTCGCTTGTTCTCCTTCCCGAGCTGCAAAAAACGTTGATCGTTTCCTCATTTCGATGATTTCCCTGAGCTGCCAATCATTTTGATCGTTTGTCAGACATACCCCTGTTCGTCCCTTCTATTCTAGGCCTCCTGTGTTTGTCTATATTCCATAGCAACTGCTCACAATTGTCACCCAATCACATCCTTTGTTTTCTGCACCAAGAGGCCAGAAACCCATCCGCCAATCATCGTGCTGCTTCGAAGATATGCTCTGGTTCAGCCTTTCTTTTCACTGAGTGAAACACTCATGCACTGCAACGCACTGAGGAATTGAAAAAGACTGATAGTCCTTGATAGAAAGCAAAGTAGCCTGATTTTTGATGAGGTGCGGCAGGCAAGTCCGAAGGAGCCCAATTATGCACCAACCGGCGCAGTGTTGGCAACAATGACCCCGCTGATCGCGTCAGCCCTAATTTATAGCCATACCCCCACTACATTTGGCCACTTGTGGGTGGGGCATCCCTACGAGCCTTTCACCCAGATGATGCTGATGGTGCATGACCGATCGGGACGGTGATGGTCGGCGTTTTCTTGCATGGAATTGTGCTAAAGGCCTATCAGCATACTTTAAAGTGCAAAAAAGACTTATTGCAAACATAAGAGAACGGTTTTTGGGATAGTGCATATCCATGCCATGCTGAACAGTGTTTTGTATCCCACTGATAGGTTGGTCCTTATAATCTATATAACTGTTTTTGTCAGTCCATAACTTTGCATCACTTGTTATGACTTTATCACATACCCAACTACTTCAGAAAGTTGTTTTTTTTGCCTGAATATGTTCTTAACATTTTGATGTATCCTGCTATATATTTTCATTGGCCCTACCAATGGTAAAGAATCCCTTTAAAAAATCTGGAATCCGCATCTGCATCCGGACCATAACCAAATTTTGTTATCACCCATCCACAACATTTTGAAATATCATGCTCTACAGCATATCATTTTTTTTGGCACCATCTCTCAATGGTGAAGAATCCATTTTAAAATCCTCGTATCTGGATCTTCACCAAAATCTGATCAATTTGTCTTCGTGACACACCCAACCTATCCACCAAATTTCTTCCACATCTATCCATAACCTTTTGAGATATGCCCACTGACAGACAGACGGGGGTGAAAACATAACCTCAATCCACCTTCGTTGATGGAGGTAACCAGTTTAGCTTATCCGTCGTAAAATTTTATTATCATCCTCATTACGTAAGAGATCATTGATGTCACAAATTCTGAGGGTTGATGAATTTTCTTTTTACCATCTCGCTCCAACGAAGGGCATGTTCCAAGACGTTCATGATTCTGTAAAATTTTCACGGTGGATAACCAAAAATGGTTTACTCTTGTTTTGCGGAGAGTATAACATCTGACCTGGTGACCCTGTGATGATGGACCTGCGCTGCGTCAATTTTGGGGTTTCCTCTTGCCCACTCGATTTTTCTCTCTGGCATTCCCTCTCTGCCGGGAATGTTTTCCTTCACATTATCTTTCGTGACTCGCATACCTCATGCAGGGCATCACACCCATGGACCCAGATGGAATGTGGGGGATTTTTCCCTATCAAGATGGGTTTGCTGGTTCAATGGTGAAGAGAAGAGGGTTGGTCACATTCATACATGAAGAGAAGAGGGATAAAATACATTTTGCATCTAACATGGGGACATCATTCTGACTTCGCTTGCATGTTTATACCGAGGCTGGGATGGTCAGAATGTACTATCAAGCTATGAACAAGATACAATCATCCAGGATCTGCCAAAATTGAAATTTTAATTATTTTTTCAATTGTACAAAACGTGAGGCAGCAGGAGCTTGGTGCTATTATGATTAAACCTCGTCATGTAAAGGGAAATGAAGAGCAGGTAGAGAAGAGGTAATACTCTGTCTTTTACACCTCTTTTTAGCTTTTTTTCTTTTCCTTTTTTTAGCATATAGGCTGGGGGCCAGTGGGACCTACCTTGCACCCCCCCCCCCGCGACAATTTTTCACTGATACTACAGTGTTCATATATATCCCAAGTATCAGAAAAAAGATGTTCCCATAAAAATAACTCATTTGCACTATGCTTTATTAAGCTGTTTCCATGGCAACCAATCAAAAATAGACGAATCTCACAAAGGTTCGGCAAAATGTCAATATCTCTGTCAAATATAAACATAAAATCACAAAATTGGTGTCAAATTAAAGCTTATACATTTATGTATGAAAATATATTTGTTTATGCTAATTAGCTCATTTTCGTATTAATTAAATTTGACTTGAAGACAATAATTCCCACAAAAATGCATGAAATTCCATTTTCTTTCCTTGTAATTACCACACATGTCAGTTTTTTGTCAAAAAAACATTACTTAAGTGTTGCCAGATACAAGCCAGGTTGGCAAAAAATATATAAAAATTTTTGAATTTTTTTCAGTAAGCATAAAATACAAAGCACAATGAATCGTTCGAAAATCATGCGAAATCAGATTAATCAATAGAATTAATTACCTGGGCCTGATATAATACAAAACTGTGACATGATGTCTGTTGGTGTTTAAGGGAAACATAACTATTTTCTGTTTGAGTGAAAGTAGTGGAAATAATTTTAAATGCATTGATGTGCTAATTAGGACCCGCCATTATGGAAATTCTCATTTTCATAAATATCTAAACTTCTGGTACGTGGAAATTTGTAAATGAGGAATCTACACATATGTTTGGTGGGTCAAGGAATAAGGTGAACATATTTCCTTTGTTGTCAGAGATGTAGAATAATGTTTGGATAGCTTAATTACATGCAAAAATGGAAACAGCTTAATAAAGCTTAGTGCAAATGAGTTATTTTTCTGGGAACATCTTTTTTCTGATACTTGGGATATATATGAACACTGTGGTATCAGTGAAAAATTGTCGCGGGGGGGGGGGGGTGCAAAGTCGGTCCCACTGGCCCCCAGCCTAATATCTATAACAGTGATTTCAAAATATTTTAAAGTTGTGAATTTTTTTTCCAATGCAGTAAATATTTGTAAATCAATATTAGCTTAAGTAAATCAAATGTTACTTTCACTAAGAGGCCATTTATATATTAGGTACACACAAGGTCAATGGAGGTTAAAGTTAGACAATTACAATTGAGAAGGCAATTAGACAAAAGACGATTACAATTAAATTTAGGCAATTGCAAGAGAACAAGAATGACCGCAATATGGTCACAACTTGTGACACAAAATCCGGTAACGGTCCGATTGGAAAATTTAAAGCACTCTTAAATGAAGAAAAGTATGATTTGGCAACACACATTTAATGGGATATTAAAAGATTATTTCGACACCTCTCACCCATGTCGGCTAACTCTATAGTTGTATCAGAGCGAGCTGATTCGCCACACAGTCACGGATGGTTTAACCCCAATATGGGGCCATTCAAAAATTACATAATGCTGTTTTTTCAGGGGGTGCATAATGTGCATGCTGACGGGTTTGTTTAAACCTTACTAATAATTTTTATTCGACATTGATTAGGTTTTTCGGGGTCCTTTGTCGTAACACTCGACCCAAACAAAGCCAATGGAAATCTGACGCAACAAACCCGGGCATTGTCTAATCAGAAGAGGCCTTCAGGCCTGATGTCTAAAAGGCCCACCAGAAAACCAAGATGGTGGCCTTAGTAATTTGGTCTGAGTGCCATGGTGAGTGGAGTCGAGCAACAAATGTGAATGCTGAATAATTCTTGTGCACTTATTTTTTCAATACCCTTCATTGTCTTAAACATTTCCAACAAATCCCATCGTAACCACCTCCTTCATAATGTATCAGCACATTACCCATCGGGTGTGATTGCGTTACCCCCTATAGTTACACACACACACACACACCTGTGGCCAGTTACATTTTGACTTTGCCGAAAATTTACACACGCAATTCTGACGTGAAAAAAGAGCACCGCCACTTCTTCCTTTTCCCTTGATATCCATCTTCGAATGAGGCACATTGTGTTGAATAACATGAATTACATTTTGAACCCAGCAATAAATATTGATGATTAGCAAATTCAACCAGTTGCTTCGCTGACTGGAATATTAAGAGAGGGGGAGAGAGAAAGAGGGGGTAGGGAAGGGGGAAGAGCGACGTCTCACCACACGTCGCCTTGCACTCCGGGAGGGGATGGTAGCGAAGAGGATGGGGGAGAGAGAGGTGGGGATGGGAAAGGGGGTGCTCTGGACTTGTGTTTGGTAGGGGGACTTGAGAGGGAAAGCAAGGGAGGTGTTCTCGAAAGCGAGGGAGGCGTTTGGTAGTCGGGGAGGGTGGTTGGTGTGGGAGCTGTGAGGACTGATATAAATATATTGTTTGGTTCTGTCACCACATGAAAAATTATACTCGATTTTTGCATCTATTGCTGAAAGAAGAAGTGTGTGTGTCATTGGTTGTTATCTCCATATGTGGGTTTCAGAAAGTGAGACCCTCCCAGGTCTCAACAGATCCACCTTCATGTGTGTGTGCTTATATCTACAACTGCCGCGAGCTTGCATTAACAGGAAATGGTAGGAATTCGACACCTCACATCCACGAACATTTGCTATGTTTTTGTAAGTCCAATTTGCATCCGGGAACACAACAATTATGGTTAACCAATTAGGAATTGGCACTATCTTCGTTTAAATGCTGAAAGTTATGTAGAAAATCGAGTTAACAACTTCTACACACCGCTAAAAGTTGATTAATTTGTTCAGTCTGAGTGGTGTCCCATAAGCTGTCAAGCTTGAGTGTGGTTGAATACTGTCACATTCAAAAAGAAGCAAGAAATGGCATATTTCCAGTGGGCCAATTCGGCGTCATGTCCACCAAATGACGATCTACTCTGTGACTCAGGTACCATAAATAGCCAGTCCCATTGGAATAAGATCCTCACCGAAAGGGTTTCGATGATTGTAGTCCCACAGTTGAAAGGAGTGGAAACCCACTGAAGATAGAGCTGCAACCTGAGACATGATACGCCACTCCGGGTGCAAAGAGCAAAGTTCTGGCTGGAGGCAAGGGCCACGAACACAAACGTGGAACAAAACTCCGTAAATCAAGAGAGGAAATGCGGCACTGAAGATAGGGCTGCGAATGTGGTTGAACTCGTGAACTTTAGTTTAACTCCTGTGAAACTCAAGTCCATGAGTCATTTCCATAAGATGTAAATTGTGAGCTGCCAGGCTGGTAAACATCGCCACACTTCTGATTCAGCCTTCCTGACTACTCGTCCTCTGAGGGGGGTGTCCAAGAGCCCGATAGTGGTGTGGGGCAAAATGAGTGGTTTGAAACCAGATTAAAAACCATGCTTTCACTACTGCCATTAATTGAACAAGTAAATAGAACAAAGTTCATGATGTAAAAGTATGAACAATTTGGCACCTGCAAAGTACACTCCACCTGTGACATGTCACAGGTATAATGTAATTTCCGTTACTGTGGGAAAAGTTGGGAGAAAGATGTGGAGAAGTAAAAGGGAAGGGAGGAAATGGACATGTACACTCAGTCGTTTGCGCTTGGCCTTAATGCGGTGTTTTTGTCATGATTATGCAATCCATAGGGATAGGGTGGGATGGCTTAAAAAATCCAGAGTGAATAGATGATCTCTTCTGGAAGACAGTCCATGAGGGGAACATGATATTGACATGTACAGCTCACTTGTTTCTTTATATATTTTTTATTTTCTTGATTCACAAATTCTGGCCAATGACTTTTCTATCTGACCTTCATGACATCAGAAGACAGATTACTCTTGGCAATAGAGAGCACCAACCTCAAAGAGAAAGTTCTTAGAAGGAGCTAAATCCCTTGGTAACTAATTCTAAAAGTTTGAACAAGTCTGAAGACGACGATGGTTCACGAGCGGTATTTGACGATGTAGATTGTTTCAGAAGTCAAGGATGAGACAATGTGATAATGTTTGACCAAGTTATAAAAATGATCAACATGATGTGGTACGAGTGACAGGTTATTAGCTGCAAAATGTCGAAAACCCGGTTTCGTTCAACAACTTTAAAAATTTGACCTTTGTGAACTTTAAAGGTCAAAGGTCAAGGATTATGACCTTTGGTGCAAAACTTCCTCTGGAACATTCCAGGAACAACAATATAACGTCATATAGGCTATATGGCATTTCACACTCCTCGGATTATCTATACTTTGATGAAATCGGCGTAAAAACAAACTTGTAGGGGGCGCCACGGGCAAGGTGTTCGAGATAGAGAAAAATGGTTTCAAGACTTTAGGTGGGGAATGACCTCAAGATTATGCATAAAAAATATTGTCATGCTAGCTCTCAAAGTTTGGGCGGTCGTCTGATTTTTATGTCAAAATTCTAAATTTTCGAAGTTCATGACCTTGTGACCTTGACATTGTGACCTTGACCTTGGGACTAAAATGAAAAATGGAGCTCCGTGGGGCTATGCAGGTGCCATTGGGTTAACCAAATACCGAAAACCCTGCCAGATTCAACAACCCCCTCGGAGAAGATTGATTTTTATGTCAAAATCGCAATTTTCTAAGTTCGTGACCTTGTGACCTTGACCTTGGGATGAAAATGAAAAATCGAGCTCCTCGGGGCTATGCAGGTGCCATTAGGCTAACCAAATACCGAAACTTCTGCCAGATTCGACAAACCCCCTAGGAGAAGATGCAAAATGAAATCGGCTACCCCCTAAAAACACAATTCGCAATTTTCTAAGTTCGTGACCTTGTGGCCTTGACCTTGGGACGAAAATGAAAAACGAGCTCTGTGGGGCTATGCAGGTGCCATTGGGCTGACCAAATCCCGAAATCCCTGCCAGATTCGACAAACCCCTCGGAGAAGATGCAAATTGAAATCGGCTACCCCCTAAAAACACATGTTTTTTGGGCGTGGCTCCGCCCATTCTCAGGAAAACACAACTCCATCATGATATAAACCTCTCACCAAAATTTTATCAGGATCGTATCAAAACCCACAGAGCTATGCTTGGGACAGACAGACAGACAGACAGACAGACAGACAGACAGACAGACAGACACACAACAATAACGAATATAGTGGACACATTTTTCGTGAAAATATTTTTAGTGAACCAATAAATGTAACAAGAAGTTCCCAATAAATACAGTTCACATGAAAGAGTTTGTTAAAGAAAGGACTCATTTGGCCCTGTCTGTCTGCCTCCCAATCTCCCCACCATGCCCAGGTTTTGCCAAGTCGGTGATAAAGCTTCATAGCTGGACCACAATGCAGACATTCATGGCAGATATAACACAGATACCACATATACCACCTTTCATTTTTTACTGTTAATCCAAGAAACTAATATAAACCTTTCAAGACCCAATTCTTCCTAAAGACTGGTATTCCATCACAAAATGTTTCAATAGGTTGAGATGTGCATGCATGAGATGTTGATGTATGTAATGCTTATAGGGCACAGCTTGGTTATGTATCCATTTCTGGAACATGTTTACTGGAGAAATCAAAGATCTATGTATGAGAATACATGGATGAAGGACTCAACGTCTACAGGTCATGAAAAGTACATCCCGAGGACTATCCGACAATGATTTGATTTAGTCTTTAAGTGAATGGGAAGGAGGCTGCACTCATCATCATCATCATCATCATCATCATCATCATCATCATCATCATCATCATCCATGAATGCTTACCGTTCCAATAGCATCGGTTCTCCAGCTGAAGTGGCTAATGAGGACTGGTCTTGGAGAGGTTACCACTCTGGTGCGAGGTGTGCACCTGTTCGGTAGGAAATAAATTTAAAAAGTACAAAATGTCGATTTAGTCGATCCAGAAACCAACGCAATTTAGAGAAACTGTAATCACACATTTACCCCAAGCACACAAAGTGAAAAGTGGGGTTAAGCAATTGGTTCATGTCCGTCTGTCCATTTTATCAAGTTATAATCGAGGAACAACTTATTTAATCGAATGTTATATTTTGAACACAAATCAAACATGAATTGAAAGCCAAGTTTGTCATTTTACAGTACTTTGTCTTTGAATTTGTCCTGATTGCACATGTGCAGAGGAGTTAGATAATATTTTTACTCTGTCTGCCTGTCTGGCAGTCAAAAAAAATTGAAAATCATTCAAAACAGGAAACTTCCTGTTTTTAAATTGGAATTGGACCGGAAACTAGAAACATTGGAGATCGAGGTATACAGGAATATGAGCAGGACTTGGAAAGTAGCTTTTATGAGTATGGATGGGTGATTGTGTACATCTGTGCTGACTGTGATGTATGTGAGAAGGTCTCGTTTAGGGATAGTGTGTGGTCAGTATTATGTTTCTTCACCATTAAACTGCCTTCGCCCACCCCCCAATTTTTTTT
>NC_140976.1:32023487-32240987 GCF_056783735.1 Eptatretus burgeri | reverse complement strand
TAAACAGGTGAGACGCAGCTATCACAGGCAATATTCGAGGCCTCACACCATGGTACTGCATATATCCATTGAAGAGCTGAGTGTGAAGAATTAACATTGGCATCCACTTTTGAGATATCGTCCATGTTCGATATGTCACTAATAATACACGACTGTCACTAAAGATTTGAGAAACTACAGCTCAGCCAAACGTTTATCACAGATAATAATAATTCATACCAATAATAATAATAAAATAATTTGCCAAGATTGAGTGGAGTATTCAGAAAGAATGTGGTGTTTATCTACGGTGAATATTATGTTTCAAGTAATTGATGAGTTTCCTATCTCTTCCAGGTTGCCATCAAGGAATGCAGTTCAACATCCTCTTATTTCACAGGAGAGAGTCTGGGACTAAAGCAGCATCTTTAAAGTGCGAAACAAAGTGTTTCCAAATGAAGTAAAATAAATAATCTGACATTTGATAAGATTAAGCTAAAAATATATTTTTTAGTTCCATGAGGATTCCCCCCACCCCTCCTTTTGAGAAATGAAAGCTTTAAGGAAACAGTATCGTGGAAGATTACAAGTCCTTCAATGGAACATGTGAACAACATGCAATAAAGAAAGTACCCACAGATAGAGTGGATGATGAGGTCGGTTTGTACTCGTACTACATGTTGGTGTCCAAAGAAGCCTTCAGAGATGAGAGGTTCATACCTTTACCTACTCGGTTGATCAACCTTCCCACCTAGCCTAGCCAATGGATATAGGATGAACCTCTGAGCCAGGGTGGCAAAAGGAAATGTCATCAGCAGAATCATGGATGAAAATCAATATGACGTTGATTGAGGTACACGAGCCTCAACATGGTACACACAAAAAAAAATGCTATCGAAAGGAAGGAGACGCTGCCGTGTTTGCCGTTAACACTTCGTTCCTCTCTTTTGCTTTGATGAAGGGTTAACGGCCAAAATATCAGCTTCTACTTGCTTTCCACGATGGTTTGCCGTACCTCAATCAACCGTTCTGTTTATTTCATCCATTTCTCTTCACTCAAATGTTGCGAGAGCACAAATATATTACAATTACAGTGATAGGTGAGTAAACTTCACGTGACATCATTTCTAGGAAAACTAGAAGGGCGCTCGGTAGAGCGCATACCGCCGCCACGCAATGCCTGATCCACGAGAACATATCAGGTCCATTACATTTTTGAAATATCATGCTTTACAGTACTATATCGTTTTTAGCCTAATCTCCTCTCAATGGTGAAGAAGCACTTTAAAAATTATCAGTTCCAGATTCGGATCTTCACCAAAATCGAAACAATTCTTTCTTGTCACATACCCAACATGTCCAAAAAATTTCACCGGATCCATTCACAACTTTTTGAAATATACTACACACAAACAAACAGACAGAAAGGGGTGAAAACATAACCTCCTTCACCTTCAGTGGCAGAGGTAACAAAAGCTCATCTGGACACTGAATGTAAAAATGCCTTGCCGCTCTGTTAGATGGTCTTATTACCTCTCATGTGCAAAGCAAAAAGCAGGGTTAAGCAATTGGTTCACGTTGTCTGTCTGTCTGTCCATAAATGCCAATTTATGATCTCGGAACAACTTAATTTCAATTGAATGTTAGATTTTGAACATGAATTGGAAAACAAGTTCGCCGTTAATTAGCATAACTTTGCCTCTGAATTCGTCCTAATTGCACACACGCAGAGAGGAGTGCGATAATTTCTTAACTCTGTCTGCCTGTCTGGTAGTGAAACAAAATTGAAAATGTTTCCAAACAGGAAACGTACTGTTTTTAAGGATGTTATAAAGGACACAAACAACAGGCATGAAGAACTAATGTAACATGGTAAATAAGATGGTGTAAAAGACGGTAAACTTCGGAATATTTTTTCAACAACTTTTGAAAATCTTTATTTTTATTGAAATTAAATTATATACTTCAATGCTGGAGAACACAAATCGCCTTTTTGGCACTTTGAAAAACCTTCCGTTTAACAGTACTTGGACAAAAATAGTTGCAGAATTTTACATTATCATGACCAATCAAATTTGCCGCTCGTCAAGCCTGTCCATGTCCTTCTTTCCTCAAGACTGTGTGGGGCAATGTGTTCTATGAACTCTCCAGTTATCCGTTGTGTCTTCATTTGCCTGGACTCTCATGATGTATCTTTTCTGTAAACGGATCTACAGTATGCCTGTTGATGACAAATACAGTCTGCTGGTTGCATCATAACTGAAGTACGAGTATAAAGTAACTCACACATACTGTTTTATACAGTGCCCCCCCCCCCACCTCATCCTTCACTTCCACGTTGAAAACCAGAAACTTTGAATTTAGTCAATCAATAGCCTCGTCTTTCCATAAGATATAACCAGTGGAAAAGTTGCTTCTGATATGTCTGCCTTTGGATTAAATTCATGAAATAAACAGTTCATGCCTCTTCGCAATTATTACTTCCAAAACCAAAGGTGAGTGGAGGTTATGTTTTTTCATCCCTGTCTGTCTGTCTGTCTGTCTGTCTGTGAACAGGATATCTCAAAAAGTTATGGACGGATTCAGCCAAAACTCGGTGGAAAAGTTGGGTGTGTCAGGTCAGGTCAGGTATGGAAGCATGCGGCAGAGCAGCACGTCGCTGCGTCCACTTTCCGCCGGTACTCCAGGGGCCTCCGTCTGGCCATCCCCCAGGCAGATTCCTGGTCCATCCCCATCTCCTTGAGATGCCAATCAACCTGCTGCAACCACGAGGCACGTGGTCAGCCCATTGGCCTCCTCCACTCACAAGACTCCCTCGCTGAGAGAATCTGGTGAGCAGGATCAGCGTCAGGAAAACGAGCCACATGTCCATACAGTCGCAGCTGATGCTCACGGACTATGCAGGTAACAAATCTCATTTGAGTCTCTCTCAACAACCGCTCGTTGGACACAAAGTCCGACCAGCGATAGCCAAGGATTCTCCGAAGAGACCTGGGACCAAAGGAATTAAGTCTCCGTCTCAGATCCTTGGTCAGAGTCCAAGTCTCGCATCCATAGAGCAAGACTGGAAGTACCAATGACCTGAAGACTCAGACTTTCGTCCTCCCGCACAGGTACCGGCAGTGCCACACCCCATTATCAAGTGAATCCATGACTCCCCAGGCCCGATCCAGACGTCTATTGACCTCTGACTCACAGCCGGCAAAGACATGAATATCACTGCCAAGGTAAGTGAATCTCTCCACGACCTCAACATCCTCACCACAAACAGGCACAGACAGGACAGCAGCATCCAAGATGTCATTGAAAGCCTGGATCTTAGTTTTGACCCAGGAAACCCATAATCCCAGGGCTCCGACTCCACATTCAGTGCCTCGAGGGCCCCCAAAAGGATATCTAAAGTCTCCACAAAGATAACTGCATCATCTGCGAAATCAAGGTCAGAGATCTTGACATTCCCAAACGATGCACCGCAGCTTGATCTTTCTGACATCCTCCCTAGAATCCAGTCCATACAAGTTCTGAAAAGTGTGGGGGGCAGTACGCACCCCTGACGAACTCCAGTAACAACTGAAAATAAGTCGGAGATGGTACCACCACATCTCACAGCACTCTCAGTACCAGAGAATAGTTCAGACATCAGAACGATCAGTTTTGGTGGCACCCCACAAAGACCAAGAATCCTCCAGAGGGCATCCTGATTCACTGAATCGAACGCTTTACAGAGATCAACATAGGCTGCAAGCAGCCCCTGCCGAAACTATTGTCTGTGTTCGGTGAGGACCCGAAGAGCAAGGATACGGTCAATCGTTGACCTCTTTGGTGTAAAGCCTAACTGCTCTGGACGATGGTGCTCAAGCAGATAGTGGCGAACCCTCTCAAGAATTATCCGATCAAAGACCTTGGCCGGCACTGCGAGCAGCATCACCCCTCAGTAGTTGTTGCAGTCTTGGCGATCACCCTTCCCTTTCCAGAGAGGGACAACAAGGCCCCTCTTCCAGTCAGTTGGGATGATGCCTGTGTTCCAGGCAGAGCACAGAACTGCATGCAATGACATGAGTGCAGCATTTCCACCAGCTTTGAGAAGTTCAGCATGGATGCCACAGATCCCTGGAGCTTTGCCCAGTTTCAAACGGTTCACCACAGCCTGTGTTTCCACAAGCGAAGGTGGACCACAGTTGATTGAACGGTCAGCAACAGTTATTGTAACACCCCTGACGTCCAACTCGACAGCTGGGGGATCAGCCTGGTACAACCGCTCAAAGTAACCGGCCCAACCGGCCTTCACTTTGGACTCCTCTGTCAAGAGCCTACCACCCTCTCCTCTAACTGTAGTAGTAGTACTCCGAGGGATGGGCTTGGATGAACGCAATGCAAGAATTCCCCTGTAAGCAGGACAAGAATCCCTTGACCACAGGTGATGCTCTACCCCCTCACAGATTCCTCACACATTGACCTCATTGTCCACCCTCAGTGCACGTACAGTTTAACAACTGTGTGACAAGAAAAAATCTATTCAATTTTGGTGAAGATCCACATCCAGATCCAAGAATTTTTAAAGTGATTCTTCACCATTGAGTGGCAGGGCCCAAAAAATGTATAGCACAATATTTCAAAAACCTGTGGACGGGTTCAGACGAAACTTAGTGGATGGGTTGGATATGTGACAAGATCAAGCTGATTATATTTTGATTCAACTCCGGATTCAGATCCGGCCTATCAGTGGGATATACAACGTGAACTGTTCAGCCTGGTGGAGGTATGCGCTCCACCGAGTGCTGTACCAGTTACCAAGTACTAAGCCTGAAGTTGGCTTCACGGTTCAGATGGTTGGCTTAAGATCTTAGGGTCTTGAGTTCAAGCCCCTGTCGTTCTGTTGAAATAACATCAAGTGGGTTGAGTCAGCCTGTAATCCTTCCGAGGTTGGCAAAATGAGTACCAGGTTACTGGTAA
This sequence comes from Eptatretus burgeri, assembly GCF_056783735.1. Taxonomy (NCBI): domain Eukaryota; kingdom Metazoa; phylum Chordata; class Myxini; order Myxiniformes; family Myxinidae; genus Eptatretus; species Eptatretus burgeri. The sequence continues at coordinate 32,236,055 of NC_140976.1, read as the reverse complement.
CAATTGCATCAGCGGCATAGTCGCGCTTCCAGTAATTATGGAACCAGCAGCCACAGACTGCGTACGAAACAACAACCAATGTACTATGTATTTGCCTTGTAAAATGTCATTGGAAGTGTTCATGTGTGGAAGTAAAATTGACAAAAGCTGTTGATTGTGGAATATCCACTTAACATCCCATGTGAAAAATGTCTCAATGATATAAGAAAGTATTTTAAAAAACACTCATGGCTCTTTATTAAAATGTTTTGGACAGAACATGTTGCCACTCCTCATACTGGTTGGAGGCCCCAAAACATGTCACCAGCATTTTACACATCCTGGTGTTCTGCTTTACCCTCCAAGCTTTCAGGTTTGGAATCCAGACTACCCCAGAGCATGCTCTCAGAGTCTCCTGCAGATGGTGACGTAAGTAAAGTCCATTGTCCCATCCGCATTTTGATTGTGGATTTAAAAGTGTCTAAGGTACAGGACATGGCTAAAAGTATGTGGACACCTGCTCGTCCAACATCTCATTCCAAAATCATGTGCATTAATATGGAGTTTGTCCCCCTTTGCTGCTATAACAGCCTCTACTCTTCTGGGAAGGCTGTCCACAAGATGTTGGAACATTGCAGCGGAGATTTGTTTCCATTTAGCCACAAGAGCATTAGTGAGGTCGGGCACTGATGTTGGGTGTTTAGGTCTGGCTCGCAGTCGGCGTTCCAATTCATCCCAAAGGTGTTCGAAGGTGTTGAGGTCAGGTCTTTGTGCAGGCCACATGATTATTTCTTGTGACCATCCATAACTTGTTTACATACTTTTTGGAGTAACACTCCTACATCCTTTTGCATTTAAAAATTGTTTTTTTTTATAACTTGTTACAAATTCTGACCCTGTATGACTGGGTGTGAAGGTAACCGCAAACTGTATGCAGCATAACCTTTGCTGAGGAACAATTTCAGCAGCACCAACACATTGTCAAGATGTTGCTTCATTTTATTGATTTCTTATTCTTCCTGAAAGACCACCATTATTCTTACGTTCTTGCTTGGTTGGCCAAGGGAAACTTGGCCCAAGTCTTTCACGAACCAGCTGGCCAAGCCCGACGTTGAACTAAGGTCTGGTCGGGCACTGATGGAAATAAGGCAGGAATTTCGAATTTGGCTATGGTGCCAGCGATAACTCGTGTACTCTTCACGAAAGACACGGTGGGATCTTTAACGTCCACCAACTAACGCCAGCAGGCGGGACACCCAGTTTCAGGTCCATCCGAGGGACAGCACACACATTGATGAATCACCCTGCCTATGAAACACCAGGATGACCGTTTAGAGCTGCATTGGGATTCATACCCAGGCTCGACAGCTCAGAGGCAAGTGTGCGTTCCTTTAGGTCTCGAGTCTAGCCCATCTTGCCAGCCCGATTACATTTTATTGATTTATTGATCGATAATGAAAGCAACCAAAATGCACAATTATTTTGTGATACTTTCATTGACCCTGTTGGCTTGGCTTTTCCATCGACAGGCTTTAATAGAGATCGGTGCTTGTAAAAGGGCTAAATGACAAAGATCAGAAGGTTAATGTTCTAAGAGAGGTAACTTAGCAAAGAGGCATACATGAAGTGTCAGATTTTTTTTGTGTGTACATAGTCGAGGCTCATGAAAGAGCTAACACACTGAAAGGATCAGGACACAACAGACAAAAACAGGACGCAAAATACGCATGCATGTGGAAGGAAACTCCAAGGAGGAAAAAAAAAGTGGAAAATTATTAAGATTGAAGAAGATCCACGTGAGTGGATGAGTGTTGGTAGATGTGATTAGAAAGCTTACTGACAGTAATAAATGTAGCAAATCTGTAATGGAGGAGACATTAGATAACAGTGAGCTTTCAAGTTTAAGGGACGAGAGAAAAAGAGAAATTGGACAAACACATGGAAGTGACTCCACAGCAGTAATTTTCAACCTTTATTAACTAATAAATATGAAATAAGCTTTCAACAACTAATATGAAGAAGTACCAACCAATATCAAGACGTCCAACGAATATCAAGATGTGCAAACCAATATCAAGAAGTACCAACCAATATCAAGAAGCACCAACCAATATCAACAAGTACCACTAATATCAAGAAGTACCAACCAATATGAAGAAATACTAACCAGTATAAAGAAATACCAAACAGTATGAAGAAGGACCAATTCCAATATGAAGAAGGACCAACCAATATCAAGAAGTACCACTAATATCAAGAAGTACCAACGAATATAAAGAATCATCAACCAATATCAACAAGTACCAACCAATATGAAGAAGTACCAACCAAGATGAAGAAGTACCAACCAGTATAAAGAAATACCAAACAGTATGAAGAAGGACCAATTCCAATATGAAGAAGGACCAACCAATATCAAGAAGGACCATCCAATATCAAGAAGTATGAGCCAATATCAAGAAGTACCAATCAATATCAAGACATACCAACCAATATAAAGACGTCCAACCAATATCAAGATGTACAAACCAATATCAAGAAGCACCAACCAATATCAACAAGTAACACTAATATCAAGAAGTACCAACGAATATAAAGAATCACCAACCAATATCAACAAGTACTAACTAATATCAAGAAGTACCAACCAATATGAAGAAGTACCAACCAGTATAAAGAAATACCAAACAGTATGAATAAGGACCAATTCCAATATGAAGAAGGACCAACCAATATCAAGAAGGACCATCCAATATCAAGAAGTACGAACCAATATCAAGAAGTACCAATCAATATCAAGGACCAATTCCAATATGAAGAAGGGCAACCATTATCAAGAAATACCAACCAATATCAAGAAGTACCAACCAATAAGAAGTACCAACCAGTATCAAGAAATACCAACCAATATCATGCAGGACCAATTCCAATATGAAGAAGGACCAACCAAGATCAACAAGGACTAACCAATAACAAGAAGGACCAAATACGATATGAAGAAAGACAAACCAATTCCAATATCTAGAAGTACCATATAATATCAAGAATTACCAACCAATATCAAGAAGGACCAATTCCAATACGAAGAAGGACCAACCAATATCAAGAAGCACCAACCAATATCAAGAAGCACCAACCAATATCAAGAAGCACCAACCAATATCAAGAAGCACCAACCAATATCAAGAAGCACCAACCAATATCAAGAAGCACCAACCAATATCAAGAAGCACCAACCAATATCAAGAAGCACCAACCAATATCAAGAAGTGAAATAGGTTTGATATGAATAGAATCTCAGAGCTTGATGAAATAATAAGGTCTTGATTACGAACCGAATTTTATTCCCAAATACCTTTGGAACAGTGGATCGCTGCAAAAGGAATTCCTTAATCCGAATTCATCGCTATCTCAGAAATGTGTCTTTTGCCATTTTACTAATTTTAATCTTAATGTGAAAGCTGGGCCTGTTTATTATCAACCAGATTATCAAAATGTACAAGGACTAGTTTTCGACAGAGCACATCGCAAGTCATCTTCAAGTTGCCGTCTTTCTGTAACTTTAGATGTCATCATGATGAGGGATGAGAATCCCATCTTACATAACCATGTCGATGGAAACACCAGCAGGGCACAAACAGCCAATCTTGCAACCACAGGGTACGGATTCAGCATATCGCACCAAAAGCCTGACAGACGTTTCTCTTCAAAATTATCCCGGGTTGTAGAATCATTCTGGTGATCAATAAGAGACTCCTGGACAGGAGCAGGTAGCGCTATCAGGTCATCAAATCGAAAAGGAGTTTCGAACTAGCTTTGCATTCAATTTGTGAAGATCAGGGTGGTCAGACTCAAAGTCTTCGTTCAATGCAGTGAGATGGTTTTGAATGAGTATTTTCCAAGAACTCTGGCAATCCCTCACACCTCCATGCTCACTGATCACATCAGTCAGTGTGTCAGATTTTTTTTAACATTTCCAAATCCCCACGTCCAATCTTCATGTTCCTGAGGAATGGCGAAGGCGACCACATTGAGTCAGAAAAAGTATGTCGCTAACATCCCCTGCCCATTCATTCAGCCAAGACGATATACAGTAATTACAGTTCTGTAATATATTTTCATAATTAGCAAGCGCTGTAGTATATATATAAGGTGAAAACATTCCATGTTGTTTTGCCAGTAAATTCGATGCATAAATATCATAATCACAAATCTATAAGAGAGAATGTATGAAAATGTCCCAAGTTGTTTTGTCTGTTGTAACCACCAGAAAATCCCGTATGTACCAATGATGGTACATGCAACACTGGTTGGGAGCTTTTGCTCCACAGGCAAGAAAAAAAAGGAGACGATGAAGTGAAGGTGTGGGAAACATTTAGATATGGAAAGATTAACAAGGATGGGCTAACCTTCTGAATATGTTTGACATGCAGGTGCAACTGGAGAGGGATGAAGGGTGAAAATGACAGGAGCTGAAAGACAAGATTAGAAGGCATCGAAAACCAATGGCTGAATCTGTGTGCAGGATCAGAAGAGTGGAATACACTGTGCCTCGGTCTTCTGATGGGCAAAGCCAATAATGTTCAACGCTTATAGCTTCCACAATATGCAAAAAGTAATATGTGGGAGTCCTGGCCAACAATAAAAAGCAATGCCACAATAAACTTTGAGTAAATGTCTTGAAGGCGCAGTAGATTCGAGGGATTCTGAAGGACAAGATTTTTTTTTCGTACACACAGTTGAGGCTCGTGGAGGAGCAAGAACATAGAAGGGATCAAGACGTAACAGAACAAAAGTAACAGCAGAAAGAGAGGGGTGAAACACATCAACAGAAAGGTTGAGGGGCAAAATAGACTGTCTGTCACAAAGTCTCCACTCATGTCTGTAAGGTAGTGTCAATTGGTACAGTGCGATATAAACCCTTGTACATTTACAATTCGATGTGGAACCAATTGTTCTTTATATAACAATAATGTTTATTGAGGTGAGATGATTATCCTAAAGGGAGAGTAAAGTAAAAAGGGGACAAGTTATATTGTTGAAGTTAGACTTTAACCTGTGTTTGAAAGATTGCTGGTTAGCCTGCATATGGAATCACCTAGCAAGTTTGAGTGGTTTGCAGAGAGAGGGACTTTCGTGAAGTTCTCTCTCTGAGGATATGTAAAGAGGGAAGCTGAGTAGAAGTGTGGAGAGGGTTGGGAGTGGGGGAATATTAGCCATCAAAAATTGCCTTGTAGTGTACTGTCAGAGTTTGGGGCTTTTGCTTTAACTCTGATCTAAACTTATGTTTGGAGTTCACCTGACTCTTCGTTTTGGATGGATCGAGTAAGAAACCTTCTGGTTTTGTGTCACTAGCAATTCAGAGCGGTCATTAAAGTTCTGGGGAGTAACGTAATTGTAATCAGATTGTTGAAAGTCAGTAATTTTAATGTCATGATTACTCGTGACAACAGTATTTCAATTCTGAAAAAGTAGCCATTTCAGCTAAAATGACCCACCTCATACAAATATGGCTGGAAGTTTGGTTTTGGTATACATTGTACATTGTCACATCATGCTTCAGAAATTGGCCCAGCTGAATTTACGTCCATCCATAACTTTGGGGATATGCTCGGTCTGCAGGGCATTTAAAAACTGGCATCTCTGTAAATGAGTAACAGAGGTGGCTGGGCTTGAAGAGGTATTCTGATGGTAATCAGACGCGGTATACATTCCTGGAGCTTCAACCATTGTTTTCCGTGGTCATGGTTTGATCAAAGGCATGCTTTATTCTCGCCGGACGCTTGCACTCCACACTCAATGGACACTCCGCATGGCCGAGCGGCCGAAGCTGCGGCCCGACTATTGGCGCCACTCCTCGGGCACCGCCTGGGGGACGAGGAGCCAAAAACACAATATCTGCAGCGTTATGCACAAATTGGGCACTTTGCTTCGTATCACAGAAAAAAAACTCATACAGGGCATGCGTGGACTATCTGTCCGTCTGTGGATTATTTTGTTGAATATAATTAACTGGAGAACCAGTTGTTTAGCTGTAATATCAACTTGAAGCATTATTACCAAACTGTTCAATAATTATTCCTAAAACCTTGCTGGTAAAAAAAAAAATATGTACATTTGTCACATCGAATACATAGAACTCAAAAGTATGCATTTTATTACTTAATTCAAGAGAAATACAATCATTCCAAACGATGGAGTTTATGAAAATAAAATTGTGACTTTTGCACTCAATTATCAGTGGTGAGTCCATTGTCATCACATTTTTGTTATTCTCATTTTCTTGTGTTATTCCTTCTTTCCTCCTTGTCCGTCTCCATCTCCTCATACCCCCTCCCGCTCCCCCCAACCGGTACCCTTTGTTAGTTTGCGAACCTGCTGCCCTTTGTCATCTAACTCCTCCATGAACCAAGAACCTCCGAAAAGAAACATGTTAATCCGACAAATGCAAATGATGTTATTTTTCAGAATTCTAGTATAGTATTCCTCATAGTATATGTAAGCTGTCCTCACATATGTATAGTATTCCCTGTAAGCTGTCCTCACAATAAATTGGGACTAATTGGGGGCATTAACGAGGTATAGTAGAAAGAAATAGAGTAGTTTCTGCCTTTTACATAAACTTCTGTATCACAGCAGGTGTCCTTTCATCACAAGGAAGGGAATTTATTTGTTTGTTTGTTTGTTTTATGTCCCCAAAGCCTTCAGAAGGCATTGGTAAAGTAAATACAGGATTGTGGTTTTTTTCCAGGATGGAAAGTGACAGGGCCAGGAGGATGTGTTTGAGGGTAAATAAGAAGAGAGTGAAGACAGTAGTCAGGCCAGGATATTTTGCACAGTCATTACCTCTGCCACTGAAGGTGGATGAAGGTTATGTTTTTCACCCCTGTCTGTTTGTCTGTGAAAAGGATATCTCAAAAAGTAAAAGATGGGTTCGGACGAAATTTGGTGGACAGGTTGAGTGTGTGGCAAGGACAAAATTATTCGATTTTTTTTTTCATTCTAAAATCCTCAATTTTCATCCGATTGACTTCATCTTTGAAGAGGATTTGCATATCAGGTCACTGAATTCAACCACCAACTATGTTTGAGGTCAACTTAGACCAAAAGGTCAACATAGGCCAGGTTTATATAATTGTCAATTTTCATCCGATTGACTTGAAATTTGAAGAGGATTTACATATTAGGTCACTGAATTCGAACACCTCTTATTTTTGAGGTCAAATTTGTTTTATGCATTTCACAAGTATCATGCTATGCATGACATCTTTCTTGATTGTTTGTCTGTTTGTTTGTGTGCAGGATATCTCACAAAGTTGTGGACGAATTGAGATGAAATGTTGTGGTCATGTTGGGTATGTGACAAGGACGAATTGATTCGGTTTTGGTGAAGATTCAAATCCAGATCCAGAAACGAGAGATTTTTTTCAATTTTTTAAGTGATTCTTTACCATTGAGAAATGGGGCCAAACCGATACATAGCATGATATTTCACAAATTCATTGGGCCCAATAAGTTCTGCTGGATCAGGCATTCCGTGGCAGAGGTATGCACTCGACCAAGTGCCATTTTAGTTTCGTGATGCTTTCAAATCAAACTTATGATATAGTCTTCACAAACTACTCCGAAGTGATAAAGCTTAAAAAATGCAAATAAAGTGTGAATAATTTAGATTAACAGAGAAAATCAGATGATTTTCAGTTGCATCAGTATTCAAACCCTTTGCCGAATTAACCCGAAATCACTTCAGGAGAAAATTATTTGTTTGAAAGGTTATAAAATAAGTGTTATAAGTTTCTACTGCATGTAATCAGTGATTTAACTTTAAAATTAAGGAGTTTTAAGGTGCCACTCACTTGGTTAACCAACAAGGCAAACATGAAGACCAAGGAACTTTCCAAAGAAGTGAGAGATAAAGTGGTGGAGAAGCTCCGTTCAGGAGAGGGTTGGAAGAAGATTTCAGTCACTCATTATATCCCTTTGAGTACGGTGAAATCCATTATTAAGAAGTGGAAAACATATCATACCAAGGAGACCCTACACAGATCAGGTCGCCCATCCAAACTCAGCAGCCGGACAAGCAGGAAACTGGTTCAGAATGTCACTGTAAATCCAAGAATGACTTTCAAAGATCTGCAAGGCTCTATGTCTGAGATGGGGGTCAGTATTCATCAATCACCAATATCCTGTTCCCTTTTAAAAGCTAGCATCTATGGACAGGTAGCAAGAAAGAAGCCATTGCTGAAAAAGATATCTACAAGCTTGTATAGAGTTTGGTAAAAAGCATCTTAATGATACTGCAGGCATGTGGAGAAAAGTTTTGTTGTTAGACGAGACAAAAATTGAACTTTTTGGTTGAAATTCAAAGGGTTATGTCTGGTGCAAGCCTAACACTGCACATCACAAGTCAACACCCTCCCTTCTGTCAAGCATGGTGGTGGCAGCATCATGTTATGGAGCTGCTTTTAATCAGCAAGGACTGGCAAGCTTGTCAGGATAGAAGTGACAATGGATGGTGCAAAGTACAGGAGAATCCTCAATGAAAACCTGCTTGAGTCAGCCATGAATCTGAAACTGGGTAGGAGATTCACTGGTGGGACAATGATCCAAAGGACAAAGCCAAAGCCACACTGGGGTGGCTAATAATAAGACAAGCCGGTAGGAGGCGATGGGTCGCCGAGCATGGAAATTATAAGATATAGAGCAAAATGGATGTCATATAGTGGATAGGGAATCACCTTAAGATTATGCATATCAAATCTCATCCAGTTCCATCGACTGATAACTACTCGGTATCCATTTGAATGAAAAGTACTGAAAATGCAGTTTGAAATCGGAAATCCCCAAAGTTTGAGGGGGTGCTGTGGGTGAGCAAAGATGTAAATCGAAAATCCGGCTCAATTGTTTATGCACAATGTATTCCAGACGATTAGTGTGAATTTTCATGACCATCCGACCATAACCCTAGGAGGAGTAGCATTTGGCGTGAAGGCACCTCCAGCTCTCGCATATTATCGATTTTTGCACTAATTGACCTTTGACCCCTGACCTAAGCGAAATCGGTCAATATGTCCTGAGGCAAAGTTGTAGTACTCATTGAGTACCATGAACCTGCAAAGTTTCATTCATATCGATGCACTCACCTGGTCGCTAGGGGGCCTTCAATTTTCGCCAATTTCCGCGCATACCCTAATTATAGGGGGCGCTGCGGGTAAAGTATTCCATATATCACAAAAACCGGAATATATTTGATAGAGCATCACCTGTACATCATTCGTGCCAAATTTCATAACCATACGTGGGATAATGGCTTTCGGAATTGATTTCGCGTGAACGGTACCGATTTTGAAGGTTTTTCGGTTGTTGCTAGGGAACCAAAGCGTCCCTAGCAATCATCACAATTTCCAAAGCACTCGGTCATAAGATGTACCTACCGCCTGAGTTTGGTCAAAATCCACCCACGTTTACTACCAATTATGCTGATGACAAACGAACAAACATCCAAACAAACAGACAGAATTACTGACAATAAGGGTCACCTATTTTGGCAACCCAAAAACAAGAAGAAGATGTCATGCAGAGCACGATACTTTCAAAATCCATAAAACCAATTTGACCTCAAAAATAATTGGTGGTTGAATTCAGTGACGTGACTTGCAAATCCTCTAAAAATTTGAAGTCAATGGGATGAAAATTGAGGATTTTAGAAAGACCACCTTATTTGTTGACCTTGGGCCTATGTTGTCCTTTTGGTCCATGTTGACCTCAAAAATAATTTGCTGGTTGAATTCAGTGACCTGAAATATAAATCCTCTTCAAATATCAAGTCAACTGGATGAAAATTAAGGAATTTAGAAATCTCACCTAAGTTGTTGACCTTTGGCCTATGTTGACCTTTTGGTCTCTGTTGATCTCAAAAATAATTGGCTACTTCAATTCCCTGAAAAAAAATCCTGTTCAAATTTCAAGTTAATTGGATGAAAATTGAGGATTTTAGACATTTCACCTGAGTTGGTGACCTTTGGCCTATATTGACCTCTTGACCTCAAAAACAATAGGCTTCTTCCTTATGACAAACTCTAACATGTGGTGAAGTTTCGTGAAGATTGGTTTAAAATTGGGACCAGTAGGTGATAAACAGACAGACAAAGAGAGACAGAATAACAAGAAGAAGACATCTTGTAAAGCACGATACTTGCATAATCCAGAAAACAAATTTGACCTCAAAAATAATTGGTGGTTTAATTCAATGACCAAATATGCAATTCTTCTTCAAATCCCAAGTGAATTGGATGAAAATTGACAATTTTAGAAATTCGGCCGATGTTGACCTCAAAAATGATTGGCTAGTTGAATTGAGTGACCTGAAATATAAATCCTCTTCAAATTTCAAGTCAATCGGATAAAAATTGAGGATTTTAGAAACACCACCTTAGTTTTTGACCTTGGGCCTAGTTGATCTTTTGGTCCATGTTGACCTTTGACTTTTGATCTCAAAAACAATTGGCTTCTTCCTTATGACAAACTCTACCATGTGGAGGAGTTTTGTGAAGATCGATTGAAAATTGTGACCAGTCGGCGATAAACAGACAGACAAACACAGACAGAATAACAAAATCGATTGACCAATATACTTGAAAAATCTTCAATTTTGCAAGTAACAAATGTTCCTGAGTGGCCCAGTCAAAGTCTTGACTTGAACCCAATTAAACATTTCTGGCAACACTTGAAGATTCCAGTCTATCGACGATCCCCATGACACTTGGCAGAAGGAGAGCGATTTTCACATGAAGAATGGTCAAAGATTTCACCATCTCACTGTACAAAGCTGGTAGAGATCTTCCCACAAACACTCATAGCAGTCATTGCTGCAAAAGGTTCTTCCACCAAGTTCTGACCGAAGGGGTTGAATACTTTCACAACTAGTGAATTTTGATGTGTACATTGTTTTTTGCAGGTATTCCTGACATGTAACCTCCTTCAACTATAACAGTGTTCAGTTTGATCTCCTCAGTTATGAATAAAAAAGTTCATTTGGAAAAATTGTTTTGACATCATTCGTAATTCACCCAAACTAGTACGGGCCCGTAGGTGCGTAAACGATGACTGGATTGGGGCATTACTTCAATTAGATCAGACCAACCGTATCATAAATGGCCATAACTTGGGAAACACCTGGGAAACATATTCAGGTCCCCAGCGTCAATTGTGACATCATATCAAATGAAGAATTGTGACGCCCCCTCTCTCGCCCCTCCTCTCTCACCCCTCTCTCGCGCCCCCACTCTCACTCCCCTCTCTCGCCCCTCCTCTCTCCCCTCTCTTGAAATGACGCCGCCTCTCTCACTCCCCTCTTTCCCCCCTCTCTCCCTCCCCTCTCTCGCCCCCTCTTGCCCCCTCTCTCTCCCCCTCCTATGTTCCCCCTCTCTCTCCCCCCTCTTGCTCCTCCCCTCTCTCACCCCTAGTCTCACCCCTCCTCTCTCCCCCCTCCTCTCTTGCTCCTCTCTCTCACCCCCACTCCCACCCCCTCTCTCACACACCCCTCTCCCGTCCCCCTCTCTCGCTCTCTCTCTCGTCCCCACTCCCACCCTCCTCTCTCTCCCCTATCTTTCCCCCTCTCCCCCTAGTCTCGCCCTTCCTCTCGCCCTTCCTCTCTCCCCCCTCCTCTCTCGCCCCTCTCTCTCGCCCCCCCTCTCACGTCCCCTCTCTCGCAGATATTGGTCGATGGATAAATGGCCGTAACTTGGGAACCGCTCGTCCAATTAATACACTGAACAACAAAAAATTTTTTACTGGAGATGTGTAAAGTGATTTAGACTAATTGGGTACGCTGATTTCAAAAATCATAACCGTTTTGCTGTATCACGTCAGGATTTTCAGTAACAGAAATATTCCCATTGCCTAGAAGTCAGGATTTCAATGAAATTTACAAAAATTCATTTATTCATTTATTTCATCATGAATGCTTCAAAATTATAGAAATTACAGAAAAACTCCACTAGAATGTAATTAAAAATGCTTTAGGCATTTGGCTTTGCGTTTGTGCTGCTCTGTGTCAGTTTCACGATGCAGGAACCAGCAGAAATCGCCCATCATGTTCGGGTTGTGCCGCCCTTGGTAACGCGTCTCCATGAGTGAAATCTCTTGGTGGAATCGCTCGCCGTGCTCGTCTGAGACTGCTCCCAAGTTGTCAGGGAAGAAGTTCAGGTGCTGGTGTAGGAAATGGATTTTCAGGGACATCCTGGAGCCAAGTTTCCTGAAGGACTCCAGCAGCTGCTGCACTATTTCTTCATAGTTGTCCGCGCGCTCGTTCCCCAAGAAGTTGTCCGTCACAGCTTTGAAGCTCCTCCACGCTGCCAGCTCTTTGGGGTTTAGAGTTGTCGGAAAAGTTTCGTCCTTCATAATCTGTCGGATTTGCAGTCCAACAAAGACACCAGCCTTGATCTTGGCCTCCGACAAGGTGTTGCCAAACTTTTCCTTGAGGTATAAAAACCCACGCCCATTCAGATCCATTGCCCGTACAAAACTTTTCATCAAGCCGAGCTTTATGTGGAGTGGTGGAAGGAAAACCTTGGCTGGGTCGACAAGGGCGACATGCTTCACGTTGTGTCGACCAGGTACATGCTCTTTTCGCTCTTCCCAATCTTTCTTCGTCCAGTAATTCTTGTCGTCTCTGCTATCCCAGAGACAAAGGAAGCACATGTATTTCATGTAGCCTGACTGCAGCCCTAACAACAGCGCCACCACTTTCAAGTCTCCGCAGATGTGCCAGTTGAAGTCATTGTACTTGATGGAATCAAGCAGCTGCCGCATAGTCTCATAGGTCTCTGTCATGCCGAACGCGTGAGCCAGTGGGACTGATGGTTTCTCGTTGCCATTATGGAGCAAAACAGCCTTCAAGCTGTTCTTCCCCGAGTCGATGAAGAGGCGCCAGTCTGCAGGATCGTGATCACACCCAAGTTCTTTCAACAGACCGTTGATGTCACTGCAGAATGTCATCGTGTCTTCCATCTCAAAGAACTCAGCCATGTCTCTGTGACGTGCTCTGAACAAGGATATCTTGGTGTTAGGTTCAAGTAGATTCCACTGCTGCAGCCTTGATCCAAGCAGCTCTGCCTTCGCCTTTGACAGCGAGAGATCTCTTACAAGATCATTTAAGTCTCCCTGGTTCAGAAGGTGTGATTCTTGAGTGTCGGGTTCAAAAGGTTCATCATCACCATCCTCTTCACCACTGCTTACAGCTATGTTCTGATCAGCTGGAGGTGTTGGAACGGGGTTCTCGTCATCATGAGGCACAGGTTTACGAGCAGAGACGCAGTCAGCGTACTTGATGTGACCTTTATTCTTCTTGTTGAAGCCGGCGATGCTTGTGCAGCAGAAATAACAATCATCATGATGATTCTGCGGCTCACGCCATATCATGGGCACCGCAAATGGCATGCTCGCGCGCTTGCCCACCAACCACTGAGTCAAGGTTGTGTGACAGCTTGTGCAGCAGATGTGTGGTGCCCAGCTCTGTTCTTGGTCCCCCACCTTACACCCGAAGTAGTGAAAGTAGGCGGCCTTCATTTTCACTGCTGTAGATATACTTCGCTGTTGATCTTTTTTGGTATACCGACCACAGACATAACAGAAGTTGTCAGGATGATTGGTACAGGAACGCCTACTCATCTTTATCTGAAAGAAAGAAATATAACACAAGTTAACAACAATTGTACGAAATAGACATGTTAAAGACATATGTAAATTTCATTGAAATCCTGACTTCTAGGCAATGGGAATATTTCTGTTCCTGAAAATCCTGACGTGATACAGCAAAACGGTTATGATTTTTGAAATCAGCGTACCCAAATTAGTCTTAATCACTTTACACATCTCCAGTAAAAAAAAATTTTTGAAATTTGTTGTTCAGTGATATCAAACCTCGAAAAGGCACATCCGCGGGTCCCCAGCAATATTCCTGGCAAGTTTCAATCAGATCGGACCGTCATTCGTGCAAAAAAAAAATAATAATAAATACATAAACATTAATTGTGACGTTATTTGTGACGCCATAGCACGGTGTCTTGTCATTGGTCGACAGATGAATGGCCATAACTTGGGAACTGCTTATCTGATTAATATCAAACCTTGAAAAGGCACATCCGCGGGTCCCCAGCAATATTCCTGGCAAGTTTCAATCAGATCGGACCGGTGGTTGTTGAGAAACGGCGGTCGCAGACAGACAGACAGACAGACTCATAGAGATTGCTGGAATTATTCACCGAAATGTGCCATTATTGGTAAGGGGTGAATACTTTTGCAGGCCACTGTAGGGCTTAAAACGAGATATAACACGATATCTGAAAAAGTTATGAGCGGATTCGGATGAAACTTGGTGAACAGGTTGGGTGTGTGACAAGGACGAATTGATTCGATTTTGTTGAAGATCCGGATCAGAGAATTAAAAAAATTTTTTTTCGGGATTCTTCACCATTGAGAGATGGGACCAAGACGATACATACTGCGCATGAAATTTCAAAAAAGTGTGGACAGATTCTTACAACACTTGGTGGATGAGTTGGGTTCCCTTCGCGTACAGCCTTTTTGGCTGCTGGTTGCATCATTGGTTAGGGGTGTGGCTATGCCACCGATGCAGTGGCCTATTACCAGTACACTGGTGCTCATTTTACTGACCTCAGAAGGATGACAGGCTGAATCAACACCCTGGTGTTAATTCAGCAGCCAACGGGGCTCAAACTCAGGACCCTAGGATCCCAAGCCACCACCCTAACCACTAAGCCAATGCCAGGCTCATGAGTTGGGTTGGTCACAAGAACAAGCCAATTCGATTTTAGTTAAGGTCCAGATGCTGATCCTGCCTGTCAGTGGGATACAAAGTGTCATCTGTTCAGCCTGGTAGAGGTATGCGCTCTAGTTACCAATGTACTAAACCTGCAGTTGGCTTAACAGTTAAGGAGTCTGGCTTAAGATTTTAGCATCTTGAGTTTGAGTCCCTGTTTGACATTGAAATAACATCACGTGGGTTGACTCAGCTTGTCATCCTTCCGAGGTCTGCAAAATGAGTACCAACTTACTGGTAACCAGCAGCCACAGGCTGCCTCAGAAACACCAACCGGCATACTATATGTTTGCTTTGTAAAATGTTATTGGAAATGTTCATGTGTAGAGATAAAATTGACAAAAGCTGTTGATTGTGAAATATCCACTTAACATTCCATGTGAAAATGTCTCAATGATATGAGAAAGTATTGAAAAAACAATCATGGCTCTTTATTAAAATGTTTTGGTCAAACATGCTCCCTAAGATGGATGGAGGCTATGTTTTCACCCCAGTCTGTTTGTCGATTTGGTACTTGCGAAATCGAAGATTCGCAATTATATTGGTTATTCTGTTCATCCCTAGTGTTGTTCCCACCCTCCTCAGAACCCCAGCATGGCGAGCAGGTGTCGTAATTGCGTGCATTTCTGGTTTGTGAAGGAGGAAGCCATTCTGGCCATTGAGGCTTTCAGTCGGAAGGTTTTGTTGCGCGTGCTAGGGTTCAAGGCTACTGACTTTTTCTGCCTCATCTCCTTGGTCCGTGGCTTTGATGTGCCTTTCCAGATTTCTGGAAAACTTGCTGTCTTCTGGGTGCGGTGGGCTACCGCTCAGGGTTTCTGGCTGATCGGGTGGTCAAGGTCCTCTCTGAAGGTCAGGAGAGGGTTGTGATGGTCCGCCTCTACAATAAGATGGTTAATGACTACGATGTCCAGGTGCGGTTGTTTCGGTTTGTTGATGTTAAAAGGCCACCACGGCTTACTTGCAATGGTTTGGGTATATAGAACAGAGCTCAGTATTACCACATCCATCTTCAGGTCAAAGAGGATGGCACAGTCACTCACATGCCGAATGGGATTGTTATGGGGATGGACCATGATCAAGTGTCTTATGTAGCGCAGCCCAAAGTATGCTACAAGTGCGGTTAACTTTGCCACCTTATCTCTGTGTGCAAATTGCAGATTTGTTTCCAGGATGGCCAGTTGGGACATTTGAGGGAACGCTTGCACCAGTGGCACCCTGTCGCATATGCCGTGGCACACCAACCGCTCCTACCCACAGAGTTACGCTAGTAAGGTGTGGAGCAGTTTCCGCCGGTACGAGTGTAGGAACTGTCGCTATCTCTCTACACCCCCCCCCCTGTGCCCCACAGGCAAAGGAGGGAGAGGACAAAGGGAGGATGGAGAGAGAGGACAAGGAGAGGGAGGAGGAGAAGAAGGCGGAGGAGGCGATCGCTCTTCTGCCTCCTGATAGCCATGACCTGAGTGTGGTTGTGTCGGGTGTGGGGCCCACTGAGGTGGGAGAGGAGGAACCATCTGAGGTGGCTCTGACAGTGGGGCCAGTGGATGATCCTGTAAAAGAAGCGGCTATGCGACCAGAGGAGTTACTTGTAAGCTCCTCCTCTGGTGCCGAGGACAATGGTTGAAAAGTGCCGGAGGAGGAGTAATGCAAGGACAAAGGCCCACCTGGACAAGGCCCCATGGGGAAAGAACAAGACAGAAGCCAACACGCTTGTGGGGCCCAATGTCCCCCATACACCCGGCTGCCCATCTCGGTCTGGAGTCGTGCCTGCTCGGGGGAGAGATCGGGATCAACCAAGGACGGCCACAGTCAGTCACTGGAGGACTTCCCATCAATCCATTCGATCTTCCTGTTCTCGTTCCCCCCATTTAATTAAATCCGGCCATTCTGAGGTGGCCGGTTTCCTCAGCTACCTAAATATCGATTGAGCCCTGAACAGCGGGAGCTTTCACAAAAACTGGTGAGCCTGAAGGAATTGGCCTCTGACGTCAAGGGTCTGGTCATGAATAAAACTCTGGGAGACGACGGCCTCTCGGCTGAGTTTTATTGTAGCGTTTGAGATGTCCTTGGAGAGGATTACTTGCAAGTAGTGCAAGAGGTAGTGACCTATCCCAGGCTACGATATTTCATGCACCATGGTGTGGTGATCCTCGTGCACAAGAAGGGTGATCGGGAGGACCTGTCCAACTGGTGCCTGATCACTTTCTTAAATGTCGACTACAAAATACTGACCAAGGTGTTGTCTCGGAGGGGGCATGGTGTCACCAGGGATATTTTGCTGCTGGATTAGACTTATGCTGTTCCAGGTCGCAGAGTAACCGACAGCCTGGGCCTGGTTTGAGAGGTGATCCACTTTGCTGAGGGAAGAGGCCTCCCACTGAGCATTGCCAGTTTGGATGAGGAGAAGGCTATCACCAGAGTGTCTCATGATTACATGATGGCCATTTTGGACCGTTTTGGCTCTGTACTAAATTTAATGCATTGGGTTGACCTCATATTATAGGGATGTTGAAGCCCGTGTTTTGGTCAGTGGACATCTCTCAGGAACCTTCCTGGTCACTTCCAGGGTTAGGCAGGTGCTGGTCCCACACGACCCAGCCAACAGTCAATGGCCAGCATTTTGCTCGACCACGTGGGCCAATTTGCCGCAGAATGAACACAAGAATCATGCAGTCTTCTTCATCTTGTCGAGGGGAAGCCAAACCTAATGCCCTTCTCTTCAAACTGCCGATTCTGCCTCTCTCGCTTCTGTCCCACTCCAAACCTCTTGTCTCGACTGCCTTCTGGTCATACAATGCGAGACTCTCTTCCTAACCTCACTCTCCTGCACTCTGACGTCACGCCCATCAGTCATCCACTCTGAGGGCGTGGTTTGCTTGTTGTTACCCCTGGAGGCAGGGTTTCATGCCTGCTTGGATGTTTTGAGGACGTGATCCCTTTTTATTGCCGATCTTGAAATGCAAAAACATAGGAAAAGGTCACAGGGGGCACTACTTACTTGGAGAAATTATCCTTAAACCCTACCGACTTTAACACAGCACCACCCCCGTTTGGTGACACGTAACACTTAAGCTCAGTTTCCCTACTTACTTTACATTGAGATGTCTCCTACACATCTACGGACCAAGCAACTCGAAACAATCCTATCTTTCCGATGAAATTCCTCCATCTACCCGACAAACATAACAACGCATTATATATAGAAATATACATATATGCCTGATGTTGGCTTAATGGTTAGCGTGGTGGGTTTGGGATCCTTGGATCTGAAGTTCAAATCCCATTTGGCTGTTGAATTAATACCAGGAAGGGTTGACTCTGCTTGTCATCCTTCTGAGGTTGGCAAAATGAGTGCCAGCTTGCTGGTACCCTGTGTCAGAGTGGTGAACTGTCCAGGATTGTGCCCAATAGCCAAGAAGACTGCTTAGGCAGCACCAACGCTCTGCACAGAGTATGGTCCTGATGGATGGATGGAAATATACATTCAACATTTCATATCAATATGAAACATTTGATCAAACAATCACCAAAAATACATCAAAATGGGAATGAGCAAATAGGTTTCCCACATGGAATGGTTGACCATTATAAATCAAAGCAAAGAAGTTTCTTTTATTGATTTAAAAAAATAAAACATGATCATTGTAACACCATTTATTGATCAAAATGTACCAATATGACAATAAAAATATTTGTTATTTTTTCAAGGTGGCCTAATTATTTTGCACATGACTTTTTCTTCATATATATTTATATGTATATATGTATATATATATATATATATATATATATATATATATATATATATATATATTGTTGCAGGGCCGGGTATCGGGGGCGAGCACGACCGCTAGATGGAGCAGAAGAGTTGGCCCCGCCGATCATCCGGAATTTATAGGTTGTCACTCCGAATAACTCCGGAGCCGGCGGGTCCCTTATCGGACCGAAGTTCGCCAATAGATCGACCACGTGGGGTAGGGTCGATTGCCAATTTCAATTTACCTAAATACCCACGTCGTCCAAACTACCGGGGAATTTCATCCTCGACGATACTCGTACTCGAACCGTGTGCGACCCGAGCGGACGGTCACCGAGCTTCCGTCGGTCCAAATGTCCCTTTACAGTGGCAACAGCCTGGCTAATTCTCCAACACGCACTGTGTTAAACGAATTAAAGAAAGACAAAAATAAACCGATACATTCAACACATGGGTTTATTTATAATGGAGCAGGGGGGCACGTAAGAAGCAGAGTTATCTGAATATAAAGGCCCAGTCACACCTTGAAGTTTTAGCCAGCAATGGCAACGTATCAAAATGTATGTAAAACGCTGGCGCACGTCGAATACGGTATGGGTAAGTTTGGTATACGTGAATAGAACGCTAAAGTACGCTATCATACGTTGTTGTAAGTGGAGTACGTCTTGAAATTTTAAACGTGTTAAACATTTTACGACGTACTTGCCGTATGGCTCACACATTGCGCATGCGATGGGAATAAGTTGTACGCACGATATGCGATCGTTGGCACACGTCGACAAAAGTTACTTGTAAGTTACTCATAAGTCGAAACACGTAAATGTAATGGTTAGCGTCATTGTTCCAGACTCCCTGGTTTTTTTTTCTTCGGTATGACGGTGATGTGCACACTTCGATTTCTAGTGCAGTTATGATTTAAATCGTTGAGCGGCAGCCTATTAATTATATTATATTATAACCGCACTAGAAATCAAAGTGTTAACATCACCGTCATACCGAAGAAAAAAAAAAACCAGGGAGTCTGGAACAATGATGCTAACCATTACATTGACGTGTTTCGACTTATGAGTACCTTACAAGTAACGTGTGTCGACATGTGTCAACGATCGCGTAACGTGCCTACAACACGTTACTCATAGGTGAGAAATAAGTTTCGTGTACGCTAAACATTACCTTGACGTGTTTCGACTTATGATTAACTTACAAGTAATGTGTGTCGACGTGTGTCAACGATCGCGTAACGTGCCTACAACTTATGGCCAGCATAGCGGAAGTTGTGAGTCATACGCTGGCATAAGTCGTAAAATTTCAAGCATGCTAAAATTTGAGGACAACCGCAAAGTACAACGATGAAAGCCAACGTACTACGACGTATGGCAGTGTTTTTCAGCGTGCTCTCAACGTTTCCAAAACTTACCCAGAACGTATTCGACCTGTGCCAGCGTTTTAGACAAATTTTTCAAAAATCGGCATAAGCTGGCTAAAACGTCAAGGTGTGACTGGGCCTTAAGAGGAACGTATGTACACCAGGACACTTATACAATTTCCTACTTACTGGACTGGCGCCACAAACACGCAAACGCACACACACCCAAAAGAAACAGACCCGGGGAACTCCGTTGCCTCTCCATCATTGGTCGGGGGGCGTTTCGGGCATCTTGATTCCCCCCCCCCCCGAAGAGGCTGTGCTTCTCTTGGAGCTCGCTCTGTGCCCTTTGACCGACTTACGGCCACCTCGTCCCCGATCTGCCGAGGATTTGCGAGAGAGACGTCAGGCCTTCGTGAACTCCGCCCACGTACGTGCTTGCTGGTGAGCTCTGGGAGAATGCCGCGAGCAGAGCATTGTTTCTGAAGATGGCGTTGACGTAAAAATCCTAATGACGGGGCGCCCCACAGAAAACCAGGAAATTTGAGATTTTGAGATTTATTTTGCCGTATTTTACCATATCAATAAACTAACATATAAATAAAATGTATCTTTGTTTTACACTACATCTAAGTTTGCTTTTGTTTTGTTTTAAATAAACTGTACCAAATTTCCTGGTTTTCTGTGGGGCACCCTGTATAAAAATAACTCACAGTGCAAGTGCATTTATTCACCCATTAGACAAGTAAAGGGAAAGGGAGCTATCTATCCACATTCACTTATCGAAATAACTGAGCTATAGGACCTGAATGTTGTGTGCTCATGGCTTCCAGATTCGCAACTATATATATATATATATATATATATATATATATATATATATATATATATATATATATATATATATATATATATATATATATATATATATATATATATATATATATATATGAGGCCCCGTGAGGAGAAGTGATGTAAGCGACATTTTTCAATGATATGATGATGATAGGCTCGGATGATAGGGTAAGAGTTAAAACAATGCTATATGGCATTAACTCCAAAATGGCTGACATGTCCCTTACATCACTCCTCGCGGTGCCATATATATATATATATATATACAAATATATACATATATATATATATATATATATATATATACAAATATATACATATATACATATATATATATATATATATATATATATATATATATATATATATACAAATATATACACATATATATATATATATATATATATATATATATATATATATATATACAAATATATATATATATATATATATATATATATATATATATATATATATATATATATATATATATACACAAATATACATACATATACATATATATATATATATATATATATATATATATATGTACTTTCTAGCTACATTATTGATGATCCCTTTAACATGTGAACCCTTCTAATATGAACCACTTTATTTCACCATCTGTTTGTATTTTACCAGCCATCATTTTGTTCTCATTTCATGACTTACTTCTCCTTTATAAATTCAAAGAGCATGCTTCTCCGCTGCACACTTCTCCGCTCTTGAAGAAGTGAAGTTTATCAACCATTTTGTCCTGATGAAGCCATTAAGACAAAACCAAATACTGTGCAAGACTGCTGTCAATGTAAACTTGTGAAAATCCTTGTGAACATTGTCCTTTAGGTGGTGGTCCATGGTGTATGCATGATGCCTTGTGGAGATAGATTCTGTTTTGAGCCTATAATAACGCAACCTGATGTTGAAATTACTTAAGTGTTAAACAATTATTATCAAAATACATCTTGACACGATCCGTTACAGAAGAACAACCACGACGTTTTCCTCTTCTATCAATGTCCTCCATCTGCAAACTTGCCACGCCAGCTGCTGCATTCCTTACATCACGTTTTCTGTCGTTTGTGGAATTTCTTTCAGCTCCCTGTCCGGCCTTGCCCCTCCCTGCATTCTGTAGAAACTGGGAATTCGTCACTTCATGCTGCCTACGTATATGTAGTGAGCTTACTCTGCCTAATAGTAAATGCTGGAACCTAACCTCCCACACAGAACTAAGCTACTACAATATGACATCGCTCGATTAAAGCCTCCGCTGATTAAAAAAAAAAAACATGACGAAATTGGAACCATAAGGACAGCAGGTCACCATGTGGTGGTTGCAAGAAGCGCACCCTTTTTGAAAGTCTGTACCATGGGCACCCTCTGTCGGATCTTTCATTCCTCGAATCAATATGTGTGTGGGTGACGTACCTGTACTGTGTTAGTACATCACCTTCGATGAAACGAGTTTACCTGTGATTGGCATGACCAAACTCCATAAAGTTTTTCCGCAGTTGTGCTTCCGATGCGCAATGTAGAACGTCTTTCAAATTATGAAAGACTTGATGGCAATGGAAGGTATCCGTTCAAATGCATTTGTTTATACACTCCTGGAGGGAAAACAATTCCCTTGACAAAATTAAATGAGCAGGGATTTAAAATGCAAATTCAGTGCTCAAGGATGGTACATTATAAGATGAATCAGATGACTTTTGTTCAACTTTGTAAAGAATGTTAAAATTCTCTAAAGGGGTTGACCTGTTTGGAATTCCCATCTGAGCACTTCTCCACTGATGCTGTCTGTGATTCTGGGTTTAAATTATATGTGCTTTGCTGATTTATCCTTGTCATACATCTGAATATCCATTTGAAAAGCCGGCTGTCTTATCCACATTTGCTAAAGACCCCAAAGTATTATTTCAGTGTGGGCCTTTTGGCCGGTACCATGGTGAAAGTGTTCACATCGATGTTTTACTGCTTCTCTCGCTCATGTAAACCTGTCAGTATACTACATTCCCTATAATACAAACAACTTTATCATAATAATACTCACCAACGAGAGCTCCAGAAATGCAGGACAAAAACCTTGCTTTTAGGATTCAAGTGAAAAGCAATTACGGTACTTTGGAAAAGCATTTTTGAAAAGAATCTATATAGAATTAGAAGGGCACTCGGTAGAACGCACATCTCTGCCATACAAAGGCTGATCCAGTAGAACATATCGGGTCAATAAATTTTTGAAATATCGTGTTATATATCGTTTTTAGCCCCATCTCCAATGGTGAATAATCGCTTAAAAAATAAATTTTTGAATTCTCGTATCCGGATTCAGATTCGGATCTTCTCCAAAATTGAATCAATTCTTTCTAGTCGCACTCCCAAGCTGTCCAGCAAATTTCGTCCAAATCCATCCATAACCAGTTGAGATATGGTGCTATTTATCGTCTTTGGCCCTTTCTCTCAATGGTGAAAAATCACTTTAAAAATTATAGTATCTGGATCCAGATTCGGATCTTCACCAAAATTATGTGTTGCTTTCCTTGGATGGTCACCAACATACAAAAGAAAGTTCAGTCTGTCTATCTGTTTGTCACACAAATTTTGGCCACAGTTTTCAACCAGACAAACATACTTGGTGAAATTTTTTTTCGCTTAGTAACAAATAAACAGACAGACAGGGGTGAAAACATAACTTCCTTCCACCTTCGGTGGTGGAGGTAAAAATCGACACTTTTGACGCATGCATAGTTATCTGTATGTATGTATGTATATATATATATATATATATATATATATATATACATATATATACATATATATATATATATATATATATATACATATATATATATATATATATATATATATATATATATATATATATATATATATATATATATATACATATATATATACATATATATATACAGGGGGCTGCAAAAGTAGGTATAGAGTAATGAAAAACAAAACGTGTGCACAAAACGTATTTTATTGATTATACAAGCATATCAATAATAACATACCAATAAAAAACATATCAATAATAAACATATCAATAATAAACATATTCATAATAACATACCAATAATAAACATATCAATAACATACCAATAATAAACATATTGTTGTGGTTACCAGATTCGCAAACCACCATTCAGGTCCCTTAGGTGAGGTATCTCGGTAAGTGCATGTGTAGTTAGGCCCAAACCCGTTGTCTAGTGGGAATACATGTCATTTATACGTGCTGCGACTCTTCAGGATAGCCGTTTTTCTTTTACTATCTTTATTTTGGACCAACCGCCATGATCACAACCACAACATCAACCACCGACCACAACCACCGCTTCACCACAACCGCCACGACCTTCACGCACACCTCACAACCGTAGCATCGCCACCGTTCTTGCCCCGCTGTGGGTACCGGTGTTGGACTCATGCAGAACGCGCGTCGAACAGCGTGTACAAAACCACGGATTTTCTGCTTCAAAAACGGATCGAAAACGACACACGCCCACTTTTTGCCGTCCAATCGGTGAGCGAGGGGCGAATTGGCCCCGCCCCCAGGGCGATCGATATATGCAAATTTGTGGATCAAAAAGCCTTCACGCCCACTTTTTCTCGGGCCAATGGGGAGCGAGGTGAAAGGTCAAAGGGAGGGGGTCAAAGGCGAAGTTACGGGGGGATAAAAGGACGGTGTTCGTCAGTCAAAGGAGTCGTAAAAGTCGGAGCGAAAGAGTCAGCAGAACGAGAACGAGGGGTCGGAGAGTCGCAAGAGGGAACAAGTAGTAAAAGTCGGAGCGAAAGAGTCAGCAGAACGAGAACGAGGGGTCGGAGAGTCGCAAGAGGGAACAAGTCGTAAAAGTCGGAGCGAAAGAGTCAGCAGAACGAGAACGAGGGGTCGGAGAGTCGCAAGAGGGAACAAGTAGTAAAGGTCGGAACGAGGCGAAGGAGTCGGAACGGAGAGTCAAGACTTCGCGGGCGGTGGAGCTGCTCGTCGTGTGCGTTAAAAGTCGGAACGGAGGGGACGAGCTGTGGAGAGGCGGCGAGGGCGGACGAGGGGGTGCTCGCGTCGTGCAGGGAGCTGCACCCCTGGGAGGCCGGCAGCGCGACCTGGCCGAGGTGGAGACGCTCGTCGCATATAATAAAGATCCTCTATACCCCGAGCATCAGCAACCCCCCTCCTGTTTTCCCCCGCGCTGAGCTAGTGCGAGCCAGGGGGCCCCGTTCCCACCCCCTGCCAGGCACTGTCCACGAGGCCCGCGGGTTGCGGGGCCATCGCCGCTCCGCGTCTCATCACCAGACGGGTAGGCCCGACCAGGTCTCGGCCCCAGGCCTACCTCATTCTTGAGGGTATTTCTTTTCCTTGGTTTTGGGTATGTGTTGTCGGCGCCGTCTGTGAAGTAGAATTGTATAAGTGTTGCCGTGTGCTCGGTAGTCGGAATTAGCTCTGCACTGTGTTTTCACTTTTATGTTTGCTTTTTGTGTAAATGGAATTGTGTTTTCTTTTTTTGTGTGCATTTGGTGGAATTGTATTTGTGTGCTTTCCGTTCGTCGCGAATAAATGTGCTTTATTGTTGAACTGTTTCCCGCTTCGCTTCGTCTTTTTCCCCCATTGAATCCCCATCTTGCTTCACGTAAAGGGTTGGTAGTGGGCTGAATACGCCCGATAATTAATCGAACCGTCGAGGTCGACGATAACACCGCTCGGTTATTCTGATAGAACGGAACGGGTCGCTTAAGTGGCCCGTGTCCGAAGTCGACCTGCGGCGAGGTGCGATCGCCCGGTCTACCCTCCGCGTGGGTACTTAGGTAGTTCGAATTTGGCGAGCAACCCTATCCCACGCGGGGGCTGATTGGCTCGATCGCGGTGAGACCGAAAGGTCCACCCGTGACTGGTTCCCGGCGTTAGTCCGAGAGGGTCACGACTGGATTGTCCGTCCGGTGGGCGACGTGCCGCGATTCGAGTTACGTGGCCGTTCGCACGCCGGCGGGCGCGAAGACCGCAACACTGGTGTCAGGAGTGGGATACAAATTCATCGCCCTCCTCGCGGCACTGGTATCGGAGAACAGGAAAACAGGCTCTCCTGTCTCCGGCTAAATTCACGGGAATCGGTCCAGGGGTGAGAGAAGCGACCCCCGATTCCCTCCAAATTACGAGCGAGCGAAATTAACCCTTCACGAGAAGCAAGATGGCGTCTCAAGGCGAGCGGGAGCCGGGGGTATTAGAAATGGATGTAGAATGTGTAGAATCCATGGTCCAGGATGGAATCCCCGAGCAGGAAATGTTGATTGTGCAGGAACACGGACTCGCCCAACTGAACCCAGAGCCCGAAATGGGTGCGGCAGCGGCCGCAGTGTATGACACCTCCCCCCCCCCTCTCCACCAAAACCCTTCTCCAACCCTTGCCGAAACGGCTCAGCTGAGTGCATCCGACATGGCCCAGCTATGCGCCATGCTGGCGGCAATGACAGAAAAGATGGATACAAATACAAATGAAATGAAAAACGAAATGAAAGACATGAACAAGCAAATGAATGAAGTGTGGCGACGATGGATGCGAATACACAACAAATGAACGAAAAGATGGATGCGAATACACAACAAATGAACGGAATGGAAACAAACATGAAGGAGGAAATGAAAGAACTACGGGGTGAGACGCAGAACATGGGCCGATGCCTGCAGGCGGGCATGAAGGCCGTGACCAGGGAGCTGGGAATGGCGACTCCACGTGTGGGAGCAAACGAGCTGGAAGGGGGTGCAACGGCTGACAGGCCGGCGGTGGAGGCGGGTGAAAAAATAATTCAGGGGGCGTGTTGGGCGAGGGTCGTGACAGAGGAATCGACGATGACCGAAAGGGAAAAATTAAATGGGGAGACCAAAACGTGTGAGACGAGACACGAGGTGACGACAACAGAAATAATAGTTGAGACAAGGGAGGTAAAGGGTGAAGAGTTGGCAGAGACACGGGAGATGGGAACGATAGAGGGAAGACTACACGATGAAGACGGGGTAAGTGACGCACACACACACACGGAGGTAGTGGAGGATAATGGGGGTGAGCTGGCGGACTGGGTAGAGACCCAGTGCGAGCACCTGGATGGCCTCCTCCAGGAACGAGGGGAGCGAGTCTGCCCCCTTGAGGCGAGTCACGACCAGGTGAGTTCGGTCGTGCTTTGCGAGGTTGAGGGGACGAGTGCTGTGGACGGGTGCACGGAGAGCTTGGGGGGTGTAGAGGCCCCGGAGACCCTTGTGGGGACACGAATCCCCAGTGTAGTTGTCCCTGTGTGTGTGGTGCAAGGTGTGAGTGCGTCCCCGTGTGTGGAAGCGACCCCGTGTGTGAGTGGTGTGGTGGCGATGGTGCCAGAGTGCGTGCTTCCCAGCACGCCGTGTGTGGAAGAGGCACCGTGTGTGAGTGTCGCCGTGTGTGTGAATGAGGCACCGCGGGTGAGTGCCCCCGCGTGTGTGGATGAGGCACGGAGTGCGAGTGAGGCACCGCGGGTGAGTGCCCCCGCACGCGTGAGTGAACGGCCGTGTGCAAGGTCGCTGTGTGCAAGGGAGACCGTGTGTGTGAGAGAGCGGTATGAGAGGGAGATGTCGGTTGGCATGCGGGAGCACGCAGCCGTGTCTCCCGGTGTTAATGTGATGGAGTGGACTGTGTGCGTCGTAACACGCAGGTGTGCGTGGGTTGAATGGAGACGGAGACGGCGACATGGGAGAAACGAAAGCCGAGTAGCGGCTGTAGTTGTTTCGGGGACCGTGCCGGGTTCACCCAGCAGTGAGCACGCGGTTCGTGCTGTGCAACGCACGAGACCGCCACGTGCTCGCTTGCGAGAGTGAAGTCCCGGTCCGGAAACGCACGCGGTGGATTTGCCGATCCCGCGGACGGACAAAGTTTAGGCAGGTAAATGGATTTGGACCGGACGGGTTCTCCACGCGATCGTGTGTGTTCAGCTCCAACGGGCAAAGCACATGTGTTCGCGTGGGAAACCCCTCGAGACGTGGGGCTTGTGTTTTTTTTGCGCACGGTGACGTCATGGCTGCACGTGTGGTTGGAATCCGGCAGGAGGGGTATCTCTGCCGGATGGCACCGTCCAAGGAGGGACGAGGAACACGTGCAGCTGCATGACGTCACGGACAGGTGCAAAGTGCGCGAGCTCTGAGTTGCCGCGCAGGTGCTGCGCATGAAAAAAAAAAAAAAAGCAAGCCTCACTTTCGGGTGTACAGGATTCCTGGGCAAGGGGTGAAAGACCCCCTTACCTGGGCACAGGATGGAAACTAGTTAGGGGGAAGGGTTAGCTTAGTTAGACCGACTTCATGGGGCAGGGGTAAGTCCTCATGGAGTCCGTGGAATGGATTAGGTCGAGGGATTTAGTGAGCTTTAGGTTGGGAAATAAAATGAATTTTTTGAGTTAGGAGACAGAGACAGACTGGTGAGTGTGTAGAGGGGACGTAGTTTAGCTACGTAGTGTTAAAAGGAACGTGCTGTAGTTTAAGGGACGACGTGGGAGCACGAGTTAGTTAGGGGATGTAGTTAGGAGGATGGCAGAGTTCAGTGGTGTGTGTGTTGAAGAGTTGTTGGTGAGTGAATTGGAAGCGTGTACATGTTGAGTGAGGTGGAAGCATGTGCTTGGTGAGTGAGTGAGGCCAGCGGGTCTGTGTGTATGGAGCGAATGGGGAATGCATGGTGCGATGAGTGATTGGGGGGAGGAGTGACTCCCGCCCAAGGGACCCCGGGGTCAGAGTAAAGTGAGTTAGCTGGGTTAGTCAAATTGAAAAATGGAGGTCGTTTTGTTGTTGGTGGGAAAGTAGGCTCGAGACCCATTTGGAGGGGTGCAGGAGCCCTGTTGACGGGCTTGGGAGCGTGGCTGCGAAAGGTGAGTATCGCTGAGTGGGTACCCCGGGCACCAGGCTAGTCGGCCGCGGTAGGCCAAGGGCCCATGGGGGGCCGGGATAGAGTAGTGGGCACGGGTGCGCCTGCTTGGTGCGGGGGCCCGGGGCGCCATTAGCCGCGTGGGCAGTGCAGTGGGCACGGGTGACCCTCGGAAAGGGGCCCGGGAGGCCGGCCTGCCACATGTGCGTTTCAGGGGAGGTGCCATGGGGGGCACTCCCCGGTGTTAGGGAGCTGGTAGGCTCGGAGGCAGTGTAGTGCCCGGGGGTGCCATAGCGGGAGATTCGGCAGAGGGTCGTGCCTGCCAAAGGGAGCCACGTGTCCCAGCCAGGAGACCGTGTGAGGGCACGGAGAGAAAATTGGGGGGTGAGGCCCGAAATTGTGAGGACACCAACACAGGCGACGGGAATCTGGGTTGATAGAACCAATAGTTTAAGCGAGAGGCGCTTGTTGAAAGCCCCGGGGTAGTTTAACAGTTAAATGGTTAGGGTAGATTAGGAGATGTACCCCTCCGCACCATCCATCCCCTCGCTCTCGTTGTGGGCCGCTGGACCCACTTTGGGTTAGATCGCCGAACTCTGGGGAGGCCATTCTGAGGCTTCGTTGGGCCTCGGCACAGGACGCTAGCTCTCCCTTATTCCCCTCCGGGAAGGGAACGTAGGGGTTGGGAGTAGGCTAGGTGACAGGATAGGTTAGCCGAACAAGGACGATAAAGGGGGTTAGGGGACGATTTATAGTGGGTAAGTAAAAATAAAAACAACAAAAAAAATAAGTTGGGGCTAAATTGGGGTTTGACAAATTAAGGGAGTGGGTATGTACAGTGACAGGCAAAGGCGATAGGTGGGAGGGAGACAGGTAGGTAGGTCCGAGCCCGCCTTCCAAGTGGCCAGCACCACCGCACTCCCTCCACCAACCTCCACTGAACGGCAAAGGCTGGCCAGCTTCATCTGCTGGCTGCGTTGCTGCGAGGCAGAGGCCGGCCAACTTCATCGGCAGCTGTTGTTTTGCTGCAAGGCCTGTGCCATCGGCTGGCCGTGTTTTGCTTCAAGGCCTGTGCCGGCCACTTCATCTGCAGCTGTGGTACTTCAAGGCCTGTGCCGGCCAGTTCATCTGCCGGCTGTGTTTGCCTGCAGCGGCCAGTTTGTCTGCCGGCTGTGTTTGCCTGCAGCGGCCTTCTTCTGCGGGCTGTGTTTGCCTGCTCACCTTTGCCATGCCATGCCCACTGCCCATGTTCACAAGCCCCGTTCAATTTTTGCTTTGCCCCCCCCTGTTCATTTCCATGTGCGCCAGGATCTGAAAGCAACAGTTTGCAAGCTGCAAGAACTGCCCTGTTGGCAGCTACAGCACGGAGACTGCGTTGTGCAGCCCATGCACCGTTGTGGTTCACCGCATTCAGTTCAAACTGTTCATGCATCCATTCGTTGTGCTCATTGCGTGTGCCACTTGAGCTGGCACGGAGACTGCGTTGTGCAGCCCATGCACCGTTGTGGTTCACTGCGTTCAGTTCAAAAGGGAAGGCCTTGGACTGCGTGTGAGCAGCCAGCCACGTTCCCTGTCACCTGCATTATTTGAGTCAGAGACTGCATGCGGGCAGCCTGGCTCCCTGTTAACTGCTTTCTTTTTGCAGAGTTCGATGATCCTGGGCCATGGTTTAGTGTAAAATTTGTAAGTTAAGGTTAAGATGTACTGTACATATGAGTGCGCCCCCGGCATGTATGTCTTAGCGCCGGCAATTTTATTTAAGTCGTCCGTGTGAGTGAGTTTGTTTAGGTAGTTACGCAGCCCTCAGGTTATTTATTTTGGGGACACTAATACCATGAATGTCGCACTCAGGGATCCGTAGGTAAAATGTACTAGGGGAAAACTACACATGATGGCACACGAAAATTTGACGACTCGGGACGAGTCTGTAAAAAGGGAAGGGGGTAGTGTTGTGGTTACCAGATTCGCAAACCACCATTCAGGTCCCTTAGGTGAGGTATCTCGGTAAGTGCATGTGTAGTTAGGCCCAAACCCGTTGTCTAGTGGGAATACATGTCATTTATACGTGCTGCGACTCTTCAGGATAGCCGTTTTTCTTTTACTATCTTTATTTTGGACCAACCGCCATGATCACAACCACAACATCAACCACCGACCACAACCACCGCTTCACCACAACCGCCACGACCTTCACGCACACCTCACAACCGTAGCATCGCCACCGTTCTTGCCCCGCTGTGGGTACCGGTGTTGGACTCATGCAGAACGCGCGTCGAACAGCGTGTACAAAACCACGGATTTTCTGCTTCAAAAACGGATCGAAAACGACACACGCCCACTTTTTGCCGTCCAATCGGTGAGCGAGGGGCGAATTGGCCCGCCCCAGGGCGATCGATATATGCAAATTTGTGGATCAAAAAGCCTTCACGCCCACTTTTTCTCGGGCCAATGGGGAGCGAGGTGAAAGGTCAAAGGGAGGGGGTCAAAGGCGAAGTTACGGGGGGGATAAAAGGACGGTGTTCGTCAGTCAAAGGAGTCGTAAAAGTCGGAGCGAAAGAGTCAGCAGAACGAGAACGAGGGGTCGGAGAGTCGCAAGAGGGAACAAGTAGTAAAAGTCGGAGCGAAAGAGTCAGCAGAACGAGAACGAGGGGTCGGAGAGTCGCAAGAGGGAACAAGTCGTAAAAGTCGGAGCGAAAGAGTCAGCAGAACGAGAACGAGGGGTCGGAGAGTCGCAAGAGGGAACAAGTAGTAAAGGTCGGAACGAGGCGAAGGAGTCGGAACGGAGAGTCAAGACTTCGCGGGCGGTGGAGCTGCTCGTCGTGTGCGTTAAAAGTCGGAACGGAGGGGACGAGCTGTGGAGAGGCGGCGAGGGCGGACGAGGGGGTGCTCGCGTCGTGCAGGGAGCTGCACCCCTGGGAGGCCGGCAGCGCGACCTGGCCGAGGTGGAGACGCTCGTCGCATATAATAAAGATCCTCTATACCCCGAGCATCAGCAACCCCCCTCCTGTTTCCCCCCGCGCTGAGATAGTGCGACCAAGGGGGCCCCGTTCCCACCCCCTGCCAGGCACTGTCCACGAGGCCCGCGGGTTGCGGGGCCATCGCCGCTCCGCGTCTCATCACCAGACGGGTAGGCCCGACCAGGTCTCGGCCCCAGGCCTACCTCATTCTTGAGGGTATTTCTTTTCCTTGGTTTTGGGTATGTGTTGTCGGCGCCGTCTGTGAAGTAGAATTGTATAAGTGTTGCCGTGTGCTCGGTAGTCGGAATTAGCTCTGCACTGTGTTTTCACTTTTATGTTTGCTTTTTGTGTAAATGGAATTGTGTTTTCTTTTTTGTGTGCATTTGGTGGAATTGTATTTGTGTGCTTTCCGTTCGTCGCGAATAAATGTGCTTTATTGTTGAACTGTTTCCCGCTTCGCTTCGTCTTTTTCCTCCATTGAACCCCCATCTTGCTTCACGTAAAGGGTTGGTAGTGGGCTGAATACGCCCGATAATTAATCGAACCGTCGAGGTCGACGATAACACCGCTCGGTTATTCTGATAGTACGGAACGGGTCGCTTAAGTGGCCCGTGTCCGAAGTCGACCTGCGGCGAGGTGCGATCGCCCGGTCTACCCTCCGCGTGGGTACTTAGGTAGTTCGAATTTGGCGAGCAACCCTATCCCACGCGGGGGCTGATTGGCTCGATCGCGGTGAGACCGAAAGGTCCACCCGTGACTGGTTCCCGGCGTTAGTCCGAGAGGGTCACGACTGGATTGTCCGTCCGGTGGGCGACGCGCCGCGATTCGAGTTACGTGGCCGTCGCACGCCGGCGGGCGCGAAGACCGCAACAATATTAATAATATACCAATAATAAACATACCAATAATAAACATATCAATAATAAACATATTAATAACATACCAATAATAAACATATCAATAATAAACATATTAATAATAACATACCAATAATAAACATATCAATAATAAAAATAATAATAACATACCAATAATAAACATATTAATCTCTCAAATGTTCAAACTGTTTCCCCGCGGCATTCACATTCACACATTCACACTATTGTAATATTGATATAATCCTTACTGTATACCTACTTTTGCAGCCCCCTGTATGTATATATATATATATATATATATATATATATATATATATATATATATATATATATATATATATATATATATATATATATATATATATATATATATATATATATATATATATATATATATATCTTCTTCTTCTTTCGGCTGCTCCCGTTCGGGGTCGCCACAGCGGATCATCCGTATGATCCGCATAATGATTTGGCACATGTTTTACGCCGGATGCCCTTCCTGACGCAACCCTGGTCGCCTCTTACAACACAGGGATATAGTACACCTATTTTAACCGGGGTATACACCGGCCCAGTATACTGGTACTCATTTCGCCGACCTCGGAAGGATGACAGGCTGAGTCAACCCCCTGGTGTATTAATTCAGTGGCCCAACGGGGCTTGAACTCAGGACCTTTTGGATCCCAAGTCGCTGCCCTAACCACTGCGCCAACACCAGGCTCATACATACATATATATATATATATATATATATATATATATATATATATATATATATATATATATATATATATATATATATATATATATATATATATATATATATATATATATATACACACACACACACACACACACACACACACACACACACACACACATACACACATATACAGTGGGGAGAACAAGTATTTGATTTGATAACACTGCCGATTTTGCAGGTTTTCCCACTTACAAAGCACGTAGAGCACGTCTGTAATTTTTATCATCGGTACACTTCAACTGTGAAAGACGAATCTAAAACAAAAATCCTGAAAATCACAATGTATGATTTTTAAACAATTAATTTGCATTTTATTGCATGAAATAAGTATTTGATCACCTACCAACCAGTAAGAATTCCGGCTCTCACAGAGCTGTTAGTTTCGTCTTTAAGAAGCCCTCCCATTCTCCACTCATTACCTATATTAACTGCACCTGTTTGAACTTGTTATCTGCATAAAAGACAGCTGTCCACACTCAATCAATCAGACTCCAACCTCTCTACAATGGGCAAGACCAGAGAGCTGTCTAAGGACATCAGGGACAAAATTGTAGACTTGCACAAGGCTCGGATGGGCTACAGGACAATAGGCAAGCAGCTTGGTGAGAAGGCAACAACTGTTGGCGCAATTATTAGAAAATGGAAGAAGTTCAAGATAACAGTCAATCTCCCTCGGACTGGGGCTCCATGCAAGATCTTACCTCGTGGAGCCTCAATGATGATGAGAAAGGTGAGGGATCAGCCCAGAACTACACGGCAGGACCTGGTCAATGACCTGAAGAGAGCTGGAACCACGGTATCAAAGAAAACCATAAGTAACACACTTCGCCGTCATGGAGTAAAATCCTGCAGCGCACGCAAGGTCCCTCTGCTCAAGCCAGCGCATGTCGAGGCCCATATGAAGTTTGCCAATGACCATCTGGATGATCCAGAGGAGGAATGGGAGAAGGTCATGTGGTCTGATGAGACCAAAATTGTGCTTTTTGGTTTAAACTCCACTCGCCGTGTTTGGAGGAAGAAGAAGGACGAGTGCAACCCCAAGAACACCATCCCAATGAAGCATGGAGGTGGAAACATCATTCTTTGGGGATGCTTTTCTGCAAAGGGGACAGGACGACTGCAGCGTATTGAGGGGAGGATGGATGGGGCCATGTATCGCGAGATCTTGGCCAACAACCTCCTTCCCTCAACAAGAGCATTGAAGATGGGGCGTGGCTGGGTCTTCCAGCATGACAACGACCCGAAACACACAGCCAGGGAAACTAAGGAGTGGCTCCGTAAGAAGCATCTCAAGGTCCTGGAGTGGCCTCGCCAGTCTCCAGACCTGAACCCATTAGAAAATCTTTGGAGGGAGCTGAAAGTCTGTGTTGCTCAGCGACAGCCCCGAAACCTGAAGGATCTGGAGAAGATCTGTATGGAGGAGTGGGCCAAAATCCCTGCTCTAGTATGTGCAAACCTGGTTAAGAACTACAGGAAACGTCTGATCTCTGTTATTGCAAACAAAGGTTTCTGTACCAAATATTAAGTTCTGTTTTTCTGATGTATCAAATACTTATTTCATGCAATAAAATGCAAATTAATTATTTAAAAATCATACATTGCGATTTTCAGGATTTTTGTTTTAGATTCGTCTTTCACAGTTGAAGTGTACCTATGATAAAATTACAGACCTCTACGTTCTTTGTAAGTGGGAAAACCTGCAAAATCAGCAGTGTATCAAATACTTGTTCTCCCCACTGTATCTTCTTCTTCTTCTTTCAGCTGCTCCCGTTCGGGGTCGCCACAGCGGATCATCCCTAGGATCCGCATAGTGATTTGGCACATGTTTTATGCCGGATGCCCTTCCTGACGCAACCCTGGTCGCCTCTTATGACACAGGGATAATATATATACATATATATATATATATATATATATATATATATATATATATATATATATATATATATATTGGTGTGGGAATGCCTTCTCGGGGTAACAGTGCATAGTATAGATGCAATGGTTAATTTGTCTAAGTTAACTCTCACCGACCTGACCAAGGTCCTTCTTGCCCGCTTGCTTAGTTTGGTCAGACGACCAGCTCGAGGAAGAGTCGACGTGGTTCCGTATTCTTTTCATTTCCTAATAATGGAGCTCACTGTGCTCTTAGGAACCTTTAACACTGTAGAAATTGTTTTATACCCTTCCCCAGACCTATGTGTCCTCGCAATTCTATCTTGGAGTATCTTGGAGTTCAGTTCCTTGAACTTCATGGTGGAGTTTCTGCTCTGACATGCACTGTCAACTCTTGGACCTTATAAAGAAAGGTGTGTTTCTTTCTAAATCGTGTCCAATCAATTGAATTGGCTACAGGTGGACTCCAATCAAGTTATAGAGACATCTCAAAGATGATCAAAGGAAATTGGATGCACCTGAGCTCAATTTGGAGGGTCATAGCAAAGGGGTTGAAGACTTATTGATGCAAGACATTTCAACTTTCTCCTTTTTCATGAATTTGTAAAAAATTCTAAAAACATGTTTTCACTTTATAATTATGGGGTATTTTGTGTAGATCGGTGACAAAATAATTAAATTTAATACCTTTGAAAATTCAGGCTGTAACACAACAAAACATGACAAAAGTAAAGGGGTGTGTATACTTTCTGAAGGTACTGTAGATAATGACTTGCCTATCGTTTGTTTACTCGGGGGCACGTACGGAGTTTTATTGGTGTACTGAAATTTAATTGCTTCTTTTTGTATTCTAGCCCTACTTTTGTTAATACACATTACAAATCCACGTGGTCTGTGAGTATTTGAATTGCTCTGATCATTCGTTTACAAGTTTTAAACATCCCTTAAATGGCAGACTGAGTTCAGGCGATTATCGCCCAAAACGAAATGGTCCTGTGTCCGAGGTCTCCCTGACTATATAGAGAATGGTGAGAAAACTGACAGGATGCTAATTGTTTGGATTTGTTTTGTTATTCTTATTATAAACAAGTGTCACATTAGAGGTTTTTCAGTTCGTCATCCTAATCCTCACCTCGTCAATGCAGTATTTAAATAGAAGGGCACTCGGTAGAGCACACACCTCTGCCACGTACTACATGATCCATGAAAACATATCAGGCCCATTACATTTTTTAAATATCAAGCTATATATCGTTTTTGGCCCCATCTCTCAATGGTGCAGAATCACTTTAAAAATTAAATAATTCTCGTATCCGGATTCGGATCTTCCCCAAAATCCAATCAATTTGTCGTGGTCACACATGCAACCTGTCCACCAAGTTTCATCATTTTTTTGCCCGATCTCTCAATGGTGAAGAATCACTTAAAATATTCTAGTAGTTGGATCCGGATCCAGATCTTCCACCAAAATATAATCAGTTTGTCCTTGTTACACACTGAACATGTCCACCAAATTTCATCCAGATCCGTCCACAACTTTTTGAGATATCCTGCACACAAACAGACAGAGAGGTGTGAAAACATAACCTCCTTCACCGTCGGGGGTGGAGGTAACTAGAGAGTTCACAGAACACGATGCCCCGCACAGTGTTATGCAAGGATACACAAGGAAACTAGATGCAAGAGGATCCTATTTGGCCCATCATGCCTGCGCCACACCAACACTAGACCAATTTTGTCCATCAGAATGACGTATGATCATTGGAGAACGAGAAGGGCACTCGGTAGAGCGCAAACCTCCGCCGCGTAATGTCTGATCCACGAGAACATATCGAGCCCAATACATTTTTGAAATATCATGCTATACAGTACTATATCGTTTTTGGCCCCATCTCTCAATGCTGAAAAATCACTTTAAGAATTAAATAATTCTAAAATCCAGATTCTAATTCGGATCCGCACCAAAATCGAATCTATTCCTCCTTGTGACACGCGCAACCTGTCCACCAAGTTTTGTCTGAATCCGTCTAATATCTTTTGAGATATGTTATATATCATTACGAGCCTGATCACTCAATGGTGAAGAATCACGAAGGTAAAGTTGTGCCACAGAGGTAGGTTTGATGTTGTTTTGGAGCAAACTGGAATTCACTCTGAAACAATTTTGCTGAGACTCCTTGGTGATCCAAAGAGGGATATTAATAAGTGCTGGGAATGGAAATTTATCCAACCATGTCATCATACCAAGTAGTTGCAAGTTATAGTTTAAAATAATTTGTTGAACTTTATTGCACAAAAATGGTCTCTTTCGACTTTATGTTAAAAGACAGAGACAAAGGTACATCATGCAAGTTACAAGATCATCAGGCAATGGTATCAATGTGCAATCAAGTCAGTCCAAGAGGGAATAGTCGATACGGCGACATCACACACTGTATTTCTGACACGATGCAGGTCGTTCTTGGTGGCAGCTGGTTAATTCCATCACAAACTGGAAACCCCATACCCAAATACCTCCACTTTAAAGGGGCAGCTATGTCATCGAAGATTGATAGGAAAGGGCTAAATACTTTGACAAGTTATTTGCATCGAAAGTCATTCGTCAGTGAACCTGACCATAACACTAAAAGTGACAACACCTCTAACTTTGAGCATTTCATTGAGTTTGTTCGTTTACGACAAAATGTTGTCCAAAATAATTTGCCTAACTGCAAATCAATCAAAGCTAATGGTGCTGATAACATTCAAACTATTGTCCTTAAATCCTGTGCACCTGAGTTTGCTTCACCACCAACTCATCATTTTACCTCCGCCACCAAAGGTGAAGGAGGTTATGTTTTCACGTCTTTCTGTCTGTTTGTATACAGGATATCTCAAAAAGTTGTGGACAGATTCGGACGAAACTTGGTGGACAAGTTGGGTGTGTTGGACGGACGAATTGCTTCGATTTTGGTGAAGATCCGGAAGCAACGACTACAATTTTTAAGTGATTCTTCACCATTGAGAGAGAGGGCTAAAAATGATATCTCAAAAAGTGGACGGATTCGGACAAAACTTGGTGGACAGGTTGGGTGTGTGATAAGGGCAAATCAATTCGACTTTGTTGAAGATCCGAATCCGGATGCGAGAGTTGTTTTTTTTTTAATCTCTGAAGTGATTGTTCCCCATTGAGAGATGGGGCCAAAAATGATATATAGCATGATATTTAAAAAAGTTTGGGCGAGTTATGACAAAACTAGATGGATAAGTTGGTTAGATGACAAGAACAAGCCGATTAGTTTGAGTTCAGGTCTGGATCCAGATCTGACCTATCAGTGGGATACAAAACATAAAGTGTTCAGCCTGGCGGAGGTATGTGTTCTACCGAGTGCCGTTATAGTTAATGTTTATAATCACATTGTCAATCAATGAAGAGCTTTCAGCCATAATTCCAATTGGCTTATCAATAAGAGAATCAAGGACATTTGCGACAGCAGTTTCCCAAATCGACAGCATCCCAAAATCTACACAGCACCCTAAAACATCCCAAAATCGACAGCAGTTTCCATCATTGGACAATAGTTCAATATCAAAGTCTCTGAACAAATTAACATGTTTATTTTCTTGACACAATTCAGTTAATCATGTATCCATATGGTAAAAGGTCTCAACATTTTTACTTGGAGATCTATAAATTACACTCAAGACAATTTTTACAATTCTTATTTTCAATTTCAATGAACAAAGATTCGACGCTGCCTGTATATAATACAAGTCATGTCTGATTTTGAACGAGAGTGAACCTTTAATGTATAAATGCAACAAACCCTCCTTCACCAGTTTTCCGATCTGCATGGAGTAATTTTTTATTTCTCAACTCAAGTCAAGGAGGTGAATACTTATAAAAAAAAGTTTCTGCAATTAAACCAACTTTCTTGACAAACTCCCGTACAGGCCGGACTTGTGGAGTGCTTGGGATATTGTTGTCACATGCACACAGTGACCAGTCTTTTCCATAAATGCCTGTAGCTCTTTCAAAGTAACCATTGGCCTCTTGTTGGTGTCTCTGATCAGTTTCCTCCTTGCTTAGTCATCCAGTTTGGAGGGATGGCCTTATCTAGACAGGGTCTTGGTGGTACCATACACCTTCCACTGCTTAATGATTGTCTTTCTTGACTGTGCCCCAAGGGATATTCAAGGCCTTTGAAATATTTTTATACCCAACCCCTGATCTGTGCCTTTCCACAACTTTATCCCAGAGGTCTTTTGAAAGCTCCTTGGTGCTCATAGTTGGGTCGTTGCTGTGAAATGCATGACCCAGCAGAGTAAACCTACAGGAACAGCTGATTTGATTTTGAAACTAAATAGAAGAGCACTCGGTGGAGCGCGTACTGCCGCCACGTAATGCCTGATTCATGAGAACATATCGGGCCCAACACATTTTTCAAATATCATGCTATACAGTAATAATATCGTTTTTGGCCCTATCTCTCAATGGTGAAGAATCACTTAAAAAATTCTAGCGGTCGGATTCGGATCCGGATCTTCACCAAAATCGAAACAATTCTTCCTTGTCACACACCCAACGTGTCCATCAAGTTTCATCCGAATCCGTCCATAACTTTTTTGAGATATTGTGCTATATATCGGTTTCGCCCTATCTCTCAATGGTGAAGAATCACTTTAAAAATTCCAGTAGTCGGATCCGGATCCGGATCTTCACGAAAATCTCAACAATTCGTCCGTGTCACACACCCAACCTGTCCACAAAATTTCATCTGAATCCGTCCACAAATTTTTGAGATATCCTGTACACAAACAGACAGAAAGGGGAGAAAACAACCTCCTTCTCCTTCGGTGGTGGAAGTCATCATCAGAATCACTACAATTTAACACAGTTAACTTGGTGTGTGATTTTTAAGTTCATTGGTTACACCTGAGCTAATTTACAATTACTATTATAACGGGAGGGGGGGTGAACACTTATCCAAAAAAGAGTTTCTTGTTACCCTCACCTTCGGAGAGGGTATTGCACTTGAGTCCATTTGTTTGTTTGTTTGTCTGTACAGAACTTACGTGTTTTTCTCCACAACTGCTTGTTGGATTGAGACAAAATTTTCACCATTGGTGCGACTACTCATGTGGAATGTTATAATGATAATTATGACATCATGGTTCACCTGGTGAGGAAGTCATATTGGACAAACGGAAAAGCTTTGAACTTCTATCTCTGAAACCACATCAAGGAAAAAATTGAAACTTGGCACATAGCAAGGACTATTCATGGGGAATGAGTGCGATTTTTTTTAATGATGTCATAGGTGCCTTCGTTATGACGTCATAATTGCATATGTAGAACGCTACATCCGATCAGTACGAAAAATGTTGAGGGTCTAGGGATAAAATGGTCCACAATTTTTTTTGATGATGTCAAAATCGGCTTTGATGGCCACACCCTGGTCATGTGATTCGGCAGCCATATTGATAAAAAAAACCTACAAAAATCTTCTTCTCTGAAATGGCTGAATAGATCGAGGCAAAACTTTACACATATGACCACCTATCCATAAGGAACAAAAGGTCCACACATATAATGTCATTCATTACATGGTTTGGCAGCCATATTGGATTTACCCTAAAACATATTAAAAATCTTCTTCTCCAGAACAGCTGGACAGATCGACGGGAAACTTCACGAAAATGTTTCCCAAGGCATGTGTGTGCAAGCTTGTTTAGGAATAAATGATGTCACATGGTTTGGCAGCCATATTGGATTTAAGAAAAATATTACATAATGTTTTCTCTGAAACCGCTTAATCAATCAATGTGAAACTTCAAAATTGTGATCTACGAGCGATGGGGAATAAATGTTTTAAATTTCAACATGATCAGATACATAGTCTGGCAGCCATAATTATTTAATTTTTTGATTTGGGTTTTCTTAAAAAATAAGGCTCACTTGGCTGTGCCTGGATGGGTTCAAGGGTGCAGGAGTAGCAGCTGAAATGTGAATCCTATCCAGGTTCCTCCTGATGACTTAATCCTTTCTTTTTGCTTGTTTGGGTTCCTCCTGATTACTACAATGCAGGACTGTTCCTATTTCGTCTTCCATTTGATGGAATTTAATTTATTTTAACCTCATTCTACATTCAATTGAATAATAACTAGCATCCGTTGAAGACAAAGTCTTCGATATCCCCCGCCATAGTAAATGAGGATTAACAAATTTATATTCCCTAAGCGTGTGCAATATGTATGTGAAGTTTCCCCTTGATCTGACCAGCCGTTCTGGAGAAGATGTTTGAAGGTTTTAGGGTAAATTAAATACGGCCGCCAAACCATGTGACCTATCAATTAGAAATTAACAAACTTCTGAAAGGATGTCTTGGGGAAAGTGTATGTGAAATTTTGCCCCAATCTGTCCAGCCGTTCTGGAGAAGAAGACTTTTAAAATTTATTAATTTTCAATCCAAGATGGCTGACGAACGATGCAACCTATGACATCATAAATTTACATTCTGCCTCTAATCCTCCAGTGGAATAAATGTGTAAAATTTCGTGTTAATCGGATGAGGTGTGTTTTTCTATCCAAGATGGCCACCAAACCATGTGACTTGTGATG
The DNA here is from genome assembly GCF_056783735.1 of Eptatretus burgeri. Classification (NCBI taxonomy): domain Eukaryota; kingdom Metazoa; phylum Chordata; class Myxini; order Myxiniformes; family Myxinidae; genus Eptatretus; species Eptatretus burgeri. The sequence continues at coordinate 32,194,296 of NC_140976.1, read as the reverse complement.
TCATAATTTTTACTATGAATGCAGACATGATGGAAGATGATAGTTGCAAATTTTCGCTTCGTTAGGTTATGTGATTCCAGAGAAAACATTATTTAATATTTTTCTTGAATCCAACATGGCTGCCAAACCATGTGACCTATCAATTAGAAAATATCAAAAGGCACCAGTTCACCACTTGCTTGATATGTGTACCAAATTTCGTAAATATATCTTAGTGTAGTAGATAGTAGAAAAATCGTGCAAATTATGATACAAGCATCAAATTTGGCATTTCTGTTCTGCAGGGCTTTCTGATCAAATCTGCCCGATTGGCCATTTGAAAATCCAAGATGGCGGCCATTTTTCAAGATGGCCACCAAGTTAGCCTCCCAAAGTTGACTTTTTGCTTAGAAGTATTTGTAGTTGTCCGATTTGCATGATCTAAGTGTGGATTCCTATGTTTTCAAGCCTGCTGGAGTGGATTTTCCTGTTTTTCAAGCCCCCTGACACACACTTTTTCTGATTTTGCACATTTGCTTATGATTTTCATACGTTTGCATGACTTAACATGTATGTAGTAGTAGCTACTTATACATGGGGTGTAGGGGTGTAGTGTTAAAGGTAGTACCTTTGTTTCAGCAGTCAGCCACATCCCTTGGATGGACTACTGGCACTGGTCCTCATCACTAGCCCAACTCTCATCTATGGCTCCAAGAAGTTGCTAGTGCACGGCATCGGCCACACCCTGGTAAACCGCATTGGCTCGCGGGCTAAACTAGATGAGGGTAACACACAGAAGGTCTCTGAGTGTGATGGAGTACATCTAGGCCAAATTTTCGAAGTGCACGAAGTTGATGAAACAGATGTGCTGATTGAATCCAGGCCACTTACCGGTCCTTTAATCAACATTTCCAGTTCATCGCCATGTAAGAATTTCTTGAAGGAGTGAATGTTGGTCACTACCAAGGCACATTGGTGACATCACTACTGTGAAACTCAGCATGGGGTTCAGTGTCAGCGAAGTAGGAATTGTATATTGGCATCATTGTTGGCATCATACAGCAACAACTTACTAGTGTCCCCAATGTTGCCTAATCAACCCCGGATCAGTTAGGCAGCCGCACCTGAATCGACAGGACGTGCCAGCGTGGGAGAGCCGAGCCAAGGATAACGGGGTTTTAGTTATCTGGATGGTGTACAGATCGCACGAGGACTTATGACACTGGATGAACGATCGGACTAGGTGTAGGGCAGATGCATAAACCTAGTTGTATCCCATACAGGAAAGTGTCCATTATACATGTACAGGGTGGTAAAAGGATAAACCCTCAACCCTGAATGTTATACTGGCCATGGACGCGAGTTCTACTGGTAAATCATGGAACACTGTCTGGACCAAGTGTTGCCTATGTCAGGAGGTTAAGAAAGAAGATCTAAAGTCCCCCCAGGCCAATCCTGCCAAAAGAGGAGATGATGGGTATATGAACTTGGCAAGGAATATTCCTCTGTTTCACTCACCCAATGCACTACCAATCAAGCTAGACCCTGCAAGACTTGACGAAGGTGGTGGGATAGAGGAAACTTTGATACAAAACAAGGCACGATATCATGAGAGTTGCAGGCTTCTATTTAACTTCCATGGGTTCCCATACTTCCATGCGTTCACTGGATGTGACGACGGGTCTGCCTTCCACGCTAAAGGGAAGAAAACTGCATGGCAGAGTTGGAACGTCTTTGATGATGTTTCTGAAACATTCACCAATCTCAGCCAGCATCCAACATTGATTTGTGATCTTGACCTGCAGAGGCTGGAGGGATTCGTTGTCCTCATGTATGACAGATCAAGCGCAGCCACTGGTGTGGACGGAGCAAGACTGGATCTCTTTGCCCGCAAGCAGAGGTCATACAACTCAATTCCACCAACACAGGCAGCCCTCAGAGAGCATGCAAAGGGTGCAGCCTATCAGGCTGGGATCATCTGGGGCCAGGCAACCATCTCCAGTCCAGACACAAGCAGTCCCGCTGAATGGGGATGGACACAGAAAGGAGAGACGTGGCAGATACGTTGGACAACACTACCCCCTATTGCAGCCAGCTGTCAGGAACTGACCAAGTGTTCCTGTAGGAAAGGTTGCAACTGGAGATGCAAGTGCTTTCAGTCAGGGCTCCCCTGCACAGCACTCTGCAGCTGCATATGTGGACAGTAGCAGCTGGAGGAACATTCGCATGGTATGCATAACTTTGAACATTTACAAGCCAGGGCCCGGTTGCAGAAAGGCCTTAGCTTCATATGACAATCATTAAAGTGGTGCAAAATCAGAAAAAGTGTGTGTCAGGGGGCTTTAAAAACAGGAAAATCCACTCCAGCAAGCTTGAAAACATAGGCATCCACACCTAGATCATGCAAATCGGACAACTACAAATACTTCTAAGCAAAAAGTCAACTTTGGGAGGCTAACTTGGCAGCCATCTTGAAAATGGCCGCCATCTTGGATTTTCAAATGGCCAATCAGGCAGATTTGATTCGAATCCCCTGGAGAACAAATGTGCCAAATTTGATGCTTGTATCATCATTTGCACGATTCCTCTCAAAAATTGCTGTTATCTGCCCCACTATCTTGAGGGGATTTGTAGTTAAACTCCGGAAACGAAATATGACGGACGGATGGACGGAACCCATTTCTATATCCCCCGCCAACTTCGTTGGTTGGTGGGGAATAATAAAAAACGGGCGTCCTGGGTATATATCCACTGGGTCAGGCCTGGGTCAGGTGTCCAATCAAAGCAGGGTTGCATCAGTGTGGGATGTCTTGGTACCCGGTCATCACTGCCAGCAGTTATAAAGTCAGGTCAGGTATGGGAAAATGTGCCAGAGCAGTGCGTCACTGCATCCACTTTCTGCTGGTACTCCAGGAGCCTTTGTCTGGTCATCCCCCAGGCAAATACCTGGCCCATCCCCATGTACTTGAGATACTGATCAACCTTCCGCAACCACAAGGCATGTGGTTGGCCCATTGGCCTCCTCCACTCACAAGGCTCCCCTCGCTGAGAAAATCTGGTGAGCAGGATCAGCGTCTAGTCCAGTTGCCAGGTTGAGTACCTTGTTGTTGCGAGAAGTGTATTGTTTTTTGATGGTTTCGTACTTGCATGGGTCTATAGAAAGAACTTAGCTTGGTTTCCAGAGTGGCAACCTTGGGGAACTCCGATAATTTGCATAAATCCAAGATGGTCACCACAGACGGAGGTGGAAAATAACTTTTCAACCAATCAACTTACAATCACGTGTGATACATTTTTGCCGTATAATTTTGAGGTGAGGAATCGATTTCTGAGGTCAGTTGTGTGGTTCGGGGTCAAATTCAGGGTGAAAGGTCAAGTTCAATGTAATTTTTGGACTATTGAGGGGTTTAAAACTTTTTGACCCCTGCATCAACTGCAGATCACTCCGACTCGATAGTTGATGAACGATCCCATTGATTCTAATCTCACCTCTTCTTCTTTTTCAGAGAAACGTATGATGGCTGACTCAAGGTGTCTTCTCCCGGTGTGTTACGGAGGTGGAGAAGAAACGAAATTTGCTGAGATCGGGGTCAAGAAGCTCATCTCGTGCGCCAAATCCCATGGAGATGGGGACCTGCAGGCGAAGCTACAGAACATTATTGATGTTGATGGAGATATGGCAAGCATAGCCTGCCACAAAGGGTGCTACTGTACTTGTACATCAAAAGAGAAAATTGAGAGAGTGAGAAAGTCACAGAAAAGAAAGGCTGAAGATGAGGGTGTAATGACAACTACAAGCTCTCATACTAAGGTAGCTGACAAAGGTGTGTTTGAGTACAAACGTGATTGTATGTTCTGTAGCGAGGAATGTTTACCCATTGATGATAGACACCCAGAAAGATGGGACCGCGTTCGTGAGTGTATAGTATGACCAAAGAACGTTTTGACACAGAACGTAACCCACTCCCAACTATGAAAGATATGCTCCTTGATGTTGCTGAGCAGCGTAATGATGATGTCACGAGAAGGGTCAAGTTGCACCTTGCTTTTGTTTCTGATCTACCTTCTGCTGAGTGCAAAACCACGTCCGCTGCTATAACAGTTTCACGAAAGTCCCCACATATGACGATTTGCCAACTGGTAGTGCAGATCAAAATGCTCTGAAGGAAGTCATTGAGTACATGAACCGAGACAGGTCCAGAATATGGAATAGTGTTGAACTGCATTCCCTGTACTCGGATCTCGGTGGCAAGCTCGCTCGACGTGACATGTTTAGCAAGTTGACTGACTGCATGAGTAAGGATGTTATCGTTGTTCGGGTAGATGGCTGTGCAACCATTGTTGGTTTCCGTGAGTCCGTTGCAAAAAGTCTCAAGAGAATTAAGGTAGACGATAGGTATGAGAGGAGCATTGCTTCCGTGGTGAGGCAGATCAAGCATGAGGCACGGTCGGTCAAGTACAACAGTGCCAATTACGACCTATCAGAGTTTACACAGGCCAACACAATCAAGGCAACCAGCCCAAGTTTGTTGAAGCTTGTTTCGGACCTGGTCTCGGGTGGTAAAGTGACCAAGAAATCTCTGAGCCTGAGCCAGTCAATTCAGAGTCACGTTACAGGTACCAGAAATCAGACAACACGAGGACTGGGCGTCAAACTGCTGCACCGGCACGGCAGTTCCGAACGTCTCAAACTCCTTCATGAGCATGGCTTCACGACCTCGTACGATGAGGCCCTGAGATTCCGAAAATCGGCCGCTCGTCCACTCGGTGACAATGCACAGGTTCTCCACCAGTTCATGGGGTTGTGTAGAACCGTCGGCGTCATCTTCGTGTGGTTTGACAACTTCGATCTCCAGGTATTCACACCCAATGGTCGACGCACTACCCATGTCCTCTCACATGAATTCCAGCAACCTCATCCCACAGGTATGCTGGAGTATGGCCACGCTAAGCCAGGGATGCAGACCATACTCACAAAATCTGCTGACCAGCAGGCTCCACCTGAACTTGACATCACGAAGTATGGGTGTGAAATAAAAGATGGCACCCCAGTACCAGCAACCTCCGGTCAGCCACCAGGTCCCCAATATCTCATGGATGTAGTGCGGTGCGGCAGTGAAGGCGTGCAGCATTGAACGTTGCAGCTGTCACCATGGAAAGATATCATGCATTGTGTACTGCGCTTGTGTTTGTAGTGACGCCTGCTTCAACCCGTTCAAGACAGGAGATGAAGACCAAGATGAAGTGGAAGAGGAAGGAGAAGCAGATGTGGAAGATGACGAGGAAACTGAACATCTTGATCTTGCATTCAGCTCTGATGATGAATGGGAGTGATCGCCGTTAATGAATAAACGCTTGACCACCATCGCTCTGAAAATTTCATTGTGATTATATTATTTCATTTTTGGCCAAAAATGACCTTGAACTTGACCTTTGACCCTGAATTTGAACCCGAATCACAAAATTGACCTCAGAAATCGATTCCTCAGGTCAAAATTCTACGGAAAAAGAGGTATCACACGTGATTGTAAGTTAATTGGTTGAAAAGTTATATTCAACCCCCGTCCGCGGTGGCCATCTTGGGTTTATGCAAATTAGCAGAATTCCCCAAGGGTGCCACTCCGGCAACCAAGCCAAATTTTCTCTATAGACCCATGTGAGTACGAAACCATCAAAAAACAATACACTTCTCATTACAACAAGGTTGAGTACAGAACATATACGGGTGGCAAACGGACTAGTCAGGAAAATGAGCCAAATGTTTATACAACCGCAGCTGATGTTCGCAGACTATGCAGATAACAAATCTCATTTGAGTCTCTCTTAGCAAACACTCGTTGTACACAAAGTCCGAACAGCAACAGCCAAGGATCCTCCAAAGAGACCTGGTACCAAAGGAATTAAGTCTTTGTCTCAGATCCCTGGTCAGAGTCCAAGTCTCACATCGGTAGAGCTGGACTGGAAGCCCCAAGGACCTAAAGACTCGGACTTTCGTCCTCCCGCACAGGTACCGACAGTGCCACACCCTGTGATCCAGAGAATCCATGACTCCCCAGGCCTGACACAGATGTCTATTGACCTCTGGCTCAGCCAGCAGAGACATGAATGTCACTGCCAAGGTAAGTTAATCTCTCCATGACCTCAACGTCCTCACCACAAACAGGTACAGACAGGATAGCAGCATCCAAGATGTCACTGAAAGCCTGGATCTTAGTTTTGATCCAGCAAACCTGACCCTGCAGTTCTGGATCATCCTCCAGCGACCATCAAAGTGCCCATGGTAAGTCTCCTTTGCCACACCACTATCATTGGAATACCAAGTCCAGCGATGAGCCTGTGGGCGCTGAAACCATGAACCAGCCACCCTAAGTCCATGACTTCTTGCAAAGTCAAGGAACTTAGTGCTATTCTGGTTCACAGTTCCAGACCCATGGGGACCAAACTTGTCTCATAACCATCCCTATCAGTTCCAGTCGATGCATTGAAATCACCCAAGACTAGAAGAATATCTCGCCTGGGGCATTGCTCAACCACAGACTCGAGCGTGGCATAGAATGCATCCTTCACGGTGAGATCACTCGCCTCAGCCGGAGCACATACAGAGACCAGGGAAATGACACCCAAGGAGTGACAAATCCTTAGTCTCATAATACACTCGTTGACCGGTGTAACCTCAATTATCATTGTAGTCAGCTTTTTGAACACAGCTACAGAACTCCTTGGGTATGGTTACCATCAGAGTGACCAGACCAACAGTAGGTGTAACCACCTGCCATCATCTCGTTTTGAGCTGTTTGTCATCAAATCTTCAACAAACCTTTATGATGCGTTTGTGGAGAAAACAAATTAATAGAATATACAAATTTTTTTTAACTGTCGTTTTTGTCAAGTTTAGTTTGAGTACAAAACAGATGTGGATGGGCTTTGCATTTCCAGATGCTTTCTCGTTTAATACGAGGTGTGTTCAAAAAGTATCCAACCTTAATTTTTCGTGCGTAAACAAATGAAGCTAGGGAGGAGTGGTTTGGTGCACGTATGTAGGCGATCCTAATCCGTATGCGTGAATATTTTCCCACCTGCAGAAGCAGTCAGTCGCCGACAGACCAACAATGAGTGAGGAAGTGTAAGTGAGCACCGTCGGATTTTCGTTTTTGACAAAATGACGGATCACTGTGGTCTCATCGCCAGTGATCACTGTGTTGAAGCAGTTGGGATCGCTGTTCACAGTCTCCAGCATGTCCTGTGCGATCTCCAAATGGAGTTGCTTCTGCTCGATCGTTAGCAGCTTTGGCACGAACTTCGCTGAGATTCTCCTTAAGCCCAAATCGTCAGTCACAATGGAATCAATGGTTCTATTCTTTGTTCTATTCACCCTCACTTTGTTCTATTCACCCTCTCGTTTGCTCAATGTCATCTGGCATCTCCTTGAAAATCAGCAAACATTACATCTCTGCATAAAAAAGTGATGGAATCCATCATCGCTTCCAACATGAAATCCTTCTTCTTCTCTAATGCCCTGATTTCTGACCAACAAATTGGATTCAGACCAGGTCATTCTACCCTGGACATGCTGCTTATGCTTTCCCAACAATGGATGGAGACAGACAATGGATGTAATCCATTTCCCAACAATGGATGTAATAAATACCAGACAGAGATCAGAGCCAATCTCCAAGACATATTGCGAGCTTTTGATACGGCCTGGCATCCCGCACTGATGACCAAACTCTCTTCTTATTGTATCCAAAGCAATCTCCACTCATGGCTCGCAGACTTTCTCTCCTGTTGCAGTCAACGCGTGACTCTTAATGGAGTTCTCTCATCCTCCTCTTCCTGTCCAGGCTGGAATTCCTTAAGGCAGTGTTCTCGGCCCTTTGCTTTTTCTAGTTTTCATCAATGATCTCTCCAACTCTCTGGAAAAAAACCTCTTCATCTATTTGCTGATGACTCCACCCTCTTCTGTACCTTCTATCATCACCTTGATCGGCATGCAGCAGCCTTTTCACTCTCTGCTGGGATAAAACCACAAGCTGGTCAAACACTTGGAACACATCTTTCAATCCTGACAAATGTCGTGCTCTCATGATATCTCTCTGAAAGGACCGTCTGGAAACCGCCCCATCCCCCATCTACTTTCTCAACAATCCCCTTTAAGAAGTCCTTTCATTAAAGCTCTTTGGCCTCACTATCTGCCGTGATCTTTCCTGGAAAAGCTACAATTCTCAGCTGGCCTCCAAAGCCAGTCGCTGACTGGGCATCCTCTATCATGCAAAGTCCTTCCTTGGAACACCTGAGCTTCTCACCACATACAAATCTTTTATCCATCAGCCTGATGGAGTACTGCTCTCCCCTCTGGGGTGGTGCCCCTGCCTCACACCTAACTCAGCTTCACACTGTGGCAACCAAGGCTTTTTTGATCATTGGTATCTCCCTCAATGAAGCTGAGTCTTTGGGTCTCTCACTCTCTCATCACAGGCAGGTCGGTGGTCTTTCTGTCTTCTACCATCTCCTCTCCATCCTCGCCCCATTTTCTGTCTGTGATCTGTCCCCCCACACCCCCCCCCCCATATTTCCGCAGGGTGCTCTTGGTCGACCAAAAATCTCCTTCTGGTGAAACTACCAAAATCAAGAATCACTGCTCACCTTCACTCTTTCATTCCTCTATTTTCCCACCTCTGGAATAAACTCCCACACTATATTCAATCCCACTCCTTCCTCCTGTTCTTCAAACCAACTGTTCACCACCATCTCACATCTTCCTCCATCCAAAACCACAATCTTTTCTACCCCCGTAAATCCACACCAAACCCACCTCCTTCAAATTCCCTGCTTTTCTTCCAGAAAGCCCCAGCAGTACCATCTTGTTTACCCCATCTACCTCCTTTCCAGAGATCTATTTTTTTCTGTTCCCCACTGTTGTGTTTCCTTCTCCCACCCTTATTGTCTCCTGCTCCCTTTGTTATATGTTCTGTGTGTTAGGTCTTATACGACCCCTGACAATGTATCAAAAAAAAGCACACCAATGGCGGGGTCATCTTTGACTGCTGCCCATCAACTTTTGAAATGAAATCATCATCATTATCATAATCTTCAACACCACTTTTTTCTGGATGAACATCATCCACAGACCGCAATGGATAACCAGTGTGTGTGTGTGTGTGTGTGTGTGTGTGTGTGTGTGTGTGTGTGTGTGTGTGTGTGTGTGTGTGTGTGTGTGTGTGTGTGTGTGTGTGTGTGTGTGTGTGTGTGTGTGTACTGGTGTGAATAGTTTTTAGTCACAAGTCAACGATTGTGAGGTATGCCATCATGATTACCCCAAATAAGGGTGAAACCTGGTCAGTGGCTCGACTTTCCATCACTTGTGACCTTTTAAGTCTTGGACTTCCAAATGACCTGAGTAAGGGCCCTGTCACACCTTGACGTTTTAGCCAGTGTATGGCAACGTATCAAAATTGATCTAAAACGCTGGCGTACACTGAACTATTGATGTTTTTTTCAGTTTTGGGCGTATTCATAACGAGTTGGACGTATGCATAACGTATTAGTAATGTACACAGAACGTTTCGATAACTTATAGATAACTTATACCAACGAATGCTTAGCGTGTTGTTGGCGTTCACAACGTATGCCCAACGATAGTCTAACGTATGCATAGCATGCGGCAGCATATCGCCGACGATCACGTGGCATAGACTATTAAATAGGCTGATGCTCAACTATTTAAATCATAACCGCATAAGACATCGAAGTGTCAACATCACCGTCATGCCCTGTCACACCTTGACATTTTAGCCAGCGTATGCCGATGTATGAAAAATTTGCCGAATACGCTGGCACACGTCGAATACGTTATGGGTAAGTTTTGTGTACGTTAAGAGCACGCTGAAGCATGCTGGCATACATTGTAGTACGCCGAGCTCGTTGACAAATTTTAAGCATGCTCAAAATTTGTCGACGTATGCAAGCGTATGACACACACGTTCTGCATATGCTGGCCATACGTTGTAGGCACCTTATGCGATCGTCGACACACGTTACTTGTAAGTTACTCATAAGTCGTAACACGTCGAGGTAATGTTTGGCGTACCCGAAACTTATTTCTAACCTATGAGTAACGTGCTTTGAACCTATGTGTAACGTATCTCACACGCATATTGACGTATGTATATGTATTTGATTGACGTCTTCCGGACGACCACAGAACTTACTGAACGTGTTTCTAACTTACAGCTACCGTATAATGACGTATTGGCAGCATTTAGGGGAATTTGTATATTAAAATGGGGTTCACAGGAGGAACCCGTCAGTGTTTCAGACTCCATGGTGAGTAGATGTCCATGTCAGTAGTATCAGTAGTAGTAGTCGTAGTAGGTGAGCCTGTCAGTAGTATTAGTAGTAATAGTAGGTCCATGTCAGTAGTAGTAGGTGAGCATGATGGGGAGGGTGTGGGTGATTATGGATCCTCCTTGCGTCCGCGTCCACGGCCAGGAGACTTCTTTGCAGCATCCTTCGAAGTTTTCTTCAGCATGACGATGATGTTGACACTTCAATGTCGAGCTTGGTTTTGATTAAAATCGTCGAGCGGCAGCGTCCATTTAAATAGTCGAGCGGCAGCGTCCATTTAAATAGTCGAGCGGCAGTGATTTAAATCGTTGAGTGGCAGCCTATTAATAGGCTACGCCACGTGATCGTCGTCGATACTCTACCGCACGCTATGCATACGTTAGACTATCGTTGGGCATACATTGTGAATGCCGACAGCACGCTAAGCATTCGTTGGTATAAGTTATCTATGTTATCGAAACATTCTGTGTACATTACTAATAGGTTATGCATACGTCCAACTCGTGATGAATATGCCTAAAACTGAAAAAAAACATCAATAGTTCAGCGTAGAAAAACATTTTTAAAAATGCCGAAGAAAACTTTGAAGAATGCTGCAAAGAAGTCTCCTGGCCGTGGCCGTGGACGTGGAGGCAAGGAGGATCCATCATCACCCACACCCTCCCCATCACGCTCACCGACTGCTGCTACTGACATGGACCTACTACTACTACTACTACTACTACTACTGACACACTCACCTACTACTACTACTGATACTACTGACATGGACATCTACTCACTATGGAGACTGAAACACCGACGGGTTCCTCCTGTGAACTCCATTTTTATATACTGTTATGAACTCTGGCCCGCCTGGCGTGTGATCGGCCGCGTACCTCTAATGGCAGCCGCATCGCCCACTGGACGGACAATTCAGTTGTGACCCTCCTGGAACTACCGCCAGGAGCCAGTCACGGGTGGGGGTTTAACCTCACCACAACCCAGTCTGCATTCCACCCACGCGAAATAGGGTGAATTGCCGAATGTCAATATACCTAAATACCCGCGCAGGTAACCTACCGAGGGGTTGCACCACGCCGCAGGTCAGCTTAGGACACGAACCGCTTAAGCGGTTCGTTCGTGCTACAGGGATAACCGAGCGGTGTTATTGCCGACCTCGACGGTTCAGATCATTTATCGGGTGTTTAAAACCCACTACTCATTCCACGATGCAAGATGGAATTTCAATGGGGTGAAAGGAGGACGCGACGAACGGGATACATTGCAAACAAGGACATTTATTCCAGCAACACGTATACAGTCATGCAATATACAAGTGACAAATAGAAGGCCAAGCAATACCACCGACTACGATTATTATCTACAGTCACTTACACAGTCGTTACTTAACAGGACACGGCGCCACAGCATGCATACAAAAACAACAGGAAAACCCTCTCCATAGGCAGGGAGGTAGACTGGGTTCGTAAACCTTTATGGTCGTGGGCCATGGATGACCGAAAAGGCCCGCGAGTGCTGGTTACCTGCCCCCTCGAGGTGTGACGGTGGGCAGGTCGCGACGCCTTGTTCCCACGGCAGCTCGCGTAGCCGTGCCTGCTCTCCGGTATTTGCGATGATGTGGTCGGTGAGTTCTCTCCGGCGTCCCTCCCCAGACGCGCAGATTCGCGCCACACAGCCGGCAGGGCTGCGCCTCCCCTCTGCATCTCTGAGGCATCGCCCGGACTCGCCACCGGCCCGCGCCTTCACCGACAGGTCGCCCAACGCCAAGACGAGAGAGCCCGACCTCGACCACCAAGGGAGAGCTCGAAGATGAAGCGAGAGGATGACGTCCACCAAGAGAGTGAGTAGAATCCAACACGACCCGACAGAGAGAGTGAGCCTCGCGCGCGGTCCGCCTTATATAGCGCGGGGCTCCACCCTTCGCTCCTCCCCGTTTTCGGCTCCACCTTCCTTCGAGAAGGTTCCCGAAAAGGGGCGTTCCCTCACCCCGACCGCCTCACGCTGTGCATCCACCAATTGGCGGCGAGCTGCCCTCCCCCTTTCCTTCACACCAAGCGCGGGGAAAATAGGCAGGAAAAAACCCCACAGGCCTCACAAGAGCTTTTGTTCTGCCAATCCTTCTCGGACAGTTTCCGACGTGGAAACCGTCCTACCGTGGTCCGTGAAAGATGGCGTTCGTAAGCGGGCGTAGTGGCGAAGATGGTGGTGATTGTTGTGGAGGTGGTGTGAGCGTGGTGGGGTGGGCGTTGTGGCGTGGTTGGTGGCGGTTGTTGTTTGCGTGGAGGTTTGTTGCAATGGTGGCTTAAAATAATGATAGATAAAGAAAAACGGCTATCTCAAAGGGTCGCAGCCCGGTGAACACGAAGAAATCCCTTTAAACAACAGTGGGGACCTATCTGCACATAAACTTTGAGTCATAACTGATCTAAGGACCCTTTATGGTGTATTGCGAATTTCCACAGCCGTAACAATACCAATTCCTCTAAACGCTGACAATACGCCAATATACGGTAGCTTTAAGTTAGAAACACGTTCAGTAAGTTCTGTGGTTGTCCGGAAGACGGCAATCAAATACGTCTACATACGTTAATATGCGTTGGAGATACGTTACACATCGGTTCAAAGCACGTTACTCATAGGTTAGAAATAAGTTTCCGGTACGTGAAACATTACCTCAACGTGTTTCGACATGAGTAACTTACAAGTAACGTGTGTCGACGTGTGTCAACGATTGCATAACGTGCCTACAACTTATGGCCAGCGTATGCGGAACGTGTGAGTCATACGCTGGCATACGTCGAAAATTTTTGAGCATGCTTAAAATTTGTCGACGAGCTCGGCGTACTACGACTTATGCCAGCGTGCTCTTAACGTTGTGAGAAAAACCATGTTCTTACCAAATTTAGTGTCCCGCCCACAACGTCACGTGACCTTTTTCAGGCTCCCGGGGATTGGTGGGCTGGTCAGCACGTGGTGGATGGACCGCGTCAGAGCCGGGGCACCATTGTTGGCAACAGACGTGGCTCGAAGATCGCGAGTGGAAAAAGATATCGAGCGCTCAAAATCGCATGTTTGAATGCGATTTTCAAGTGATTTTCAAGACTCTCGACAGCACCGTCGCGCTGATCGATAGCTCCGTCTAAAGGAATGAGTTAAATCCGGACGAGTGTGATCGTTATTCCCGGCTATCGTTGAGCGGAGCTGTGAGTTGTACAACCTGTTTTTGGAACTTTATTGTTGCCAAGAGTTCTGGCAGGTTTTTTGTGCTGTGTATTCCATTCCGTTACCAGCCATTTTTGAGATTGAGCCAATAAAATATCGTGCCTACCCCAAGAGGCCGATTCGAAACACAGTGGTGTGTTTTGTTGTTCTCTTTGTCCCCACATGGACTGCTTGAAGCTCGGACATTAATGTCAGTATTCCGTGCTGGAAGATATTAATCAGCGGGATCGCGACAACGTATACCAAACTTACCCATAACGTATTCGACGTACGCCAGCGTTTTAGACAAATTTTTCATAAGTCGGCATATGCTGGCTAAAACGTCAAGGTGTGACAGGGCCTTAACTCCGCAGAAGCCATCCACAATTGGAGGTGAAGTGGTGGTACGTGTATGACTTTTCTGGTCATGTCGTTTTCGGATTGGGTGTGTCATTCTCGTGTCATGTCCTAACCCTGTATTTCAACTTACCATCAACTGTGACCATTTTGAAATCCAAGGTAACTGAACTTTATTGAGGGGTTATGGGAGAATGCACTGAAGCACAACTCTGAGCACTTAAACTTACAGGATATACTGTATATGGCCATTGCAATTAATGCATACAAGTATTCCCTATGAGTACAAGACAGCCTGTACAATTTGTAAAACTTTACAAAGACTCCCAATCCTTCACGGTGCTGAGATCCACTGCCATTTTACCCATGATATCAATAACCAAAAGATATTTTGGAAATCTGTTCCGAGTTCACCTGCCATTCAAAGTATAGTCTCTGTTGAGGGTATCGATTTCTTTTAATTGTTTTTTTTTTGTACCAGGTTAACCATGAGTCACAAAATGTACCCAATTTTAATTGTTTATTAAATCTGTTATTTTAAATGGACAGCCATATAATTTATGATACATTAAGGAATTCATAAGGTTTTGCTCGACTATACCAAATGTTAGAAATGTCCTCTAAGTTCTGCATACTTTTGAATATATACCAAGTCGAGCCTCAGGTATGAGCTACTATACAGAAACATAGAACAAAGCAGGAGAGAAGAAGTGTGGGAGAGGGAAGCACAAAATAGTGGGGATCAAAGACAATTGAATATCTGTGAAAGGGAGAGGGATGGGGGAGGGAACATGGGGTAAACAAGATGCTACTAACGGCACTTTCAGGAAGGAAAACAGTGAATATGAAGGTGGGTATGGGGTGGATTAACGGGGATAGTAAAGATACGTATGGAATCGTGTGAATATGTATGGAATACTTGCAGATACGTATGGAATAGTGTCTGACTACAGACTGGTATTTCACGTGAAACTTTGGAAATAACCCTTGTTGCAGAATCTTTGAGTTCAGGGATGTTCATTGGGTTTTCGTTGAAACCATTCTCCTAAACTAATCCCAACAGAAAAAACAAAATCTAAAGGTGATAGCTCAGGAAATCTTGGAGGCAAGAAAATCCAAATTGGTGGGATATTAATCTGCAAGGAAAGTGATTATTGAGTCAGCGCATGGACAAGCGAGCTGTACGTGCAGTTGCTCTATCTTGTTGAAACCAAGCACCAGGAATGTTCCTCACATTATTCCAGAAATATGTGTTCAACGTGTGTACATAACATTTCGTATTTGTAGCTACCCCTTCCTACGTATCCTGATCTTCAAAAAAGTATGGTCCATAAATCCGATGACGAATGAGACCACACCGTAATCGTTATTTTGGGGGAATAGGTAACATAACAAAGTGGCATGGTTTCTCCATGCCCCAAAACCGACAATTCAATTTGCATACCATAACATTCAAGTATCGCTGAAAATTATGTTGTCTATGTTGATTTTTACTTGATCGATAATTATCCTACTAAATCGCACACAAAATTCATAAAGCCAACATTCATCATCTGAGGTTAACTACTGCATCAATTGAATTTTGCATCATTAAAACTACTTCATTCGGATCAGACTTTAACACTCGAATGACACTGCTTTGAGACAATCCAATTTCATGTGAAATACGTCTTGTTGATTTTCTTGGGCTACGCGCAATCACTTCGCTGATTCTGTTGACAGGCTCTGGATTTTGAATATTGCTCAGATGTCCATCGTGTCCTGCATTATTGTTCTTCACAGAGCCTGTCCCTCTCCACTTTGAAACTGTATGACATATAGTCTTCAAGGTTGGTACATTATATCTAGGGAATTGTCTTCTGAACACACGATGCACTCCTTTATCACCAATTTCAGCTCCACATTCTTATCGACAATGAAGATTCGCTTCTCTGTTGTGAGTTGCACCAAAGGTTACTTGCAAAAATATATATATATATATATATATATATATATATATATATATATATATATATATACATATATACAGGGAGCTGCAAAAGTAGGTATACAGTAAGGATTATACCAGTATTACCAGTATTATAAGAGTTGTGCCAGGATTCATTTAATACTAGAATTCATTAAAATCATTATTACCATTTTTAATATTTTTATTTTCGTAATTTTTTCTATAATACATCTTTTATTGTATAATCAATAAAATACGTTTTGTTTGCACGTTTTGTTTTTCATTACTGTATACCTACTTTTGCAGCCCCCTGTGTGTGTGTATATATATATATATATATATATATATATATATATATATATATATATATATATATATATATATATATATATTAGAAATGTCAAAATACATATGCAACAAATAATGTGAATGTTTACTATATTTTCTTTTCTTTGAAGGCTACAAATATTTCCACATTCTTGTGGGGTTGGCCAGGGGAAGCTTGGCTCAAGTCTTTCATGAACCAGCTAGCCTGATGTTCGACGAAGGTTATGGCAGGAATTTATAATTTGTTCAGGGTGCCAGTGATAGCTCACCTACTCTTCACAAAGGACACCGTGGAATCTTTAATGTCCACCAACTCATGTCGGTAGACCAGATGCCAGCTTAACGTCCATCCGAGGGACGGCACACACAAGATGAATTACCCTGATTGTGAAACACCGTAATGACCGTTTATATCTGCATCAAGGTTTAAACCCATGCTAGACAGCTTAGATCTGAGTGTGTGCACCTCTAGGCCATCCTGTCAACCCCTAATGTTTATCTTATACTAAGATTGTTTTGAATACATTTTTTCAAATCAGGTATATTTTTGTGACCTACATGAATATTAATCTCACCACATTTTGCTGTGGTCTTATCAACACCAACTGTGGCTTTCAACAGAAATCTTTTTTACATCACAATCAGTATATTTCATGGAACTTTCCCATCACATAAGTGAACCAGAATGAACATGCTGATGTTAGTAATCTAAAATGGAGTATGCGTTTTGTCTGGGTCCTCTCGTTCCAACACCAAAGTTGAGATGATTTCTCTTTCTACAGATGGCAAGGATCACACTCAAACTCAAAGAAGACTACATTCATTCCTCACGCAATGTCTACGTTACATATAGAGGCACGTTGTCCATGCCCGCATGGGGTCGGGATGGAGGAGTAAAAAATGCAAATGGCATCTTCCGTCATCGAGCCGACAAGCTGGGAGCACCAATTCACATTTATTACCACACCTGATGCAATTTAAATGCTCTAATGGTGGCGAGGTGCTCCATTTGAAACTGTCTGCTCGATATACGTTGCTGTTTTGAAGCCGAGAGTCTGTAATAGAAATTTGTATTGGTGTCAAAGGTCGTGACCAAGTGCAAATGAATAAACTTTTTATCATGTGCAACAAAGTATGCCACCTCACAACATGTCACACACCATTTGTTGCGTATTATGAGTTTCGCCCAACAAGTATGTGCCATTGGCAAATGGGTAGACATCATCAACATGATTGGCTGTAATGGGTAAAATGACAGTGGATCTCAGCACCGTGAAGGTTTCGGAGTCTTTGTAAAGTTTTACAACTTGTACAGGCTGTCTTGTACAGAATAAAAGTGCACAACACATACTCTGTAGTCCATAGAAGATGTTGACCGGTGAATGTCCACCCTAAGATGCTTCTTTGACATTCTCCGATTCTGATGCACTGAACTCTGTTACAGAGCCTTGGTGCTGCCGAAGCAGTTTCTTGGCACTGGATGGTTTGCCGTTGCCTTCCCAGCAGGAGTTACGGCAGGAATTTGGAATAGCCTGCCTATTCTTTGCAAAGGATACGGTGGGGTCTTTGACGTCCACCAACTAACACCGGCAGACGGGACATTCATCCGAGGGACGAGGACAGCACACACCTTGATGTTCAACAGCCAAGTTTAACGTCCATCCGAGAGACGGCATACACATTGATCAATCACCCTGCCTGTGAAACACCGAGATGACAGTTTATAGCTGGGCCGAGATTCGGACCCATGTGAAACAGCTTCGAGGCAAGTGTGCATACCTGTAGGCCATACTGCGTTTTGAGATTAAAAGACCAAAATCTACTGATTTGAGCCTCATCTTTTGAAATTTGTCTGCCAAAAAAGGTGAACCCTTCAATAAAATTCTCATCACGGTACAAAAGCTAGCAGGACCTTCCAGGTATGCACATTCCCCTTTGAGTTACCTAGTCTGGGATTGAATCTCGATTCTCGACCCAGGTATAAACTGTCACATTGGTGTTTCTCATGCCGGGTGACGTATCAATGTGTGCACCGTCCATCGAATGGACCTTCAACCCGAGGACCCGTCTGCTAGCACTGCTCGAAGGGTGGACGCTAAACAGCCCGCATGGTGGCACCCTAAACAAATTCCAAATTCCTGCTATTACCTTCAGTCTCACGTCAGACCTGGCCAGTCGGTTCATGAAAGACTTGGGCCAAAATCGGTGCAGAGCTGACCCCACGAGAAGGTAGGAATAATTGTAACCTTTCAAGAAGTAGTAGTAGTCATTGTAATAGTAGTAGTAGTAGTAGTAGTAGTAGTAGTAGTAGTAGTAGTAGTAGTAGTTAGTATAAATTAACCTCCTCATCATTGATTATGTAATCTTATACTTTTCTCAAATTAATAACCTTATATATTTTTCTATTACCAGCTTCAAATTGACATTGCCCTCCTTGTGCTGCAGAATGGTGCCACATAACAAACCAAGTGTGCATTTTGGGTGAAAAGCATGAAAATTGGCACAGATGAAGCTTTCAATTTTCTGAACATTTCTAGATACGGGGCCATTTCCGTTTCTTTCCAAGATGGCCGCCAAATTCAAAATGGCCACCACTGAGTAAAAAACTGTTTTCTGACTTGTTTATGATATTCAAATGTACTAATTCCATATTTTTCATGCTCTTTAACCATGATATTGCATAGTTAGTTTCTATTCTGATGTTTGCATATTTCAACAATGCAACAATTTTAAAAATGGAGCAGAAATCCAAGATGGCCACCATGCTTAAGCAGTTGGGGAGATCTACCTCTGAAAAGGAGGTAAAAAGGGTCGTTTTTAATGAATAACATCCATGCTACTTGATATATTATTTCCATGCTTTGAGTCGCATATTGCCTCATATATTTAAACCAAATTACATCGTTAAACCAAATTGTTTCCTCTCTTATTTGCATAATAAAAGGGTAATGCAAACTCTCCCTTCGTATAATAAAGCACATTAGTTCTGCAGTTGGCAAAACGTTCTTATGACATGTAACTTTCATCTACACAATGCGTCTTTAAGTTTTGGAATATTATCATGTGTAAATACAAAGTAATTAGACAAAAATAACCGTTTTTACCTCCATTTCTGGAGAGGTGGATCTCCCCAACTGTTAAGTGGATAACTGTAAAAGCTAATGTATCCTTAATGAAGTCCGGTGTTCTTAAAATTATAATTCATTTTATTACTATCACATGTAGGCATGGCCTTTACTATTATTTGTTTTTCAAGAGAAATGTCTATCAATATGGTGCACATTCATCTTGTTATAATAGATCTAAGTCATCGCATAGCAACAAGATTCAGCAATGGTTTTTAGCAGTACATTGTTAGTTAAATATAGAAACAGCAATCTACCACTAGGCACAAAATTATGCTTAATATTGCTTAATCATGTTATTGACGCTCACAGTTCTCCGTGACACTTGCAATATGTTGTACATGCCATCTCTGCCTTCACACACGTGCACTGGCGCAGGCATCCTCTTTCCACTTTGCAGCCGCACTTAAGAAGTTCTTTGCACGATTTGGATGCTTCAGGCAGGGTTGTCCACAGAGGTTCCCACAACTGTGAGGCCCCTTTAAACCATCCCCAGTCAATGGGATCTGGTAACTCTGGATCTCGCAGTAATGCCTGCCCCCAGCAATGCCCTGCCTGATATTCTGCCCACTTTGCATGTTGACACAGTGCAGCTGAAGTAGGTGGAATGAACTCAATGGATCTCCCCTTTTGAGTAAATAACTCTCTTTGGGCATCGTCAACACTGTTACAGCAGCTTGTCCGGTCATACATGACGACAACAAACCATTCAATTGTTTGCATTTGTTCTTTCAATGTCTCGTCTGAAGGAAGTACTCTACCAAGAGTCGCAAACGCTTCTACGACATCTGTGAAAACCTTTGTTGTGTTCCATGCTGTTTTCTTTCCTCGGTTCAGAAAAAATGACGTCTGATTACAACCGGTGAAGGCGTGGAACATTAACAGAGACAAAGATTTATCTGGACCTAGGGTATGGGCAATGGTGTGTGCTGGTATGAGTCTGCAATTCTTTCCGGTGCCAAATAATACCCATATTTCACTCAGGTTCGTTTGGTTAAACAATGCTATTGCCAAGACAAGCACATCAGTGTCCACAGTACGCAACATGACTTTCTGGTATCAATTCGCAGCAGCGTCTGCTGCATGGAGTAGTAGCCTAGTGTCGGCTTCTTCGTGTGCACATGGAGAAAGGCGACTGATGTCTTCTCTTGGGGAATTCAGTAATATCGATTTGCCAAACGTAGAGATGACCTTCTTCTCAGCTTGGATTGTCACCGATTGTTGCGCCAAGAATGAAAAGAGTTCTTTCTTGTTTTCACTTTGAGGAATCCTTCCCAGTTTCCTGGGATCTTGTTATTTGGTTGAACATGTCTTCGTGTACCTGTTCCACACTTCTTCCTCATCATTGCTTTGAGACTATTTGGAATATATTCATCCCAGACAATGTCTACTCTGCTGGCTTTCATAAGCTGGGTCTGAATATAGGGCAGGAAAATGCACTTGGAGTATTCATGGAAGGTTTTGGCAGAGCCTGGTAAAAACATGTTAATGATAGCGGCACCATCGAGGAGAATGACATCAACCTCAGGAACCTGTTCCGGTGGAGTAGGGTAAGTTTCCTCAAAGCACTTGATTAGGTCAGCCTTTGTCCCTGACCGCGACTCTCCAAATTTGGACAATGATGGTGGATAACATTGATTTTCATGGCGAAAGAACTCCTCAATGTCTCCATCACGGACTTGACAGGACACATACAACTGTGAGAAGAGGGCACATGTTTTCTTCAGCGATGTAATCTGCTGCTGATCATTGGACTTCAATTTAGACTGAGGGCAGCTGAACAATGGCAGTTTGTTTCTCTTCAGTGGGCTGAACAGAGACTTAGATCTGTCGCCCAGGCGTTCCTTTACAAAGGTAGCATACTGCTCCTTTCCAAGCATTTGTATGTAGCGAACTGTCGTCACCACTTCGTCTCCCACAATATCTCTTGTGTCAAGAACCAACAGATCATTGGTTTGTTCTTTAAATGGGTTAGCCATTTCCTCGAAAGTATGATAGAGAGAATGCACTTGTTTGGCAAATGTGCTCTGCACAGACTTCATTTGTTCATGGAGTTTGATATCCAGCCCCTTGCTCTGTTTCTCCCTGATGCTTTCTACAGTCTTTAAATTCTCCGATCACTCGTGCCATTTCTGGCCCCACCACCATCTACCGCATTAGTTGTGATATGTTTTCTGTAAGTCCTATAGCCCCTCCGTCGCCTTTTACGATACAATTATTTTGCTCGTGAGCTTGATCAATGGCTATGGAAGAAAATGATCGGTGGGTCTTCTTTACGACAAAGTTGCTACTTTGAAACTGTGCTGCGACGTGAAGGTTCATCCTCCCAAGATTAATCATGTCACTCAAATGAACTGGTAGCCAACGGCTGTAGTGCAGGTGATCAAGGGTGAATAACCAGGACATAAGCTGATCCAGAGCTTCAATGTAGAAGTTGAAGTTGCCCTCTCGAAGAGATCTTACAAAGCTCAAAATAGTCAGCTCAAATTCCAATGTTGTAGACCAGTAATTAAACTGTGGACTTTCAGCAATACGCTTGTTATGCCAGGCCTCAAATGCTTGTGGCATTTCATCAGCCGCCAAGCTCTTGCCATATTCGTCATATGCTCTGTGCATCAAGATGGATAGACTACTAGCCGTAATCTGATGGGCATGTCTTGTCCTTGTCAAGTGGGATGCCTTGAGGTAAGAGTCAGCTGTGCCTGGAGAAGCCATACCAGCCTCTGCTAAAACACTGGTCTATCCACTTTCATCTAGCCAGTCACCGATGGTTTTGAATGCAGCCATTTCTATATGAAGGCCCCCAAACACTACTACAATCTTGCCTTCTCCGTAAGTTGTTGGCCAGTTCCATTGGATCTGCTTTGCGAGTGCAAACAATGGCTGGTCAAAAGCAATGACAGGAGTTTGACCAGGATTTAGAAATTCAACATTCTGCTTGATTATATTCATAGCGTGACGTATCATAGCAGGAGAATTTGATTTCTCTGTGAAGAGTGGAAGCAGCGAGCTGATATCTGTTGGGTTTCCTGAATCGTTTTCTCTGTTGCTGGCATGAAATGCTGTCCAGGAGACCTCCATATCTTGCACAGTGTTATCATGAGACTCAACTATCTCTTTCACTTGACTGAGCCACCTATAAAGCAACAAGAAATAAGCATATATGCACAAACAGTGTGACAGTTCAGTGTTCACATTCACAATAATCTACTAGTATTCGAAATATAAATAAAGATAAGTGTTGGCAGATGCACAATAAGTGAGGTCCTACTACAAGAACATATTGAACTCACCTGGCATTGTCCTGCAGTGCTGCATACATTCTTTCATATGAAGCAGGCAGGAGAACCGAAACTTATGGTACTGTTGGTTCTTTTGTATGTATGGAAGCCGGTGGTATGCTGGTGTATTCCTCTGGCAATTCTGATGTCTTCTCTTGAGACTCACTTTGCCGGAGGATCTCTGTGTCTCTCTCTACTCCATGGACATCATTGTTCGGGTGCTGAAAGAGGGATATTCCTGTGCCATGATATGCCCCTTGAGGGGTCGTGGAAGTAGGATTGTGGTCTATGTTATCAACTGCACTTGTGGTGAATAGACCACGGTGTAAGTTTCCAGGACAAACAACATGTTCTGCTTCATATCTTGCACAAACTTCATTACCCAAATCCTTTGAAATGGTAAGTACTCTGTCATATGATACGGAGAGCCCAAGGTCATACATACTGTCAATTAACTCACGCTTTCTTGTCCTGGCAGGGGTGTCTCACGATCCACACTGTGGTAGTGAGGTGGATCCTTCACGATGTCGAATTATGATATTTTGGCGTATAAGCTGCGAGACAGTTGGTATCGCCTGGGTATCAGTGGCATTGCTTGATTGCTGCACTATGTTTGATTCACCCATTATCATCCCAACAAGGGTCGTTAGAGACTTAGAAACTGATTGGTGCTGACACTCCTTGGAGAATTTCCCCATAAATACAGACTTTTCAAGCTTCAGAATGTTCTTACGAACGATTTCAGCTGCCTTTGCCAACACGATAGCCTCCTCGTCAAAGTCACTTTCAAATGCCCTCTTTAGTGCCAGTCCGATGTCATCCTGAAAAGCAAGAAGAATGTTCCTGCCTTGCTTGTGGGCTTGTAAGTCTGGTATGTTGGCTAATATTCGTTCTTTCAGTCTGGTTAAGTGTTCTCGAGTAGATGTGTCTGCTCCCAGGTCATTTAGTCTTGAAGTGTACATCTAATTTAAATCTGCTAATTTGAACACCGTTGAGACGTCATTCTCCATGCTTTCTGCACGACAGTCTTCAATATACGAAAGCAGCTCCGCCAGGCATGCAGTTGTTTATCAGAAGAACTTTCTCCACCGTCAGAGCAATTCATTGACTCTGCTTTCTTGTAGTGTTTTTAAGCAATTGCTGTGGTACATTGCATCTTGGGACATCATATCTCCAGCGCTCAATTTGGCAACTAACATATGGTCTCGCACAATTTCTGCACATCGCCGAACATTTCTGTCTACTTTCTCCGTCGATGCCTTATGTAGTTTATCTGATTTTTCACCACAAAAGAAGCAAGTGTCTTGCGATGTTCTGGCTGCACCACCACTGCTGTAGCGAGTGACTTTCTTTTTTGGCGAGTCACAGTTGTTTTCACACTCATCTCTTTTCCTGTTTTCTACCCATTGAAATTTGGTATTGTTGTACTTATTCTTGCATTTTTTTGTGCCATTTAGCTGCATTAGACTTTAGAGTTGATGCAACTCCTGTTCCATTGTCTAACCTTGATAAGTTTATATTATCTGTAAGACTCTGAAGCTCTTTGAATCTTATCAAATTACCTGAAAGATTATCATAAAGTGTACCAATGTCAATATCAGTCCTCTTTGAATCAGCTGGGCATCACAGTGGTTCTTTTGATGTCTCTTGACACAAAATGCATTTTGTCCAATCTATCGGCGATGATGATTCAGATGTTGAAGGAGTTTCTGGACGTTGTCTGGGGTCTAAAATCTTGAAGGGTTTAGCCATTGTTGGTATTTTGATTACTGCACCACCACCACAGCTTCTACAACAACAGCATGCACTGTGATATGGAGATACTGATCTGAAAGAAGAAAATGAAGGATGAATGAATAGATGAATGCATGCGATATACACAGATTAACTGGAAGAACGTTAACTGTGATGCATGGTACAATTACCACATTACAGTTTCATATGTTTGTCACCATTTTATCATGTTGCAGCCATTTTCAATTTGGCAGCCATTTTCAATTTGAAAGCCATCTTGGTTAAGAAATGAAGAACATGTAAAACATAAGGTAAAAGTTTGTGACATTTCACATTTCTGGTCAATTTTCCAACCAATCATAGGAAATATATTCATTTATTTGGTTGTATCAGTAATTTTGCCCATGGTGGCGGCCATTTGGAAAATGACCGCCATCTTGGAAAAAATTCAGTTGGGCCATATCTAATATTGTTCAGTCGGTAAAACAGCACAACTGTGCAAAGTTTCATGCTTTTCACCAAAAGTGCACAATACTTCCACCATTCTGCAGCACTATCCACAATTATACATCTTAGAATCATGTCATTCAGGGATATCCCTTGTTTTACCTGTACGAAGGGCTGAAACCAGAAGAGGAGGTGGAGGATAAGAAAAAGAAAGGATGGGAGAGGAGTGTGGAAAGATTGTGGAAATAAGGAAAAGAAAGAAACAAGGGCATGGAATAATGGGAGAGGAATGTACAAGGGATGTTCAAAATGTTATAGGAACGAGACACTCACAAAATAGTCCAAGACTCACCAACTATGTGTTAACATATGATAAGTCAGAAAAAAAAATCCTTCCTGTATATACATAGTTGTATATTATTGAAAAAGAAAAAAATGTTTGCGTTCCTTTGGCTAATCGTGAGTATCTCAATCCGAGAACTTCTGAACACCCTCACAGGCAACATACGGAAGAAATTGGTGGGGCTGGGGAATGTGGGGGCAGGAGAGGGGGGGTGGAGGGGGCTTAAACATTCCGTCATTTTTGCATACGTGATAAATAGATGGCCCCTTCGTTTGTGTGCCTTTGGGTCATGGACAGCAGTGTTTCTTCCAGACAAAGCATTCAAGACCGAGTCCATATTGTTATCAAGAGACAATCGGTTTGGCGCATTTCTCGAGGGCACAATGGCGAAGCGGCGTTAATCGGCAATTGCAAACAATCGCCTCTTTTAGACGAAGGGAGCCTTTGCCGCTCACATTCCGCACATTCTGGGCCTGGACCTCAAATCACGTCCACTTGGCTCGCTCGCTCTGCCCCTGTCATGTGCACATGCCTGAGATGCGCCCTTTAGAAAGAGATTAGTACATCCTTTTCGAGCATTTTGTCCCATTTGTATAGATAACATCGTTGGAAAGTAATCGAGTTACACATCTGCCACCCACAGTTTTAAAGTTTCAAAAGAGGAATAACAGAGGCATTTGTTTTGAGTGACATTTTTGCTGGCCAAAAGGGAAATGAAAGGAAACCAAAAATGTGCGACCAAAACGGTGTTTCACACATGTTTGGAAAGAGACATGCAGGCAGCAAGCTTCCGAAAAGAGTCTGATGATTGCACCATGTGACAAACTTTTGATTATTTTAATATCGATAAATGAAGGCAGTGATGACGTGATGTCATGTTAAATATGCTGCAACTGTTATATGCATTTAAATGAGAGTGATAGCAAACCGATTGATATGGAGACAATATGTTGTTATAACATGCTAGTATATATATATATATATATATATATATATATATATATATATATATATATATATATATGTATGTATGTATGTATGTATGTATGTATGTATGTATGTATGTATGTATGTATATATATATATATATATATATATATATATATATATATATATATATATATATATATGTATGTATATATATATATATATATATATATATATATATATATATATATATATATGTATGTATGTATGTATATATATATATATGTATATATATAAGTACATATTGGTGTCGACACGTTCCCTTCTGTGGTCCCATCTAGGCTTCATGACGACGCATTCTCTTTTCACCATCATCACTTTTGAACTCTCCCCCCTGATTTATTCAGGTTTAATTTCCAAGCAGAACCTGCCCGTTTCACCTGGAGATTGCTGCAATCTTTAACAAGGATGTGCAAGAAAATTTGATGCAGGAGGAGGCCATGCGGCCTATCATGCCTGCGCTAAACTAACGCAGGATTAAAATAAATCCATCAAAACGACTTCATGCCATTGATCGGATGGGGGAGGAATGGGGATGAGAAAAGTGTGCCACAATCAGACCTCACCAAGGTGTTAAAAATAACAACAATGACCGCACTGTGGTCACAACCTACGACAAAATCCGGGAACGTGCCAATTGGGAAACACAAACGTGTACTTAAAGAATTCTTTAACGATGAACAGGATGATTGGGAAACACATTTAATGCGCTATTAAAATATTAACTCGACACCTCTCATCCATGTCAGTCTCCGCCACGGTTATATCGGAGCGAGCCGATTCATCACACAATTACAGATGGTTTAACCACAATAAGTGGCCATTCAAAAATTACATCACGCTTTTTATTTTTCAGGAGGTACGCACCATGCATGCTGATGGGCTTGTTTAACCTTACTAATAATCTTTATTCGACATTGATGAGGTTTTTCAGGGTCCCTCATCGTGAGTAACACTCGGCCCAAACAAAGCCAATGGAAATCTGACACAACAAATCTGGACAGTGTATAATCAGCAGAGGCCTACAGGCCTGATGTCTTCCGTCCACCAGAAAACCAAGATGGCGGCCATATTATTTTGTCTGGGTGCCATTGTGGGTGGAGGCAAGCGACAAGTGTGGGTAGGGTCCGGCAGCTCTCCGACCAATGGGTTACACATTTCAAAAATCGACCTCAACAAGAACCACAACAAAAATAACACCAACAACCATGCGGAACTCTTGTAGACCTGCGACTGAAAATGGAGAAATTAAATATTTGGTTCACGAGCGCCAGCCAGAGTGACCACTATATTCGTTACTAGCTGAAGTACCCGGTAATACCTGGGAAATTTGCCCTATTTTCCTCACGCTAGTTCGACTGAGGCATTAGTTGTATGGAGAAAATTAGGAAGGCTTCTTTTATTCCTCAGATTTATGGAAGGAAGGCTTTATGCTGCCGTAATCCTCAGAGAGGTCATAGTTGAAGGCGGCCTTGAGCCACTCAATGTTTCTAGCAGCAGTGGAAACTGTCCTTGATGTCCTGCCAAAACCCGGACCTAGAAAGCTGGAACGTGAGTTTTGTGCTGCTCTCGCCCGTCGGTGTGACGCTCTATTTGCAGTTAGGCGATTCTCATTCTCATTCATTCTATCTCTCTCTCCTCTCTCCTCTCTCCTCTCTCTCTCCGCAGCTGACTCCGCTTGCCTGGCTCTTTCATAAGCAGATATATCAGCAGTTAGCTGTTGCCGTGCGCATGCAGTTCGAGAATTCAAATAACAGGAGGAGAATGTGTATGTTTCAAAAGTCAACGAATACGAACATTTTGTATTTCAAAAAACCAAGCTGTTTTAACCATGAAGCCTTTTGTTACGATTAATACGCCGGCGCACTATTCGAAAGCCTTTTTTAAATGGAAATTTTTTTTATACATATATATATATATATATAATTTTTTTTCCATTTTTATGGAAAGCCACTCAGCGCATCCTGGAGCTGAATGTTAGGTCTATATGTGTGTAAAGTTTCATCAAGATCAGTTCACTGGTCTTGGAGCTTATGGGTTACAAACAAACAGACAGACAGACAGGAGGACTGGCATTTATATAGTAGATGTCTGTGTGTCTGTCTGTCTGTCTGTTGGGTAGTCAATGTAGTCGAAAAAAATTTTTTTTTTTCAAAAAATCTTTTTTTTGAGATTTGTACTACCCTTATTATCAGTATTTAAAATGGCGATTTCAGTTAATACAATGGCAATTTCGATGAAACTTGGTTGGTAGGTTCATACCATGACCTAGTTGTGTGCAAATGAGAACCGTTGCTATGGACACCACCGTTGCCTAGCAATGGGACTTTGAAATTTTTGAAAATATTTTTTTCAAAAAATAAAAAATTGATTTTTCCGAAAATCAAAAATCAGGCCACGAGCGACTGTGGGCAGTACATTCAGCCATATTGTCAAAAATTTACAGCCGGATCCTATGAAAACTGTCGGAGAAGATAGACTTTGAATGAACCCTGGTCGAAAACAATAAAAAACGAAGTTCGTTATATCTCAGAGACTGAGTCAGATATACATGAAACTGGTATGGTAGGTTCATGGTATGTCCTAGTTACAGTGGGGAGAACAAGTATTTGATGCACTGCCGATTTTGAAGGTTTTCCCACTTACAATGCACGTAGAGGTCTGTAATTTTTATCATAGGTACACTTCAACTGTGAAAGACGGAATCTAAAACAAAAATCCTGAAAATCACATTGTATGATTTTTAAATAATTAATTTGCATTTTATTGCATGAAATAAGTATTTGATACATCAGAAAAACAGAACTTAATATTTGGTACAGAAACCTTTGTTTACAATTACAGAGATCAGACGTTTCCTGTAGTTCTTAAGCAGGTTTGCACAGACTGCAGCAGGGATTTTGGCCCACTCCTCCATACAGATCTTCTCCAGATCCTTCAGGTTTCGGGCTGTCGCTGGGCAACACAGACTTTCAGCTCCCTCCAAAGATTTTCTATTGGGTCAGGTCTGGAGACTGGCTAGGTCACTCCAGGACCTTGAGATGCTTCTTACGGAGCCACTCCTTAGTTGCCCTGGCTGTGTGTTTCGGGTCGTTGTCATGCTGGAAGACCCAGCCACGCCCCATCTTCAATGCTCTTGTTGAGGGAAGGAGGTTGTTGGCCAAGATCTCATGATACATGGCCCCATCCATCCTCCCCTCAATACGGTGCAGTCGTCCTGTCCCCTTTGCAGAAAAGTATCCCCAAAGAATGATGTTTCCACCTCCATGCTTCACGGTTGAGATGGTGTTCTTGGGGTTGCACTCATCCTTCTTCTTCCTCCAAACATGGCGAGTGGAGTTTAAACCAAAAAGCTCTATTTTGGTCTCATCAGACCACATGACCTTCTCCCATTCCTCCTCTGGATCATCCAGATGGTCATTGGAAAACTTCAGATGGGCCTGGACATGCGCTGGCTTGAGCAGAGGGACCTTGCGTGCGCTGCAGGATTTTAATCCATGATGGCGTGGTGTGTTACGTATGGTTTTCTTTGATACTGTGGTCCCAGCTTTCTTCAGGTCATTGACCACGTCTTGCCGTGTAGTTCTGGGCTGATCCCTCACCTTTCTCATGATCATTGAGGCTCCACGAGGTGAGATCTTGCATGGAGCCCCAGACCGAGGGAGATTGACAGTTATCTTGAACTTCTTCCATTTTCTAATAATTGCGCTAACAGTTGTTGCCTTCTCACCAAGCTGCTTGCCTATTGTCCTGTAGCCCATCCCAGCCTTGTGCAAGTCTACAATTTTGTCCCTGATGTCCTTAGACAGCTCTCTGGTCTTGCCCATTGTGGAGAGGTTGGAGTCTGATTGATTGAGTGCGGACAGCTGTCTTTTATGCAGATAACGAGTTCAAACAGGTGCATTTAATACAGGTAATGAGTGGGGAATGGGAGGGCTTCTTAAAGACAAAACTAACAGGTCTGTGAGAGCCGGAATTCTTACTGGTTGGTGGGTGATCAAATACTTATTTCATGCAATAAAATGTAAATTAATTATTTAAAAATCATACAATGTGATTTTCAGGATTTTTGTTTTATATTCCGTCTTTCACAGTTGAAGTGTACCTTTGATAAAAATTACAGACCTCTACGTACTTTGGAAGTGGGAAAACCTGCAAAATCAGCAGTGTATCAAATACTTGTTCTCCCCACTGTATGTGTGAGAAAGAACCGTTGCTATGGACCCCTCCGTTGCCTAGCAACGGCCGACTACCCATGTCCGCCTACCGGCTTGTCTGTGTGTCTGTCTGTCCAGAGCATAACTCCGTAGACTTTGATCTGATCTTGATGAAACTTGGTTATGTGTTCAATATCAATGTCTAGTTGTGTTTTCCTGAATGAGGGCGTGCTCCGCCCATTGTGGGCAGAGCCACACCCCAAAAATAGCCATTTTAGGGGGTAGTCCGATTAAAAATCTATCTCCTCCTAGGGAATTTACTGAATGGAATGGGTTTTTCGGTATTTGAATAGCAAAATGAATTATCGAAAACTTGTCATTGTCCGATTTTTCATTTTCGTCCCAAGGTCAAGGTCACAAGGTCAAAAACTTAGACAATTGCGAATTTTGACCTAAAAATTATACGACCGCCCAAACTTTGAGAGATAGGATGACAATATTTTTTATGCATAATCTTGAGGTCATTCCCCACCTAAAGTCTTGAAACCATTTTGCTCTATCTTGAACACCTTGCCCGTGGCGCCCCCTTCAAGTTTGTTTTTATGCTGATTTCATCAAAGTATGGATAATAATCCGAGGAGTGTGAAATGCCATATAGCCTATATGACGTTATATTGTTCCTGCAATGTTCCAGAGGAAGTTTTGCACCAAAGGTCATAATCCTTAACCTTTGACCTTTAAAGGCCACAAAGGTCAAATTTTCAAAGTTGTGGGAATCTAACCAGGTTTTTGACCTTCTTCGACGAACTAACTCCAATAAGCTATAGCACGTATCCCGTTTCCTTATTATAATGTCCACAACATTGTTTTGTGGCCTTTAAAGGTTATACAAAGGTCAATTTTGAAAGTTGTTGAACGAAACCGGGTTTTCGACATTTTGCAGCTCATAACCCGTCACTCGTACCACATCATGTTGATCATTTTTATAACTTGGTCAAAAATTATAAAACATTGTCTCATCCTTGACTTCTGAAACAATCTACATCGTCAAATACCGCTCGTGAACCATCGTCGTCTTCAGACTTGTTGTTGTTTATTTTAATTATTTTTAATTGGCGAAGACGGTTTTTAGGGTGAAGAAAAAACAACACCATCCACACACTATCCCCGGACGAGACCCTCTCACAGCCATCACTCAGCACAGATGTACAAAATCACCCACCCACTACTTTTCAAGCCAGATCTGCCAGTCCTGCCAATATCACGAGTATAACATCGTGACTAAGGTCGCTCAGTCAAAAAAATTGGTCACCCAGTGTGAGTGAGTGAAATTTTAACGAATGGGCGACATGGTCGTTAAATCTTTCATTCACACCTGTGGTGTCAGGTTCGTCCAGGATCTACACCATAGGCATTAAATGATTATAATTATTAACCGTGCAGGTACAGTCGACAGTAATCTCCCGATTTACGAACCGAAACTCTGATTAGGAAAGTAAAAATTTTGACAATAAAATTTCCATTCACCATGTCAAATCCCGACATGACGAACCTTTGGTCAATTTCAATCAATTCGGTTTTCAACTGCGGATTCAAAGACAAGACCTCGACAAGGCTCATGAACTTACGTGACAAGATCGTTCGCTCACATCGGGACGATGACGTCAGAGCGTCACACAGGTCAAATCCGGGACGATGACGTCAAAGCGTCACACAGCTCACATCCGGGACGATGACGTCAGAGCGTCACACAGCTCACATCCGGGACGATGACGTCAGAGCATCACACAGCTCACATCCGGGACGATGACGTCAGAGAGGCGCTTCCTTCAGGCTCTCCGACACATCAACGCGGCACGATGAGTGTAAGTGAAGAGTTAAAGTGCATTTTATTTACACTATTTAAGCATGCTTAAGCATCACTGTAAATAGCACATAATTATGGCGACTAAAAGGAAGATAAGTGCTTACTGAAGTGATATTAGTGGAAAGAAAGATGGGATTGTGGTATCGTGAGAAAGGAAGTAAATTCAAAGAAGCTTTTTGACACTGGTTTACCTCAGGTACGACCCCCATGTAATACCTGTCCGCTGCAATTGCAATGTTTGAGCAGAGATGGCGCTGTCGTACCGCTCGTGGCAGCGGGGCGGTCACACCGCCATCTTGTATTGACATTGTGTTCAGTGAGTTCACCACTGAGATGTCAAAGTGAACCTTTTTTTTGGTGTTTCAGCAAACAAAAATTGTCACGACTGCATCTGCGAGCACAATGCAAGGTTCTTCGAGTCCTGCGCCTCCACCCATCCTCCACAGCGACAGCAACCTCGACAGTTTTAAGTGAACTCTGCACCGGCACGCTGACCTCTTGCTTCTCTGGCCTCCATCTTTTCTATCACATCAGCGTCTCCCTCTCAATCCCAAAGCCTCTGATGCAATTTGTACCTCGACATATGCTGTATCTTCACGTTCTGTTGCCCAGGTTTCTGAGGTTTGGTATAAAGGATGCAAGCTCGATGCCAAGTGGTTGATAAATTCATTTTCCACTACATTAGAAAGGGTAAGTATGGGAAGAAGATCGGGTCTGAAATGCAAGGAATTTGACTGTCAAATTACGGGAGCCAAGTACCGATGGCCGACGGTGTAAGGTCTGACGGCATGAAGGAACTAAAGAGGATTGTCGAACATTTGTTGAGCGATGCCCATTGTGTGGTGGTTTGCATAGATGAGGCCCAGCAACTGTCGTTGTTGCAATCAGATAGGCATCCATGGATCAAAGTTCTGAAATCCCATGAAGCTGAAATTGTGTCTCGATTAATTGAATTGGCCGTTGATGTTCATAAGATAGTGAACAAATTATGTTGTCTGCAAACTCCTGGCCATCCGGCTCCACTTGCGAAAATGCATACCGACGACCAAATCTCGGCGTACCGTGAACTTGGATTGAATTCAAGCTTCATCACCTTCGATTCACCTGTACCTGCTCTGCATTATATCAAAATGCAAATATCTATCGTGAAATGCTTCATACTGTTGTTGATGTGGTGATGGAAACTGTGACGTAAGAGCTAAACGACGCTGATTTTTTTTTTCTCACTACAACTTTATGGCTCAGTGGATAAGTACTCAATCGACCAAAAATTTATTATTGTTCATTGTATGATTACTGACAAAGACATGAATCTTGTTTTTCTGGGTGAAAGTCATTCTGACAAGGGCGCTGCTGAGGGTTTGCTAGATGCTGTTCTTGTCAATTTGAAAAGCCTTCATGTTGACGAAATAGCAAAGGAGAAGATAACTGGGCTTACGACGGATGGCGAAAGTACTAACACCAGCAAGAAAAGTGGACTCTGGGCCAAACTGAGAGCATATCTGGAGAGTGATGTGCTTTGTGTATGGTGTGTTGCACATTGCTCTGACCTGGCATAAGCTGATGTAGAAGCATCGGTGATTGAAATCAAGCACTGGAGAACAAATCTCAAAGCTGTGACTTGATTCTACAGATGTTCGGCAGTTCGGACCGATGAGGAGAAGAAGATTGCGGAGGAGTCTGGTTAGAAGTTCTACAGATTCCCAGAGCACTTTGAAGTTCGTTTTGTGGAACATTTGATCAATCTCTGTGACTCGGTTTGGAAAAACCCTTCCATCCATAAGGGTACACTGGAACTTTGTGTCCCCATCTGATAATTGTATGTGCCCGTGGAATTAAAAGCATCTGTTGGAGGACTCCTCAGACTATGGAACGAAGGTGGTGACCAGGAATGTTACACAGCATTGATGCTTGATGTACTGCAAAAATATATAGCACGATATCTGAAAAAAATTATGGCCGGATTCGAATAAAACTTGTTGAACATGTTGGGTGTGTGAAAAGGAAGAAGTGATTCATCTGTTCTAAAAACTTCAGAAAGAAAATCAGAAATCAATGGCAACTGTGTGATATTGAAGTTGAAAAAACAGCTACTCTTGCTTCTCTGACCTTGATGGAGTCTGATCCATTCCTTGGTGGCAAAGAGGAAGAACTGAAGAAGAACAATGAACAAGAAGTTAATAACTGCGAAAGAAGAATGGTTCACGATTTTCTTGTGACACGAAGCGTTTTCACAGGGCGTATTTAGGTGTGTGGAGGCCCTGGAGCACGGAAGTATGTCGAGACCCCCTGTAATATTGTTGCGGGGCTGGGACATCGGCCGACGAGCTCGACCACCAGATGGAGCAGTAGAGTCGGCTCGACCGATCGCCCGGAATTCAGATCATCGCCCCGGATAAGTCCGGAGTCGACGGGTCCTTTGTTTTGGACTGTGAAGCGTCAATATTTCCACCACGTGGTACAGGGTTATTCGCCAAATCTCAAAATACCTAGAGACCACGTGGCGATCTACCGAGTCATCACACCCTCGACAGAACTCGTACGGAAATGAGCCGCTTAGCGCGCTCGTTCCGTGTGCGATTTCGAGCGGTTTAATGGCTGAGAACCATCGGTCCAGATGTCCCCTTATGGTGGCACAACGGCCTTGCTAATTTTCCCCAGCACGCGACACGCTCAGTCAATGCAAGAATGGACATGAACGAGTTGAAAACATTGAACAAATGGGGGGTTTATTTATCATGCAATGGGGGAATGAGGGGAGCACATAAGGCAGAGCTATACCGAATATAAGAAATGCAAGTATATACAACAAAGGCACTTAAACAATTCACTACTTACCAGATGGGCCCACACACACACACACACACCCAAAAAGAAGTGATGGCTAATGCCTTTATTAATACCCCCAGCTCGGAGGGAAGGTGAGCTGGAGGTCAGGGTCAATATTGGACCTTTCCGCCTCGTGCGGTCTTCCGGCTGACTCGGTCGGCGCCCGTCCCGGCCACCAAAACCTCGACTCCGTTCGGCGGATGGTACCTCTCGAGTTCGACCCTCCGGAGGAGGAGGAGGAGGAGGAGGAGGAAGACGTTTCAGACGGCCACGACCAGCCCAGACCTCTCAGACCACGATGACAGGGACTTCTCCTTCCACGATGACAGAAGCGCTTCTCGACCTCCGAGGCCACGATGACGATGACAGGAGCGCTCGCTGGCTGGCTCGCTCGCTCGCTCACTCCGATTCACTCATTCCTTTTTATGCGCTCTGACGCTTTCCCTCCCCCTTCCCGGCACGCGGGGAAAATCCCGGGGTGGGAGTTGATCAACCGTCATCCTTGTTTAAGGCCCGGTCACACCTTGACGTTTTAGCCAGCGATGGCAACGTATTAAAATGTATCTAAAACGCTGGCTTAAGTTGAACTTTTGATGTTTTTTTAAAGATTCGGACGTATTCATAGCGACTTGGTCTTATGTATAACGCATTGGTAACGGACACAGAACGTTTCGTTGTGTTATAGATAACTTATACCAACGAATGCTGAACCTGTTGTCGGCCTACACAACCGATGCCCAACGATAGTCTAACTTAGGCATAGCGCGTTGCACGCATCGCCGACGATGTCGTGACGTAGCCTATTAAAAGGCTGACGCACAACCATTCGAATCATAACAGCCGTAGAAATGGAAGTGACAACATCGCGGTCACACCTTGGCGATCTTGCCAGCGTATGCCGACCTAAGAAAAATGTGTCTAAAACGTTGGGGCACGTCAAATACGGTATGAGTAAGTTTGGTATACGTGAGTAGAACGCTAAAGTACGCTATCATACGTCGTAGTAAGTAGAGTACGTCAAGAAATTTTAAACATGTTCAAAATTTTACGACGTACTCGGCGTATGACACACGTTCCGCATGTGATGGGGATAGGTTGTACACACGATTTGTGGACGCTTACACACGTCCACAAAGGCTACTTATAAGCTACTCATAAGTCGAAACACGTCGCGGTAATGTCTTTTTTACGCGAAACTTATTTCTAACTTGTGTTTGACGTGCTTTGAACCAATTCTTTACGTAGTCCCAACACACATCAACGTATGTAGACGTATTCCAATGACGTCTTCCGGTCGACAAAAAAAAAATTAACGTGTTTCTAGCTTACAACTGCCATATAAAGACGTGTTCCCAGCGGTTTT
The DNA here is from genome assembly GCF_056783735.1 of Eptatretus burgeri. NCBI lineage: Eukaryota > Metazoa > Chordata > Myxini > Myxiniformes > Myxinidae > Eptatretus > Eptatretus burgeri. The sequence continues at coordinate 32,158,004 of NC_140976.1, read as the reverse complement.
GGGAATTGGTATATAAAAATGGTGCTCATAAAAGGGGAACCCAACAGTGTTTTCGAGTCCTTTTTGAGTCGATGTCCATGTCAGCAGTAACAGTAACAGTATCAGTATCAGTATTAGTATTAGTAGTAGTTTGTTCATGTTGGCAGTAGTAGGTGAGTGTGAGGGGGAGGGTGTGGGTTATGATGGATCGTCCTTGCGTTTAACGATTTAACGATTTAAATGATAAACTCAACGATTTAAATGGCTGCATCTCCACTATTGAAAGTAGACGCTTGCGCTCAACAATTGGATTTTTTTTACACTCAACGACTTTTAAACGGTACCACTCAGCTATTTTCATTGTTTACAATGAACGATTTAAATTGCTGTCACTCGCCATTGTTTTTTGACGCTGGCGCTCGGAAATTTTAATCGTTTCTATTGAACGTGCTAAATCGCTCAAACCCCACTATTGAAAGTAGACGCTTGCGCTCAACAATTCGTTTTTTTTTACACCCAACGACTTTTAAACGGTACCACTCAACTATTTTCATTGTTTACAATGAACGATTTAAATTGCTGTCACTCGCCTTTGTTTTTTGACGCTGGGGTTTGGAAATTTGAAGCGTTTCTTCTGAACGTGTTAAAACGCTCAAACTCGACTATTTTAAATAGACGCTGCCGATGGACAATTGGAATCATAGCCAAGCTAGACATCGAAGTGTGAACATCCTCGTCATGCCGAAGAAAAGTTTGAAGAATGCTGCAAATAAGTGTCCTGGCCGTGGCCGTGGACGCTGACGCAAGGACGATCCATTATACCGACGTCTTTCAGCCTATGAGTAACTTAAAAGTAACGTCTGTCGATGTGTGGCAACGATCGCGTAACGTGCCAACAACACGTTAATCATAGGTTAGAAATAAGTTTCGGGTACGCTAAACATTACCTCGGCGTGTCTCAACTTATGATTAACTTACAAGTAGCATGTGTTGACGTCTGTCAACGATCGCAGACCGTGCATACAACCTGTGGCCAGCGTAGCGGAACGTGTGAGTCATACGCCGGCATACGTCGTGAAATTTCAAGCATGAAAAAATTTGAGGACAACCAAAAAGTACAACGTTTATAGCCAACGTACAACGACGTATGGCAGTGTTTTTCAGTGTGCTCTCAATGTTATCAAAACTTACCCATAACGTATTCAACGTGTGCCAGCGTTTTAGAAAAAAAATTCAAAAATCGGCATACGTTGGCTAAAACGTCAAGGTGTGACCGGGCCTTTACGTCTCAGAATCTCGGGGCGGGAGGGTCGTTCTTCTTCTTTGCAGAGGAGGGTGGGTCTTCTTCTTCGCAGAATCTCGATAAAACTCCTAACTATTAAAATAAATCACAGTGCATTTACATTGATTTACCCATTAAACAAGGGAAGGGGAGCTATCTATAAAACACATAGTTACCGAGATAACTGAGCTAAAGAACCTGAATGTTGAGTGTGATCATAGCTTCCAGATTCGCAACGATATTACATGGAAGATATGCTGTTGTTACCTCTGCCACAGAAGGTGAAGGACGTTACGTTTTCACCCCTTTCTGTTTGTTTGTTATTTGCAAAATTGAAGGTTTTTCAACTGTATTAGTCAGTCAATTTTCTTATTATTCCCGCGCTTTCGAAGAAAAGCGGGAATATTGTGATTGTCTCCTCCGTCCGTCCGTCCGTACGTCCGTCTGCCTTACCCTATAACTCCTCCTACACCGTTTGAAATAGGAACTTGAAACTTTGGGACATAGTAGATATATGTATGGGGAAGTGCACAGCACTTTCGGATTTTTGATATGACCCCTAGGGGCCGGGCCAGAGGGGTTGGGGTCATGGGGGTCGATTAAAAATATATAAATTGTCTTATAGCTTTTTTTTTAAGTGTATTTACCATTGTACATGGTAAATTCGTTTATAAAGAACTTACTTATGTGGCCCCCATGAGTGACAAAGTCACAGGTTTTACTGTATTTATCTAATTGATTATAAATAATTATAATTAATATTATATACAGTTCATTCCTATGATTAAATTGATGCACAGTTCTATATTGCTGGACAGTGTTAAATTAATGTTTCATGAAATGTTGACCTGCTTGCAATGACTTCTGATTTAGTAAACATCGTAAGTCTTTGGTCATAAAGCACATCAAATAGAAAAGAATAGTCAATCCATTTTAAAAGATTAAATTTCACCTAGCGTTGATGGGACAAAGCAGTGCGTGTGGGAATATGCGATGGTGTGCTATCGACAACGTAGTTCGAGTTCTGTCTGTTTTTCTCTCTGTCTTTCTCTTTGTCTGTTTATCACCTTCAGGTCACAATTCCAAACCAATACTCATGAAACTTCACCACATGGTAGAGTTTGTCATAAGGAAGAAGCCTATTGTTTTTGAGGTCAAAGGGTCAACATAGGCCAAAGGTCAACAACTTCGGTGAGATTTCTAAAATCCTCAATTTTCATCCGATTAACTTGAAATTTGAAGAGGATTTATATTCCAGGTCACTGAATTCAACCAATGGGTTATTTTGGTGGTCAACATCGATCAAAAGGTCAACATAGGCCCAAGGTCAACAAATAAGGAAGTATTTCTAAAATTCTCAATTTTCATCCCATTGAATTGAAATTTGAAGAGGATTTGCATATCAGGTCACTGAATTCAACCACCAATTATTTTTGAAGTCAACATAGGGCAAAACGACATTGGCCGAATTTCTAAAATCATTAATTTTCATCCGATTAACTTGAAATTTGAAGAAGAGTTGCATATTTGGTGACTGAATTCAACCACCAATTATTTTTGAGGTCAAATTTGTTTTATGGATTTTGCAAGTATCATGCTCTGCATGATGTCTTCTTCTTGTTTGTTTGGCTGTCTGTTTGTTTGTTTGATTGTGTACAGGATATCTCTAAAAGTTGGGGACAGATCCAGATGAAATTTTGTGGACAGGTTCGGTGTGTGATAAGGAGAAACTGATTAGATTTTGGTGGAGATCCGGATCTAGATCCGACTACTAGAATTTTTCAAGTGATTCTTTACCATTGAGAGATTCGGTCAAAAACAATATATAGCACCATATCTGAAAAAGTTATGGACGGATTCGAATGAAACTTGGTGGACATGTTGGGTGTGTGAAAAGGAAGAAGTGATTCAATTTTGGTGAAGATCCGGATCCAGATCTGATAATTTCTGAAATGATTCTTTACCATTGAGAGATAGGGCTCAAAAACGATATATAGCATGATATTTCAAAAATGTGTTGGGCCAGATATGCTCTCGTGGATCAGGCATTACGGTGCAGAGATACGCACTCTGCCGAGTGCCCTTCTAGTTTACTGTATGAATTTATGTAAGAAAAACTACTGTTATTAGATTTTTAATGGAATCAAAAGCATTTTTACCTTCACCACCTAAGGTGAAGGAGGTTATGTGTTCACCCCTGTCTCTGCTAGCTGTGAGACAAAGGTCAACAGACATCTGGGTAGGGCCTGTGGAGTCATGGATTCACTGGATCATGGGATGTTGCACTTTCCATACCTGTACAGGAGGACTAAAGTCCGAGTCTTCAGGTCCTTGGTGCTTCCAGTCTTGCTCTGTGGATGTTAGACTTGGACTCTGACCAGGGATCTGAGACAGAGACTTAATTCCTTTGGTACCGGGTCTTTTCAGAGAATCCTTGGCTATCGCTGGTCAGACTTTGTTTCAAATGAGTGGTTGCTGAGAGAGACTCAAATGAGATTTGTTGCCTGCATAGTCCCTAAGCGTCAGCTGTGACTGTATGGACATGTGGCTTATTTTTCTGATGCTGATCCTGCTCACCAGATTCTCTCAGCGAAGGAGCCTCATGCGTGGAGGGGGCCAATGGTCCATCCACGTGCCTCGTGGTTGCAGCAGGTTGATCGGCATCTCAAGGATATGGGGATGGGCCAGGCATCTGCCTGGGGGATGGCCAGACGGAGGCCTCTGGAGTACTGGCGGAAAGTGAACACAGTGACGCGCTGCTCCGCGCATGCTCCCATACCTGACCTGACCTGGCTCCCCAGGCTCAAATACAGCAACATGTATAAGCTACTATAGGTCCTAGACTAGAAACCAATAAAGACAACAAGGATAACAAACCGGAGATAAACATTAGTTTGCTTTAACGCACGCTCGTACCAATACCGGACCCAAAATGAAGGAGAAGAAACTCTAACCCACCGTTTTTCATTCGTTTCTAAGCTTTGCCATTTTCATCTTTAAAATAACCCGATATACATACATGAAGCAAAAATATGTGTACAGCTTATGCACCTCTGTAATATAACGTGGTTATGTACCTGGGATCATTCCAATTGCACTGGTCATGGACTAACACCCACACCTAAGGCCTGAGGCCTGCCAATCTGTGCTGCTTCATGCAATGGCGGCACATGATTTTATTGGGATGGAGTCAACCAGCTGTCCAGTCAATGGATGTAAAGCAGTGGGGTGGAGTCAGGGCAGCTGAACACTGACGCATGTATAATCTGTGATATTTTCTTCATTTAAAAAGTGCGTAACTCAGTGAAAAATCGACAAAACACCCTGAAACTCGAACTTCTTCTGTAACTTAGCATAAATAAAGCCATGTACCAAGTTTCAGTTGAATATTGTTGTGGTTGACGGAATTCGCACACCACCATTCAGGTCCCTTAGGTGAGATATCTCGGTAAGTATATGTGTAGTTAGGCCCAAACCCGTTGTCTAGTGGGAATACATGTCATTTATGCGTGCTGCGACTCTTCAGGATAGCCGTTTTTCTTTTACTATCTTTAATTTGGACCAACCGCCATTGTTACCACCACCAACCACCACATCAACCACCCACCGCGGCGCCGCTTCACGTCACACCTCGCAACCGTCGCATCGCCACCGTTCTTGCGCCGCTTGTGGGTACCGGTGTTGGACTCGTGCAGGGCGCGCGCCGAACAGCGTGTACAAAACCACGGATTTTCCACTTCAAAAACGGATCAAAAACGACACACGCCCACTTTTGTTCCGTCCAATCGGTGAGCGAGGGGCGATTTGGCCCCGCCCCCAGGGCGTTGGAGGGCGATCGATATATGCAAATTTATGGATCAAAAAGCATTCACGCCCACTTTTTCTCGGGCCAATGGGGAGCGAGGTGAAAGGTCGAAGGGAGGGGGTCAAAGATGAGAGAGCGAAGCCACGGGGCTTATATAAGCGACCGTGTTCGTCAGTCAAGTGGACAGAGAGTTAAGACTTCGCGGGCGGTGGAGTTGGGAAGAAGAAGCAAGAAGGAGTTGGTCGTCGTCGTGTGCGAAGGGGACGGAGCTGTGGAGAGGCGGCGAGGGCAGACGAGGGGTGCTCGCGTCGTGCAGGGAGCTGCACACCAGGGAGGCCGACGGCGCGACCTGGCCGAGGTGGAGACGCTCGTCGCGGGACTCGAGGCAGAGTGGAAATCCTCTATACCCCGAGCATCAGCAACCCCCTCCTGTTTCCCCCCGCGCTGAGACAGTGCGACCAAGGGGGCCCCTTTCCCACCCCCTACCAGACACTGCCCGCGAGGCCCGCGGAGTTGAGGCACCATCGCCGCTCCGCGTCTCATCACCAGACGGGTAGGCCCGACCCGGTCTCGGCCTCAGGCCCGCCTCATCCTTGAGGGTTCTCTGTTCTTTTCCTTGGTTTTGGGTATGTGTTGTCGGCGCCGTCTGTGAAGTAAAATTGTATAAGTGTTGCCATGTGCTCGCGTAATCGGTATTAGATCTGCATTGTCGCATTTGCTTTTTGTGTAAATTGCATTGTGTTTTTCTTTTCTATGTGCTTTTGGTGGAATTGTATATGTGCGCTTTCCGTTCATCGCGAATAAATGTGCTTTGTGTTGAACTGTTTCCCGCTTCGCTTCGTCATTTCTTTCATTGAATCCTCATCTTGCTTCACGTAAAGGGTTGGTAGTGGGCTGAATACGCCCGATAATTAATCGAACCATCGAGGTCGACGATAACACCGCTCGGTTATCCCGATAGTACGGAACGGGTCACTTAAGTGGCCCGTGTCCGAAGTCGACCTGCGGCGAGGTGCGATCGCCCGGTCTACCCTCCGCGTGGGTACTTAGGTAGGTCGAATTTGGCGAGCAACCCTATCCCACGCGGGGGCTGATTGGCTCGATCGCGGTGAGACCGAAAGGTCCACCCGTGACTGGTTCCCGGCGTTAGTCCGAGAGGGTCACGACTGGATTGTCCGTCCGGTGGGCGACGTGCCGCGATTCGAGTTACGTGGCCGTCAGCACGCCGGCGGGCGCGAATCCGTAACACTGGTGTCAGGTCGTGCGATACAAATCCATCGCCCTCCTCGCGGCACTGGTATCGGAGAACAGGAAAACAGGCTCTCCTGTCTCCGGCTAAATTCACGGGAATCGGTCCAGGGGTGAGAGAAGCGACCCCCGATTCCCTCCAAATTACGAGCGATTCAAATTAACCCTTTAAGAGAAGCAAGATGGCGTCTCAAGGCGAGCGGGAGCCGGGGGTATTAGAAATGGATGTAGAATGTGTAGAATCCATGGTCCAGGATGGAATCCCCGTGCAGGAAATGTTGATTGTGCAGGAACACGAACTCGCCCAACTGAACCCAGAGCCCGAAATGGGTGCGGCAGCGGCCGCGGTGTATGACACCTCCCCCCCCCTCTCCACCAAAGTGCATCCGACATGGCCCAGCTATGCGCCATGCTGGCGGCAATGACAGCAAAGATGGATGCGAATACACAAAAGATGGATGCGAATACACAACAAATGAACGAAAAGATGGATGCAAACGCAAATGAATTTATAAACGAAATGAAAAGCATGGGCAAGCAAATGAAAAAAGAAATGAAAGAACTACGGGGTGAGACGCAGAACATGGGCCGATGCCTGCAGGCGGGCATGAAGGCCGTGACCAGGGAGCTAGGAATGGCGACTCCACGTGTGGGAGCAAACGAGCTGGAAGGGGGTGCAACGGCTGACAGGCCCGCGGTGGAGGCGGGTAAGGAAAAAGTAATTCGGGAGACAAGAGACGAGGTGAAAGTAATTGCGAGGGAGAGAAAAGAACAATTAATACGGAGAGCAAGGATGAGGTACGCGGAGATCGTGAAAGAGCAAGGAGTGAAAAACAGGGAAGGACGGGAGCGACTTAAAGAGAAAGCAAGGTTGACCTACATAAAGATAAGGGAAAGACGCCAGAAAGAAGCAGAGACCAATAAACACGATGAAGACGGGGTAAGTGACGCGCACACACACACGGAGGTAGTGGAGGATAATTCGAGCAACCCTATCCCACGCGGGGGCTGATTGGCTCGATCGCGGTGAGACCGAAAGGTCCACCCGTGACTGGTTCCCGGCGTTAGTCCGAGAGGGTCACGACTGGATTGTCCGTCCGGTGGGCGACGTGCCGCGATTCGAGTTACGTGGCCGTCAGCACGCCGGCGGGCGCGAATCCGTAACAATATGTTATAAAGGGTATGGGGAAAAAAGTCTGGAAAACCACAGATGGGACAGACAGCCAGACAGCCAGACGGAGAGCAAACCTATAGTTCCCTCCAGTGACACTGCTAGGGGGCTAATAAGGACCCGGGTGCCTGGAAGAGAGGGCCTGTTGTGTGTGAGTGTCAAGAGAGCAATGTGGATGCTAAGAAGAGCCCCACAGTGGGAGCCAGGGAGGGCCCCACAGTTAGGGAGTGGGAGAAACACTCCAGGTTAGCACCAAAGTCTCGAGTGCCATAGAGAGATAGAGTCCGAGTCAGGGCCACACTAGCATGCTTGCTAATTATGCCACAGCATGAGATTATGAGGATTTATGAGATTTTGCGAGAATGGAATGCTCACGTATGAACTGACCATCCCCTCAAGTATGGACAGTGAAAATACAGCATTGTTACCAGACGTCGTTTTGAGATACAAAAAGGAAAAGACGGCATTGCTAATCGAGGCATCAGTACCCAGGGATTTTGGTCTAAATAACTCAGAAAATCAGGAAAATGACCGCAAGACAGACAGACAGACAGACAGACACTGCTCCTTTTATAATATAGGTTGGGCACCAGCTATCAGGCATTTTTTGTAACCTGTATCATGTTATGTCCATTTTTACAATCTGCACTTAAATTTGCTTCAGGAAGATGTGGCAAAGGGATTTCTGCTTTAAATTAACTCCACATTACCATAGTTGTGGAAGTGTCAGTGTTCCTCACCCTGATGTATGATATCTGGTGATTCTTTTGATCCAGATGCCCTGCCTCCTTCCTTCCATTTTTAAGCCAAGTTGTGGTGCCATTATTTATAATATTTTTTAAATGGAAACTAGAGAGTTCATAGAACATGTTACCCCACGCAGTGTTTAAGTACAGTAAACCCTCAAATATCTTGGGTTTCGACCAATCACGGGCAACCTATTGTGTTCCAATTAAGATATCGTGGGATTTCATTTCGACCAATCGTGGTTTTTTATCTGAGATTAGTCATCGTTTGCGTCCACGTGTATGATTATCTCCCGTTATGAGCTGTTTCTTGTTTCTGGTACACCGTTTTTAATGGCATCTAAAAGTAAAACGATGGACAAAATAGTTGTGTCAAAAGGCAGGGAAATTTTTTGACATTGGGCAAAAGAATGGAGTTGTTAGTTTGGTTGGCAAGAGGTGAAAGTGTGGCATCTGTGGGCTGCCATTACAGGATCAATGAATCGACAGTGAATCAAATACCGATGCAAGTGCTGCCACCAGTGTTCCGCAAAGTGCAAAAGTCTCATTCCAGTCACATGATCCTCATATTGAAAGGATAGAAAAAAAGTTGATGTTTGGATTGAGGACCCGACAGAAAAAAGTGCATTTAAGTGGACGGGTGATACGGGAGATATCATTGTGGATTTATCAACGTTTCCACGAGCCACCCATGGCCGAAGACTCCAGTTCAACCATGGCTACCCTCAGGTTCCATGCCAGCAAGGGCTGGTTTGGGAAATCGAAAAAAAAGATTTGGCTTCCAGCATGTAAAATTATTTGGGGAAGTAGCATTGGCAGATCATGATGCTGCGAATAACTACCCACCACAGCTCATGGAACTAATCAAGGTGAAGGGATTTTTGCCAGTGAAGATTTTTAACGCTCTTAAGACAGGATTATTTTTGAAGAGGATGCCATCTCGTACCTTCCTGTCCAAACAGGAAGGATCTGCTCAGGGATTCAAGGTGGCTAAGGATTGGCTTACCCTTCTCCGATGTGGAAATGCAGCAGGCGACTTTGTCGGAAAGCCCATGCTTCTCTTCCGATCTCTGAATCCTTGAGCCCTCAAAGGGAAGACCAAGAGCCAGCTTCCGGTAGTCTGGCATGCCAACACGAGAGCATGGGTGACTCCAGCAATCTTCATTGAAAGGCTAAATAACTGCTTCGTCCAAGAGGTAAAAAATACCTGGAGTCGAAGAACCTTTCATTCAAGGTTTTACTTATCCCCCCTGTAACCTATTCCTACATTTTTGCATGTACAAGCGAGCCAAACATGTCAATCAGGCAGAAACCCCACCTCCAAGGGTGATGGCGGGCGAAGTCATGCCCCCGAGGCTGATGATTGATGGGTGTGTCGTCGGAAGCGAGCCAAACGTGCCGAGCAGGTGGCGGCCCCACCTTCCTGGGTTTCGTGCGAGCAAGCCACACCTCGGAGGAGGAAACAGGGGTTCGATGAGTCCGACAGAGTTTGGAGGAGGAACAGTTGAGTGTGGAGTGAGGGACGCACGTGGTCGAGAGAGAACGTAGCTAGGAGATGGCCTGTAAGAACAGTACTTTACAGCTGGCTTTCCTTTGACACATGAAGAAGACGGCACAATTCTCGTATTCGTGCTGAGGTGAATTTGCTCGCATGCTGAGCAAGACGCTGGCTTTGGCTCTTGGTTGGGTGTGAGGAACGGACACCGAGCCTTGTGTATGTCAAATTGCCTGTCGGTGAGGACGATCGACGCACGAAGCAGCTGCGCTGGGTCTCTGGGCCTTGGTGTTGAATACCGCTCACGAATTGCCTGACGGTCGTTCCCACTGCGAGAGAGCGACTTGGTGCCATTTTGCACACGTCTACACGTGCAAATAGAAGCGCCTTGATTCCAAGTTCCACAAAGCCCATCTCTGGGCCAAGCTAAGTTCAAGAATAAAGGGAGGATTTGCTTTTCTTTTATTTTGTTCCCCCTTGGCTGTATTTAAGTCTGTGGGTCGAGGCGCCTCAACTTGGAATTTTGATTTACCTCACATACTACTTATTCTGATTATTGTCCTTTTTAAATATTTGTCTATTTTCATTAAATGTGTTCATTGTAAGTGGCTGTGTAGGTGTATTTGTCATGGGGTTCGAGAATAAGCCCCCTGTACATCCATTTCTGTGCCCGCGTCACACCGCTATTGCCCCCGTCACACCGCCATTGCCCCCATGCCCTTCACGCACGCGTGATAAACTCCGAGGATCAACGTGTCTGCCTCCTAATAAGGAAAGACTGCTCAGCCATCCAGGCTGGCAGTGTTAACCACCCATCACCACAATTTGGGTCGGATTAACCTGGACTGTCAGACCCCATGACTAATATATATATATATATATATATATATATATATATATATATATATGTATATATTTGCGAATTCGCGCCCGCCGGCGTGCAGACGGCCACGTAACTCGGATCGCGGGACATCGCCCACCGGACAGACAATTCAGTCGTGACCCTCTGGGAACTATCGCCCGGAGCCAGTCACGGGTGGGCCGTTCGACCTCACCACAATCCTGCCAATCGGCCACCCGCGAAGGATACGGTTGTTCGCCAAACTCGACCTACCTAAGTACCCACGCGGATGGTAAACCGAGCGATCGTACCTCGCCGCAGGTCGACTCCGGACATGAGCCGCTTGGGCGGCCCATTCCGTACTATCGGGATAACCGAGCGGTATTATCGTCGATCTCGACGGTTCAGATTAATTACCGGGATCTTGCACCCTCTACGAACCCTTTACGTGAAGCAGGATGGAGAGTCAATGGAGAAAAGACAAAGCGAAACGGGAAAACAGTTCACACAATGCACATTTATTTCCCGACACACGGAAAGCACGTATATACAGCCAAAATGCACATATAGCAATAAATACAAAAAAACAACAACGACGCAGAGTTAATACCAACTACGCGCACACACGGCAACACTTATACAGTTCTACTTTACAGACGGCGCCAACACACATTTACACAAAAGCAAAGAAAAGAAGCCACCCTCATAGACAAGGGGGCAGACAGGCCTGTAGGCCAAACGTGCGCATGACCTGGAGGAGCGGCCAGGTCCGCGAGACCGGGGGGGGGTCCAACCCGCGTCCTCGTGACGCGTTGGCGGGCGAGCCGCAAATGTGGCCGCGCGGCTGTGCCCCGACTCCGTGCTCCTTGGCGGGTTTCGTTGGCACAACGTTTGGGGTGGGGTGGGAACGGGGCCCCCTTTTGCACTATCTCAGCACGGGGGAAAGGGGGAATTGTTGATGCCCTGGGGGAGGGAGATGGCTGGCTGGCTTGGGTCCCGCGATGAGACGAGCGATTTCCCCACACCGTAACCTCGTCGCCGACCGCCGTCCTTCTCGCCTCGGACCCGAGCTCCCTTGCTTGCAGTTCCACCGCGACTCTTCTCCGTTCCACACCCTCCTCACCCGACTGACCCGACTCTCTTCTCCAAAACTCTCTCGGCGACTCCAGAACCCAACTCACTTAATTCGCCTTGCGCTCGCCTTCTTATAGGCTGGCAGGAGCAGCTAATATGCAAATATTTGGATCAGAATGACCTTGGGGGCGGAGCCACGCTCGCCCATTGGTCGGAAGAAACGGGGGCTTGAATCTCCCCTGATCCTAGAATTTGCATATATCGACTTGACACACGCGCGCCTGGAGGCGGGGCCAAGCCGCCCCGCGCTCGCTAATTGGACGGAGGAAAAGTGGGCGTGTAGCGTTTTTGATCTGAATTTTCCCTCGGAAAGGCCGCTATTTGTGCTCGCGGCTCGGTGCGCTCGGCACCAAACGCCGAACGGGCCCGAGACAGCCCGACGTTCAGTGTTCACTGGTCGTGCGGTTGTTGGTCGTAGAAGGAGAGAGGTGAAGGTGGTGGAGGGTTTTCGGTGGTGGAGGGTTTTCGGTGGTGAGGGTTGATGGTTATGGTGCCGTTGGGAATGGCGGTAATGCGATGTTTGCGGGATTGAGTTGTGAAGGTAAAGGTCGTGGCTGTTGGCATTGTTGTTGTTGTCTGAGGGTTGGAGCGTGGTTGTTGTGTGATGGCGATTGAGATGTGGTTGGTTCAAAATAAAGATAGAACAGAAAATCGCCTAACTCAAAGGATCGCAGCCCGGATGAATCACATAAATTCCCTCTATACAATGGGTTTGGGCTAACTACACATGTACCTGTCGAGATATCTCACCTGAGGGTCCTGAATGGTGGTTTGCGAATTTCCACAGCCGTAACAATATATATATATATAATATAGGATATAGATTAGAAAGGATGAGTTAATTCCCTTAGAATTGGCATGTTTTAATAGACACAATGAATCGAGATGCAGGACGAGGAAATTTGGCCCATCATGCCTGTGCCACATCAACACCACACCAATTTATATAAATATATCTCTATTATAATACCAAGCTTGCACACTAAAAACGCGGCTCGCCGTCACACGATCCCTATGAAATTGCTGTGGCACTTAGCGGACATGCTGACAATGTTAGGGATGTCTAGTAATTCACACTTCGATGTCTAGCTTGGCTATGATTCCAATTGTCCATCAGCAGCGTCTATTTAAAATAGTCGAGTTTGAGCGTTTTAACACGTTCAGAAGAAACGCTTCAAATTTCCAAACCCCAGCGTCAAAAAACAAAGGCGAGTGACAGCAATTTAAATCGTTCATTGTAAACAATGAAACTAGCTGAGTGGTACCGTTTAAAAGTCGTTGAGTGTAAAAAAAAATCCAATTGTTGAGCGCAAGCATCTACTTTCAATAGTGGAGATGCAGCCATTTAAATCGTTGAGTGGCAGCCAATGAATAGCAAACCCTACGTCACCGGCAAAGATAAACTGCCGCACGATATGGATAAGTTAGGCTATCGTTGGGCATAATTTGTGAACGCCGGCTTCACGATAATTACTCGTTGGTATACCGTATCTATAAGTAATCAAAGCGCTCTATGCACATTATTAGTTCATTGTGCATTTGTCCAACCCGTTATGAATAGACCTAAATCGTAAAAACAAGCCATAGCTCATTGTTGAAAAAGCCCCATAAAAAATTAGCCGCGAAGAACTTCGAACAATGGTGAAAAGATGTTTCCTACCCGTGGACACGCGGACGCAAGGACGATCCATCATAACCCACACCCTCCCCCTCACACTCACCTACTACTGCCAACATGAACAAACTACTACTAATACTAATACTGATACTGATACTGATACTGTTACTGCTGACATGGACATCGACTCAAAAAGGACTCGAAAACACTGTTGGGTTCCCCTTTTATGAGCAGCATTTTTATATACCAATTCCCAAAACCGCTGGGAACACGTCTTTATATGGCAGTTGTAAGCTAGAAACACGTTAATTTATTTTTTTTGTCGACCGGAAGACGTCATTGGAATACGTCTACATACGTCGATGTGTGTTGGGACTACGTAAAGAATTGGTTCAAAGCACGTCAGACATAAGTTAGAAATAAATTTCGTGTAAAAAAGACATTACGGCGACGTGTTTCGACTTATGAGTAGCTTATAAGTAGCCTTTGTGGACGTGTGTAAGCGTCCACATATCGTGTGTAAAACTTATCCCCATCGCATGCGGAACGTGTGTCATACGCCGAGTACGTCGTAAAATTTTGAACATGTTTAAAATTTCTTGACGTACTCTACTTACTACGATGTATGATAGCGTACTTTAGTGTTCTACTCACGTATACCAAACTTACTCATACCGTATTTGACGTGCCCCAACGTTTTAGACACATTTTTCTTAGGTCGGCATACGCTGGCAAGATCGCAAAGGTGTGACCGCGATGTTGACACTTCCATTTCTACAGCAGTTATGATTTGAATCGTTGTGCGTCAGCCTTTTAATAGGCTACGTCACGACATCGTCGGCGATGCGTGCAACGCGCTATGCCTAACTTAGACTATCGTTGGGCATCGGTTGTGTAGGCCGACAACAGGTTCAGCATTCGTTGGTATAAGTTATCTATAACACAACGAAACGTTCTGTGTCCGTTACCAATACGTTATACATAAGACCAAGTCGCTATGAATACGTCCGAATCTTTAAAAAAAAAACATCAAAAGTTCAACGTAAGCCAGCGTTTTACATACATTTTAATACGTTGCCATCGCTGGCTAAAACGTCAAGGTGTGACCGGGCCTTTACCTCCAACCTTTGTGTCATCTGCAAATAGTACACACATGTTATACCCCGATACATGTGGGTGGTAATGGGGGTAACACATGTTACCCATATACGACACACACGTTAAATGTAAACGTCACTAACTGTGGTTACAAGAAAACATTACAAATAGCAGGGAGTCAAGTATCTCTTGATGTGAAGTCGCATGAAAATGAAATTTTGCAGAGATCTTTATCCTGCCAAATCTTGAAGATTATTAAAAGTTGACTAATGTGTGACATCACAAGCAGTTCCAAAAACCAGTCCGGGATCAAATCAGGTGTTTCACTTTTGCCGCAGAAGGTGGACGGAGGTTATGTTTTCACCCCATGTCTGTTTGTATGTCTGTTTGTCTGTCTGTTAGTAGGATATGTCAAAAAGTTATGGACGGATTCGGATGAAACTTGATGGACAGGTTGGGTGTGTGACAAGGCTGACTTGATTCGAATTTGATGAATATCCTGATACGAGGATTTCAAAGTGATTCTTCACCATTGAGAGATAGGGCCAAAAACTATATATCACACGATATCTCAAAACGTTGCGGAAGGATTCGGACAAAACTAGGTGGATGAGTTGGTTATGTGACACGAACAAGGCGATGAGATTTTGGTTGAGGTACGGATACAGATCCGGCCAATCAGTGGGACACAAAACGTAAACTGTTCAGCCTGGTGGAAGTATGTGCTCTACCAAAAGCTGTTATAGTTACCTCTGCCAACGAAGGTAGACGGAGGTTATGTTTTCATGTCTGCTTGTCTGTTTGTCTGTCTGTGAGCAGGATATCTCAAAGGGTTATGGACGGATTCAGACGAGACTTGACGGACAAGTTGGGTGCATCACAAGGACGAATTGGTTCGATTTTGGTGAAGATTATATTTGTCTGCAACTCCAGATAAATTTCTAGATACAGATACGATAATTAATTTTTTTTTTGTCATTCCTCACCTTTGAGAGGTGGGGTCAAAAATGATACATAACAAGTTATTTCAAAAGTTTGTGGACGGATTATGACAAAACGAGGTGGATGAATTCGGTAGGTGACAAGAACAAGCCATTTAGATTTTGGTTCCAGTCTGGATGCAAATGTGGCCTATGAGTGGGATACAAATGTAAACTGTTCAGCCTTGCGGAGGTATGTGTTCTACCGAGTGCCTTTGAGTTTTATTTGCATGTACAAACAGGTTATCCTTTATTATGCACACATGTGTAAGTACATTGTTTGCCTTAAAATATGTACTCATGGTGAAGTTACAAACAACTGTTGCAACAGACATCTCCAAATTTGAACGTTTAAAAAGTGAAACGTCGCAAGTCCACTGAATGATATCTCAATAATACTCGCAAAATGGAAGGTCAAACCAACATTTAATTTTCAACAAACTTTTGAGGCCATTCTTAAACTTTTTGAAAGTTATAAGATGTAATTTCACAAAGATAAACTTCTCGCTTTACAAACTTGCATTTCATGGACTGTGAGCTCTTGACTATGGTGTTGCTTGAGTTCTCATGAATACGAGATTCGTAGTTGCAGGAGTATGTGCCTGTAAATGTCACAGGTGAAGCTTGGGGTATTATCACGTGACCCTAATACGATAACCACCCTGTGATTAACGGAAGCAGCAATGGCACAATGGTGTGCTCTCGCAAGTCATCCACAGAAGACATGAGAGCATGCTCTGTTCGCCGCTACTGTTTCAATATCAATTGAAGAGGGGGATAGAGTTGCAGAGCAAGCAGCAGCTCGTTCTGACCCCCTGCATTCCAGTTGTGTTTCCCAGAGTACTACAGCCAAGGCCTCACCACTCACAAATAGATGTGTTGGGAGGAGGGAGAGAAACACATGCATTCTTCCCATCCCTTCATCCTACACCTAACCCCACCCATCCCCACAAAAATTACCTTCCCTTTATACACCACTTTCTTTACTTCCTACCACAATTATTTGGGATAGGATAGCTCACAGTAATGCATGTCCCTGGGTTCGAACCATGGTGGGACCTGTGCCAGCAATGGCACTGCATTGTGAGGCATGCCATCCTTTGAATGGGCAGTTTAAGGGATGTGCGAGTTTACACAAACACTAAAGAATCTAAATATATAAAAACCCTGTGTATTTATTTCTCTGTCATACAGGAAGTGACCTCGCATTCATGGAACTGACGTCACATTCGTCACTGAAAGGGAGCACATGCAACATCAGTGTTAGCGCAATTCGCCATTTTGTTTACACTTGAGAAAGGGAATTCAGACCGTCCAAAATTTTTACTACACACATCTGAGTTTGAGTTGATTGCAGGACCATTCCGCTTGTTTTCACAACTAAAATGAGAGAGGTGAGACATTAGGAATTTATATTTGCAGTAAAAATATATGCAGGTGAGTAATTCTACTTAATCATTTAAAATTCCGTTATCACTCGGATAATAAATATTGTTGCGAATTTGTGCCCGCTGGCGTGCAGACGGCCGCGTCACTCTAATCGCGACCGCGTCACTCACCGGACGGACAATTCAGTCGTGACCCTCCGGGAACTATCGCCCGGAGCCAGTCACGGGTGGGCCTTTCGACCTCACCACAATCGTGCCAATCGGCCACCCGCGTAGGAGAGGGTTGTTCGCCAAACTCGACCTACCGAAGTACCCACGCGGATGGTAAACTGGGCGATCGTACCTCGCCGCAGGTCGACTCCGGACACGAACCGCTTAAGCAGTCCGTTCCGTGCTACAGTGATAACCGAGCGGTGTTATCGTCGGCCTCGACGGTTCCGATTAATTACCGGGCGTATTAAGCCCACTACGAACCCTTTACGTGAAGCAGGATGGAGGGTCAATAAAGAAAAGACGAAGCGAAACGGGAAAACAGTTCACACAAAGCACATTTATTTCCCGGCACACGGAAAGCACATATATACAGCCAAACAGTCAAAATGCACAGATAGCAACCAAAACAAAAGCAACAACGACGCAGAGTTACTACCGACTTCGCGCACACACGGCAACACTTAGTTCTACTTTACAGACGGTGCCAACAAACATTTACTCAAAAGCAAAGGAAAGAAGCCACCCTCATAGACAAGGGGGCAGACAGGCCTGTAGGCCAATTGTGCACATGACCTGGAGGAGCGGCCAGGCCCGCGAGACCAGGGGGGGGGGTCCTACCCGCGTCCTCGTGACGCGTTGGCGGACGAGCCGCAGATGTGGCCGTGTGGCTGTGCCCTGACTCGGTGCTCCTTGGCGGGTCTCGTTGCACGACGTTTGGAGTGGGGTGGGAACGGGGCCCCCTGTTTGCACTATCTCAGCGCAGGGTAAAGGGGGAATTGTTGATGCCCTGGGGGAGGGAGATGGCTGGCTGGCTTGGGTCCCGCGACGAGCGATCCCACACCGTGGCCTCGTTGCCAACCGCCGTCCTTCTCGCCTCGGACCCGAGCTCCTTTGCCTCTTCTCGCAACTCTTCTCAGCCGACTCCAGAACCAAACTCGAAGACACACCAATCACTTCGCCACCCGACTCGACTGACTTCGCCTTGCGCTCGCCTTCTTAAAGGCCGGCAGGAGCAGTTAATATGCAAATATCCGGATCAGGATGACCTCGGGGGCGGAGCCACGCTCGCCCATTGGTCAGAGGAAAGGGGGCGTGAATCTCCCCTGATCCTAGAATTTGCATATATCGATTTCACACAGACGCACCTGTAGGCGGGGCCAAGCCGCTCCGCGCTTGCTAATTGGACGGAGGGGAAGTGGGCGTGTAGCGTTCTTGATCCGAATACTCCTTCGGAAAGGCTGCTATTTGCGCTCGCGGCTCGGTGCGTTCGGCACCAATCGCTGAACGGGCCCGAGACAGCCCGACGCTGTGTTAACAGGTGGTGCGGGAATGGCCGTAGGAGAGAGGCGGAGGTGGTGGAGGGTTTTCGGTGGTGGTTTGATGGTTATGGTGCCGTTTGGGAATGGCGGTGATGCGATGATGTGGGAGCGAGTAGTGAAGGTAAGGGTCGTGGCTGTTGGCGTTGTTGTTGTTGTCCGAGGGTTGGAGCGTGGTTGCAGTTGGTGACGATGGCTGGCGTGGTGGTTGTTGTGTGATGGCGGTTGAGACGTGGTTGGTTCAAAATAAAGATAGAACAGAAAAACGGCTATCTCAAAGCGTCGCAGCCCGGATGAATCACATAAATTCCCTCTATACAACGGGTTTGGGCTAACTACACATGTACTTCAAGATATCTCACCTATGGGCTCTTCATGGTGTAATGCGAATTTCCACAGCCGTAACAATATATTTCTAAAATAATCGTACTTTTCTTTGCGAAAAAAACAAAGAAATCCACAAGTCTGTGATTTGTATTCTTTAACAACTGTGCTGTGATTGTGGGGTGGGGGGATGCTCTTGGCCCATTATTTTTGATGGGTTTCACTCCAGTACTAAACTAGAGGGGGAGCACTCGGGAGAGTGCAAAACCTCCACCGCCAATACTGCTGGGTCACTCAAGTGAACCTTATATCTTAGTCATTAAATATGATGTCAACAGTGCTGACAGAGTTATACTTTTCTCCATTTTTTTTTTTGGGGGGGGGGGGTGGGTTGGAAATCACTTAAAACATGTAGAAATGCAAAAAAAAAAAATTTTTTTTTCAAACAATTTTTTTTGGGGGGGAGGGGGGGTTGGAAATCACTTAAAACATGTAGAAATGCAAAAAAAAAAAAAATTCTCTAAATATTTTTGGGGGGTGGAAATCACTTAAAACATGTAGAAATGCAAAAAAAATTCTTATTTTTTTAGGGGGGAGGGTAACAATTTTTTTGGGGGGGGGTTGGAAATCACTTAAAACATGAAGAAATGCAAAAAAAAAAAATTTTCTCTTACAATTTTTTTTTGGGGGGGGGGGGCCAAGTCCAAAATTTAATGGCATGATCCTTGAACCATACCTCACCCCCCCCACCAAGTTTCGTCGAAATCCGTTGAGGAGTATTTCCGTAATACTGTTCTCAAACAAACAAACAAGCAGTCATATTGGTAGATTTTTGACATTGGTAGCTTCTTCCGTTCTCGAGTTATCATTTTTTGGATGTTTGACCTCACTGTGACCTTGACCTTTGACCGATTTTGACCAATATCTAATCAGCACTAGCCATCACCCTCCTGAATCACGTGGCGTAATTTGACATTCGTAGCTTCTTCTGTTCTCGAGTTATCTGCACCAACCCATCAAAAATCGAATATTTCACCTCACTGTGACCTTGACCTTTGATCGATTTTGACCAAAATCTAAACAGCAAGAGCCATCACCCTCCTAAATCACGGGGTGTAATTTGACAATGGTAGCTTCTTCCGTTCTCGAGTTATCGTGCCTCCAAACAAACAAACAAAAAACCATCTTGCCAAAAGGTGACCACGTGTGACTTTTTAAGGTCACACTGAGGTGAACAGAGCTGCTATCCACCAGGAGCGACTCCTTGAGGAATATCTGCCTACGAGAGATTCCGATGAGAATCGTTCTACAGAGTAACCATGAAAAATATGCATTTTCCTCATAACGTCACCAAATGACGTCATAATATCTCAAGCTTGACATATCTAGAAAGCACTCATCGAGGTGTTCAATTTGAGGTACTACATAATATGGTTCCTAAAACTTGAAAATTTGACCTTGGGGTCAAATATGTTTGACCTTCGGTGCTAACCATGAGAGGTCAAGGCCAATCGCCACCAAAAATTAATCAGCTGAGCGCCAGACCATGAACTATATTCCCATGAAGTTTGAAGACGATCCGATCAAAATTACTCAAAAAATAAGTGTTTCGACGACTCCCCTGATTTGCGACAAAGTGACCTTGACCTTTTTGGTCCTTGGTTGACCTTGACGTTGGTTGACCTTGACGTTCAAAATTTTATGCGCTGAAAGGGACCTCTATAGGCCTCTGATATGCGAAGTTACAAAAATTTCCAATGGTAACTGTGCTCTGCAGAATTTTTTATACGTGATTACAGACAAACAACAACAAAAAAAAACATACAAGCTGACTAACATATCTTGCAAAAACTTCGTTTTGGCAAGATAACAAGCAGTCATAGACTGGTACTTACGAAATTGTCAACTTGACCCCTGACCTTGTCTAATAAAAGCTTTCTCCAGAGAAGGTAGCGACGCAAACCAGAATTTTCTACGATGATTCTGTATCAAACCATCAAAAATCGAATGTTTTGGATGTTTGACCTCACAGTGACCTTGACCTTTGACTGATTTTGACAAAAATCAAATCAGTGCTAACCACCACCCTCCTGAATCACGTGGTGTAATTTGACATTGGTAGCTTCTTCCGTTATCGAGTTATCATTTTTTGGATGTTTGACCTCACTGTGACCTTGACCTTTGACCGATTTTGACCAAAATCTAATCAGCACCAGCCATCACCCTCCTGAATCACGTGGTATAATTTGACATTGGTAGCTTCTTCCGTTCTCGATTTATCGTGCCTGCAAACAAACAAACAAACAAACAGAAACGGAAGGCATCAATATACTTAGGAAATCTTTAGATTTCGTAAGTAACAAGCAGTCATAGACTGGTACTTACGAAATCGTCAACTTGACCACTGACCTTGTCTAATAAAAGCTGCCTCGAGAGAACGTAGCGACGCAAACCAGAAGTTTCTAAGATGATTCTGTACCAAACCATCAAAAATCGAATGTTTTGGATGTTTGACCTCACTGTGACCTTGACCTTTGACCGATTTTGACCAAAATCTAATCAGAGCTAGCCACCACCCTCCTGAATCATGTGGTCTAATTTGACATTGGTAGCTTCTTCCGTTCTCGAGTTATCGTGCCTACAAACAAACAAACAGAAACGGAAGTCATCAATGTACTCACGAAATCTTTAGATTTCGTAAGTAACAAACAGAAACGGAAGTCATCACTGTACTTACAAAACAAACGCACAAACAAACACACACACAAACAAACAAACAAACAAGCAGTCATAGACTGGTACTTACGAAATCGTCAACTTGACCTCTGACCTTGTCAAATAAAAGCTGTCTCTCGAGAAGGTAGCGACGCAAACCAGAAGTTTCTACGAAGATTCTGCACCAAACCATCAAAAATCGAATGTTTTGGATGTTTGACCTCAGTGACCTTGACCTTTGACCAATTTTGACCAAAATAAAATCAGTGCTAGCCACCACCCTCCTGAATCACGTGCTGTAATTTGACATTGGTAGCTTCTTCCGTTCTCGAGTTATCTGTACAAAACCATCAAAAATCGAATATTTGACCTCACTGTGACCTTGACCTTTGACCGATTTCGACCAAAATCTAATCAGCACTTGCCATCACCCTCCTGAACCACGTGGTGTAATTTGACCTTGGTGGCTTCTTCCGTTCTCGAGTTATCGTGCCTACAAACAAAGAAACACACACAAACAAACAAACACACAAACAGATGACGGAAGTCATCAATAAACTTACGAAATCTTTAGATTTCTTAAGTAACAAACAAGCAGTCATAGACTGGTACTTACGAAATCGTTAACTTGACCTCTGACCTTGTCTAATAAATGCTGTCTCTCGAGAAGGTAGCGACGCAAACCAGAAGTTTCTTCGATGATTCTGTATCAAACCATCAAAAATCGTAACGTCGACCGAAGCAAAAATCTCCATTTCTCCACGCAATTATATTATACCTTAACGTAACTCAACGACGCGTCTGCTCGAGCGCACTGCATCATGGGACGACCCATGACGCATCGAGTGATATATTTTTTACACAATCTTAAAACGTCTCCAAAACATCTGGTTTTCACCAGAATTTTGACAACCGAGTTTTAAGCGTCCTAAGCGATCGCAAAAACTGAAGACAAAATTAAAATCGAAGTTAAAACGAACTCGTAACGTCAAGCGAAGCAAAAATACTCCATTTCTCCACGTGAATTTACGGAATTATGTTTGACCTCAGTGACCTTGACCTTTGACCGATTTTGACCAAAATCTAATCAGCATTAGCCATTACCCTCCTGAATCATGTGGTGTAATTTGAAATTGGTAGCTTCTTCCGTTCTCGAGTTATCGTGCCTACAAACAAACAAACGAACAAACGGAAGTCATAAATATACTTACGAAATCTTTAGATTTCGTAAGTAACAAACACACAAACAAACACACAAACAAACAGAAACGGAACTGATCAAAATACTGATGAAATCTTTAGATTTCGTAAGTTACAAACAAACACACAAACAAGCAGTCATAGACTGGTACTTACGAAATCGTCAACTTGACCTCTGACCTTGTCTAATAAAAGCTGTCTCTTGAGAAGGTAGCGACGCAAACCAGAAGTTTCTACGATGATTCTGTATCAAACCATCAAAAATCGTAACGTCGACCGAAGCAAAAATCTCCATTTCTCCATGCAATTAAACCTTAACGTAACTCAACGACGCGTCTGCTCGAGCGCACTGCATCATGGGACAACCCGTGACGCGTCGAGTGAAATATTTTTATACAATCTTAAAATGTCTCCAAAACATCCGATTTTTACCAGAATTTCGACAACCGAGTTTTAAGCGTCCTAAGCGATCGCAAAAACCGAAGACAAAATTAAAATCAAAGTTAAAACGAACTCGTAACGTCGAGCGAAGGAAAAATACTCCATTTCTCCACTTGAATTTACGGAATTATGTTTGACCTCACTGTGACCTTGACCTTTGACCGATTTTGACCAAAATCTAATCAGCATTAGCCATCAATCTCCTGAATCACGTGGTGTAATTTGACATTGGTAGCTTCTTCCGTTCTCGAGTTATCGTGCCTACAAACAAACAAACAAACAAACAAACGGAAGTCATCAATATACTTACGAAATCTTTAGATTTCGTAAGTTACAAACAAACACAAACAAGCAGTCATAGACTGGTACTTACGAAATCGTCAACTTGACCTCTGACCTTGTCTAATAAAAGCTGTCTCTCCAGAAGGTAGCGACGCAAACCAGAAGTTTCTACGATGATTCTGTACCAAACCATCAAAAATCAAACGTTTTGGATGTTTGACCTCACTGTGACCTTGACCTTTGACCGATTTTGACCAAAATCTAATCAGCGCTAGCCACCACCCTCCTGAATCACGTGGTGTAATTTGACATTGGTAGCTTCTTCCGTTCTCGAGTTATCATTTTTGGATGTTTGACCTCACTGTGACCTTGACCTTTGAGCGATTTTGACCAACATCGAATCAGCGCAAGCCATCACCCTCCTGAATCACCTGGTGTAATTTGACATTGGTAGCTTCTTCCGTTCTCGAGTTATCATTACCTTCGCAAACTTTGTTGCGAACATTATGTTTTGATCGCTGTGTATTTATTTATTTATTAATTTGTGAATATGTGTGTTTGTTCCTTACGAAATCTCAAGATTTCATAAGTATATTGATGACTTACGTTTGTTTGTTACTTACGAAATCTCAAGATTTCATAAGTATATTGATGCCTTCCGTTTCTGTTTGTTTGTTACTTAAGAAATCTAAAGATTTCGGAAGTATATTGATGACTTCCGTTTTTGATTGTTTGTTTGTTTTTTTGTAGGCACGATAAGTCGAGAACGGAAGAAGCTACCAATGTCAACTTACACCACGTGATTCAGGAGGCTGGTGGCTAGCGCTG
Source organism: Eptatretus burgeri (assembly GCF_056783735.1). NCBI lineage: Eukaryota > Metazoa > Chordata > Myxini > Myxiniformes > Myxinidae > Eptatretus > Eptatretus burgeri. Next base: position 32,133,900 of record NC_140976.1, on the reverse strand, counting down.
ATTATATTTTGGTCGAAATCAGTCAAAGGTCAAGGTCACAGTGAGGTCAAGTATCCGATTTTTGATGGTTTGGTACAGATAACTCGAGAACGGAAGAAGCTACCAATGTCAAATTACACCAGGTGATTCAGGAGGGTGATGGCTAGTGCACATTTTTTTTTGGTCAAAATCGGTCAAAGGTCAAGGTCACAGTGGGGTCAAACATCCAACAAATGATAACTCGAGAATGGAAGAAGCTACCAATGTCAAATTACATCACGTGATTCAGGAGGGTGGTGGCTAGCACTGATTAGATTTTGGTCAAAATCGGTCAAAAGTCAAGGCCACGGTGAGGTCAAACATCCAAAACATTCGATTTTTGATGGTTTGATACAGAATCATCGTAGAAACTTCTAGTTTGCGTCACTACCTTCTCGAGAGACAGCTTTTATGAGACAAGGGCAGAGGTCAAGTTGACGATTTCGTAAGTACCAGTCTATGACTGCTTGTTTGTTTGTTTGTTTGTTTGTAGGCAGGATAACTCGAGAACGGAAGAAGCTACCAATGTCAAATTACACCACGTGATTCAGGAGGGTGATGGCTAGTGCTCATTAGATTTTGGTCAAAATCGGTCAAAGGTCAAGGTCACGGTGAGGTCAAATATTCGATTTTTGATGGTTTGGTTCAGATATCTCGAGAACGGAAGAAGCTACCAATGTCAAAGTACACCATGTGATTCAGGAGGGTGCTGGCTAGTGCTGATTAGTTTTTTGGTCAAAATCGGTCATAGGTCAAGGTCACAGTGAGGTCAAACATCCAAAATATTCGATTTTTGATGGTTTGGGACAGAATCATTGTAGAAGCTTCTGGTTTGTGTCGCGACCTTCTCAATAGACAGCTTTTATTAGACAAGGTCAGAGGTCAAGTTGACGATTTCGTAAGTACCAGTCTATGACTGCTTGTTTGTTTGTTTGTTTGTTTGTAGGCACGATAACTCGAGAACGGAAGAAGCTACCAATGTCAAATTACACCACGTGATTCAGGAGGGTGATGGCTAGTGCTGATTATATTTTGGTCAAAATCGGTCAAAGGTCAAGGTCTCAGTGAGGTGTGGGGGAAAAATCTATATTAATGTATTTTAAATTGTAACAAATGGAGTTTCAGAAATGTAACTTTTATGCTGCAAATTGAATTGGCTGTCATTTCTGGCCAAAAGACTTTTGCCCTAAATGATAAGAAATGTGTTGTTCTGGAGCAGAGTGACCGAGCTGATAAATGAACCTTTGCTTAGAAAATGTACGAAGTGGCTTTTTGTCTAAAGGACACGTCTACAGTCTGGGTGAATATCCCCCAACCTCTCTCTCATGGAAGTATAAATGTTTTGAAAGGCACATTGTTCTCAGTACGAGCACGTGAGGAAGTATAGTTTCTCAGTGGCTCGTACTCCTTGGAACTGACCAAGTACCAAGTTAGAATAAAACTCTTTGATGTAATGTAGAAGTGAATTGAATCGGGTTGGTCTAACTGTTAACTAAAGTAAGAATACATGAAATAGAACCAAATAATATTGCAATCAATGGGGATTCTTAAGTTCATTGTACAAGGGTGAGAAGTGTATGGTGTATAATTAGGAAATAAATTGTTTCACAAGGAAGGACTTGTGTGGACATCAGTTTTATCAGTGTCGATAGGGTTTTTTTGTAGGATTTTATAATCAAATCGGACAAACGTAAAACTCTGTCTGAAGTCAAATAGGATTCCACAATCGACCAGTTAGAATCCTTCAGGAGGACAACGATCACAACAAGGTGGGTTAAAAAAATCCACATCAGTTGGTGCCGTGACTCGGATTCGAACCGAGGTTTCTGCGGTGCTCGTGATCGGAGGTGCTTCATCTGCCGGAGGCAGTGCCTGGAGGAACGACAAGTGCTTGAGCGAAGGTAAGGGAGAGCGCTCTCAGCAGGTTACGCATTTCGAACAAAGAAAAGTTCATTGTCAGATAATTTTATTGAGAGAAAGAAGAGGATCCGGCGGAGGGAGTCCGTTTTAAAGTAAACAATAAGTACTGTAGTTGTTTTAGAAAAGTGCTGGAGAAGAAGAGGAGTCAGATGACAAGAAGAGGCTCGTTAAGGAGCCAGATGCGTAATTAAATAGGCATGATGAAGCGACATGCCACATGTTTGCATTGATACGGACCGGCTGTGAGAGAGAGGCCGAGGACACGGCTGAGACGCCGAGATAGGGTTAAAATAGATAAATATTATAAGTTACCTGTTTGTAAGAGTTTTAAGAGTTACTTTTTGTTCATTGAACTCACTGGAAGTTTGTTGGCAGTGAGGTTGTTATATTATATTGTGTGGAGGTTTTACAGATTTGTAAGTGCAATGATTTGCACGAAACGTTTTGTAGAGTGCAGGAGATGATTAACCAGCTGGGAGCATGGTGGGTGATTTGCATTGAGATGCATGTGTTCCTGAGAGTAAAAAAAAAAATGAAACTTGTGCGATTCCAATATTCACTGCAATGAAACGTGTTCTGTTGGGATTTTGACGATATTTTAACTCGTGCTGAGTTGAGCTGTGGGTCTGTTTGAAATGGCATGTTATACATTCTTGGCATTGTATTTCCACGCGAAGGTCGCAAACTACACTGTGTGAGACCCACTCCACTCGATCTGTGGGGGGTGGCCTATCTTTACACTGAGTCTTTGTTCGAGCCTTTGCTTTAGGTGTGAAATTCGATTCATATGCAGATTCAAGAGGATGAGATAGAAATGTGATTGGTATTTGTCACGTGATCACACACGAGTCTATGAGATGCAATGCTGTTTAGTGTATGTGTTGAAGCCATGACAGAGTAATGCAAACTGTGGGTTTTGCCTGTCAGATTTTTTTTTCCTTTTTCTTCCCACCGGATGTGGAGAGAACTTCCTGTTCCTTGTTCCTTGGTGTTTGTGGCGCACCCTCTCGACTGAATCTGTTTAAAGTGAAGTCCATTTATGAAAAAGTGTTGAAGTTTTATTTTACAACCATCGGGATTTTGAATAAATTGTGAAATAACAATTGTGAATGTGGATATACTGTATGTGATTTAAATGTAGAAACGTGATTTGGAATGATTTTAATGATTTGATGATGTTTAGCACGTGGGGCAATTCACAGATAATAGATGATTCCCTCGGATGGACGTTGAAATATTGTTTTGTTCGTCTGCGAATGTTGAGGTTACCTGAACTTGTGCTGGGAAGGCAATGGCAAACAACCCAGTGTAACCCTTTGATCGATTCAGTCAAGGTAAATTCATGATTTAATTTGATAGATGCTGAAGATTTAATGTTTCATTTATGGATTTTAAAAGGAAATATTTTATTGTTTTGACCAAAAAGTTGTTTAAGAGAGTTTGGATGTTTATTTGTCTGAAGTTTAAGATGCTTTTCCAAGACTGGGATAAAGATTGTGGAGGGTGAAGCTGCATGTGTAGGCAGAGTGTTTGAGCTGGAATTTAAACGATATTCGCCTGATAACAGATTTGACAAGTGATTTGACAATTTTTGGACAACTGTTTAAAATGATTTATTTGTTTTGATAAAAGAAAATGGATTCGTAATTGAGAAGGTCGGAGGAAGTGATAGATGGTTTGTGTATGTGAATTGGAAAATGGCAGCATGTTTGCTGTTTTGGTGAGAGAGAAGTGGACAGATGGAGAAATGTCAGAGATTTAAAATGTCGATGGAAATAGCAAATGAGATGGATATTTTGAGTATACGTACAACTGGGATTTCTGTATATTTTAGCATGTTGTTTTGGGAAATAACAAGGAAAGGGATTAAAATATTGATATGACATATAATGCAAGTTAAATGCTTCCATAAGAATCTTTGTTAGTCTTGTAGAACTACATGTGCCCATGACGTTTATTGATTGGTGTTTAATTGATGCTTTGTTTGTTTCGGAGTGTTGAAAGCAGTCTTTGAAGCACTGTACGATTTCATCTAAATGAAGTTTGGAAAGAAATTCCACACAAAGATTGGACGATGGGAGAACCCAGATTTGGGTGATTTGAGCATTCAACACATGATTATGCCTCCGCTTCCTGAGGAGATAAGATGGAGCAATGTGGGAAAAGAAAGAAAAAACCCACTGAGGAGAAGGTTGAGCAAAGTCTTAATGTCGGCGTTGTGTGGTGCCTGCGTGGAGGAATGTTCTCAGCCACACTCTCGATTGCCGCTCTGCAAATACATCGTGAACTTGCTGTGGTTGCTTCAATGTACGACAGGCCTGGAATTCCACACTGCGCTCCTTCAACCCAGTGTCTGGCCCAAACTTGTACTTGCCCACATCTACCTTCTCCTCAGCTCAAGGAGTGCTTCGATTGTGTTTCCCCTTGGGTGCCGCTCTATCCACACCCTGACCACTAATTGAATCGGGTTGGTCTAACTGTTAACTAAAGTAAGAATAAATGAAATAGAACCAAATAATATTGCAATCAATGGGGATTCTTAAGTTCATTGTACAAGGGTAAGAAGTGTATGGTGTATAATTAGGAAATAAATTGTTTCACAAGGAAGGACTTGTGTGGACATCAGTTTTATCAGTGTCGATAGGGTTTTTTTTGTAGGATTTTATAATCAAATCGGACAAACGTAAAACTCTGTCTGAAGTCAAATAGGATTACACAATCGACCAGTTAGAATCCTTCAGGAGGACAATGATCACAACAAGGTGGGTTAAAAAAATCCACATCAGAGGTCAAACATAATTCCGTAAATTCACGTGGAGAAATGGAGTATTTTTGCTTCGCTCGACGTTACGACTCCATTTTAACTTCGATTTTAATTTTGTCTTCGGTTTTTGCGACCGCTTAGGACGCTTAAAACTCGGTTGTAGAAATTCTGGCAAAAATCGCATGTTTTGGAGACGTTTTAAGATTGTATAAAAATATTTCACTCGACGCGTCACGGGTCGTCCCATGATGCAGTGCGCTCGAGCAGACGCGTCGTTGAGTTACGTTAAGGTATAATATAATTGCGTGGAGAAATGGAGATTTTTGCTTCATTCAACGTTATGATTTTTGATGGTTTGAGACAGAATCATCGAAGAAACTTCTGGTTTGTGTCGCTACCTTCTCGAGAGACAGCTTTTATTAGACAAGGTCAGAGGTCAAGTTGACGATTTCGTAAGTACCAGTCTATGACTGCTTGTTACTGACGAAATCTAAAGATTTCGAAAGTATATTGATGACTTCCGGTTCTGTTTGTTTGTTACTTCCAAAATCTAAAGATTTCTTAAGTATATTGATGCCTTCCGTTTCTGTTTGTTTGTTAATTTGTTTGTTTGTTTTTGTGGATACGATAACTCGAGAACGGAAGAAGCTACCAATGTCAAATTACACCAGGTGATTCAGGAGGGTGATGGCTAGTGCTGATTAGATTTTGGTCAAAATCGGTCAAAGGTCACAGTGTGGTCAAACATCCAAAAAATGGTAACTCGAGAACGGAAGAAGCTACCAATGTTAAATTACATGTGATTCAGGTGGGTGGTGGATAGCGCTGATTAGATTTTGGTCAAAATCGGTCGAAGGTCAAGGTCACAGTGAAGTCAAACATCCAAAACATTCGATTTTTGATGGTTTGGTACAGAATCATCGTAGAAACTTCTGGTTTGCTTCGCTACCTTCTCAAGAGACAGCTTTTATTAGACAAGGTCAGAGGTCAAGTTGAAGATTTCGTAAGTACCAGTCTATGACTGCTTGTTTGTTTGTATGTTTGTTTGTTTGTTTGTTTGTAGGCACGATAACTCGAGAACGGAAGAAGCTACCAATGTCAAATTACACCAGGTGATTCAGGAGGGTGATGGCTAGTGCTGATTATATTTTGGTCAAAATCGGTCAAAGGTCAAGGTCACAGTGAGGTCAAACATCCAAAAAATGATAACTCGAGAACGGAAGAATCTACCAATGTCAAATTACACCACGTGATTCAGGAGGGTGGTGGCTATCACCGATTAGATTTTGGTCAAAATCGGTCAAAGTTAAAGGTCACGGTGAGGTCAAACATACAAAACATTCGATTTTTGATGGTTTGGTACAGAATCATCGTAGAAACTTCTAGTTTGCGTCACTACGTTCTCAAGAGACAGCTTTTATTAGACAAGGTCAGAGGTCAAGTTGACGATTTCGTAAGTACCAGTCTATGACTGCTTGTTTGTTTGTTTATTTGTTTGTAGGCACGATAACTCGAGAACGGAAGAAGCTACCAATGTCAAATTACACCACTTGATTCAGGAGGGTGATGGCTAGTGCTGATTAGATTTTGGTCAAAATCGGTCAAAGTCACAGTGAGGTCAAACATAATTCCGTAAATTCATGTGGAGAAATGGAGTATTTTTGCTTCGCTCGACATTACGAGTTCGTTTTAACTCGATTTTAATTTTGTCTTCGGTTTTTGCGATCGCTTAGGATGCTTCAAACTCGGTTGTCGAAATTCTGGTAAAAATTGGATGTTTTGGAGACGTTTTAAGATTGTATAAAAAATATTTCACTCGACGCGTCACGGGTCGTCCCATGATGCAGTGCGCTCGAGCAGACGTGTCGTTGAGTCACGTTAAGGTATAATTGCGTGGAGAAATGGAGATTTTTGCTTCGGTCGACTTTACGATTTTTGATGGTTTGATACAGAATCATCGTAGAAACTTCTGGTTTGCGTCGCTTCCTTTTCGAGAGACAGCTTTTATTAGACGAGGTCAGAGGTCAAGTTGATGATTTCGTAAGTACCAGTCTATGACTGCTTGTTTGTTTGTTTGTTTGTAGGCACAATAACTCGAGAACGGAAGAAGCTACTAATGTCAAATTACATCACGTGATTCAGGAGGGTGATGGCTAGTGTTGGTTAGATTTTGGTCAAAATCGGTCAAAGGTCAAGGTCACAGTGAGGTCAAACATAATTCCGTAAATTCACGTGGAGAAATGGAGTATTTTTCTTCCCTCGACGTTACGAGTTCGTTTTAACTTTGATTTTAATTTTGTCTTCGGTTTTTGCGATCGCTTAGGACGCTTAAAACTCGGTTGTCGAAATTCTGGTAAAAATCGGATGTTTTGGAGACGTTTTCAGATTATATAAAAAATATTTCACTCGACGCGTCACGGGTCGTCCCATGATGCAGTGTGCTCGAGCAGACGCGTCGTTGAGTTAGGTTAAGGTATAATTGCGTGGAGAACTGGAGATTTTTGCTTCGGTCGACGTTACGGTTTTTGATGGTTTGATACAGAATCATCGTAGAAACTTCTGGTTTGCATCGCTACCTTCTCTCGAGACAGCTTTTATTAGACATGGTCAGAGGTCAAGTTGACGATTTCGTAAGTACCAGTCTATGACTGCTTGTTATCTTGCCAAAACGAAGTTTTTGCAAGATATGTTAGTTAGCTTGTATGGTTTTTTTTTTGTTTGTTTGTTTTTTTTTGTCTGTAATCACGTATAAAAAATTCTGCAGAGCACAGTTGTCATTGGAAATTTTTGTAACTTCGCATATCAGAGGCCTATAGCTGTTATTATAACCCTTATTAGCGGTTGGGAGTCAAAGGTCAGGGGGGGTCACGACATTGCAAAATGTGCAGTTTTAGTCATAACACGGTCAATTCTTATCCGATTTGCATGAAACCAACACCAAAATGTTGACTGTTCTGTTCCCCACACTCTAATACCAATTACAAAATTAAGAGTGCAAAGGTCAAGGTCGAGGTCATGAAAAGATCAAAATCGTCATTTTTGTACAATGAATGTTTGTTCACAATAAATAACTTATTTAGAAAAACAGAAACTCGTGTGTGCTAAATGCACCTAAAATAATTTCTTATAATGTGACCAGTTGTCATCAGATTGACTTAACACCGACACCCAAAAAGTTCAGCGAGTTCATGCAGAAATTGTACAATGTACGTGAATCAGTGTCAAACAACAGGAAATTTCATGTTTTTAAGCCATCATAACACATATGAGATGGCAGATGTGGTATGGGATTAAATACCCTCACAATCAACGGTTTCTGGGGGGGGGGGCAAAATGTAGTGTTGGCGAAGGTATGCGCTCTACTGAGTGCCCGTTCTAGTAATGTGGATGCATTCAAGATATTGAGTAGAGGACGAAGTATAATCGTGTAGTAGATAGTAGAAAAATCGTGCAAATTATGATACAATCATCAAATTTGGCATTTCTGTTCTGCAGGGCTTTCTCATCAAATCTGCCCGATTGGCCATTTAAAAATCCAAATTTTGAAAAATTTGGATTTTCAAATGGCCAATCAGGTTAATCACGCTGAAATTGCCACTCGTTTGTCTGAATGTTGAAAATTATGTTAAATGATTTTGTGGTCAGTGTGATCCAACCTCCAATTGGAGAGCTGAACACTGAAAAGGCTCCTCCCACCAAGACCATTGGGAGGTGATGATGCTTCAGTAGAGAACGTCCAATCAGAATTGACTTTGTTGATCGGCGTCTATTAGATATATCTTTATTTATACGGGTATCGAGATTCATGGGGGAGCAGAACAACGGTGTCCAAATAATCAACAGACACAAATGTGGTGTCGGAGAAACAGGAGGACAAGAATGTACAGTGAATCGGTGCAGAAGAGTTGCTGGTAAAAGGGGAACAGGGTCTCAACAGGTGTAGTAAACCTCAGAGAGTAGAAATGGAAGAGACCAAGTCATGGGAAGCAAGCAACACTCAAAGTCCTTGAGGGAAGAGTATGAGACATCAGACTCCAGCAGACATTTCCACAGGTGAGAGAAGAGGAGGATGAATAAAATGGAGGTGAATATTCATCTTTGACTTGGTGAGGGTAACAAGGTGCAGGTTTCTGGGAAAATTTGGAGAGGCAGAGGATGAGCAGAGAGGTGTTAGGCCAAGAGGAGCTTGACCAAAATAGAACTATAAAGAAAAACTTTATTCCATGAAGAATGATGATATATATGTATATGTATATACATATATATTTAACACCGCCAGCCCGGATGGCTGGGCATTTTGTTTTCCTTATTAGGAGGCGGATATGTTGATCCATGTACGCAGGAGGGGTGGGGCGCAATGGCGGAGTGACGGAGGCACGGAGAAGCACAGCACAATGGGGGTTTATACTCAAACCCACGACAAATACATGGACACAGCAACTTAAAATAAACATGGGAATTTAATGACAATAGAAATATTTACAAGGAACAATAATCAGAATATAATAATACGTGAGGTAAATTAATCCTAAAGTCTAAATTGAGGCGCCTCTAAACACACTTAAATACAGACAAGGGGAAACAAAATCGAAGAAAATCCTTCCTTTATTCTGGCACTTAGCTTGGTCCAGAGATAGTCTTTATGGAACGTGGAATTGAGGCGCTTTGATTTGTATGTGTAGACGTGTGCAAAATGGTGCCGAGCTGCTCTCTCGCAGCGGGAACGTTCATCAGGCAATTTGTGAGCGGTATTCAACCCCAAGGCTCACCGACAATCGCGCAGCTTCTTCGTCTGTTGTGCCTGCCGATACGTTCTTTGCAGAATGGGGCCGTCCCCTTCAGTGACATACACGAGGTTCCGAGATCCGTCCCACATGACCAGCCAAGAATCGATGGCCAACATCCTGCTCAGTACGTGAGCCAAATCGCCTCAGCACGAATACGAGAATCGTGCCGTCTTCTTCACGCGTCGAAGGAAAGCCAGCCGTGGTGAAGCCCTGTTGTTAAAGGCCATCATGCTACATTCTCTCTCAACCGTGTGTGTTCCGCACTCGTGCGTTCCTTCTCTAAACTCCCTCTGACGTCACAACCGTTCCACCTCCGGGGCGTACCTTGCTCGCGCGAAACCCGGGAATGCAGCGCTTCTCGCCTTTTCGGCACGCCCGCCTCACTTCTGATGTCACGCCAATCAATCATCAGCCTCGGGGGTGTGACTTCGCCTGCCGTCACCGTTGGAAGCGGGGCTTCTTCCTACTTGGTCAGCTCAGTTGTAATTGTCCATTGCTGGTTTGTAACACAAAAAAGGGAAAAGTCACAGGGGGGCATTTACATACTGGAGGAACTTATCCTTAATCCCTATTATATCTAATTGACACCACAACACCCCCCATGTGGTGACCTTAAGCTCACAGTTTCCCTACTTTAAAAAAAAAATTTGTATTCGTTGTTGAGGCTCATATGAGAGCTAACGCACAGCAAGGGGGGCATGAGACAAGAGGGGAGGGAGTGGGAAGGACAAAACAGTGGGGAACAGAGACATTAGGAGATCTGTGGAAGGGAGAGGGATGGGATGGGGAACATGGGGAATACAAGATGGACATTAAAGGGACTTTCAGGAAGGAAAGCAGGGAATTTGAAGGAGGTGGGCTTGGGTGGATTATCGGGGGTAGAAAAGATCGAGTATTTGGATGGGGGATGATAAGAGGTGGTGGTGAACAGCTGTTTTGAAGGCCTGGAGGGAAGAATGGGAATGAATAGAGTGGGGGAGTTTATTCCAAAGGTGGGGAAAAAGAGGAATGAAAGAGTGAAGGTGAGCAGTGATACTTGATTTTGGTAGTTTTACCAGAAGGGGGTTGTTGGCGGACCTTGAGCGCCCTGCGGAAATGTGGTGGGGCCAAATCGCAGAGAGAGCAGGGGGTGAGGCTGGAGAAGAGATGGTAGAAGACAGAAAGACCACCGACCAGCCTGCGGTGAGAGAGTGAGAGGCCCAAAGACTCAGCCTCATCGCGGGAGATGCCAATGATCCGAAATGCCCTGGTTTCACCGCGTGAAGCCGAGAAACGTGGGAGGCAGGAACACCAGCCCGGGGGGGGGGGGGGAGAACAGTACTCCATCAGGCTGCGGACAAAAGCTTTATAAGTGGTCAGGAGCTCAGGTGGGCCGAGGAAGGACTTTTCACTATGGAGGATTCCCAGTCGGCAACTGGCTTTGGAGGCGAGGTTTGAAATGTGGTTCTCCCAGGAAAGGTCATGGTGGATAGTGAGACCCAGAAGCTTGAAAGAAAGGACTTCTTCCAGACGATTGTTGAGAAAGTGGATGGGGGGGGGGGTTCTAAACGGTCCCTTCGGAGAGACATTGTGAGAGTGTGAGATTCGTCCGGATTGAAAGACATGTTCCACGTGTTGGACCAGTTTGTGATTTTACCCAGATCTGCAGTGAGCGAAGAAGCTGATGCATGCTGGTCTGAGGGATGACAGATGGTACGGCAGAGGGTGGTGTCATCAGCAAAGAGATATAGAGGATTTTCCAGAGAGTCGGAGAGATCATTGCTGAAAACCAGAAAAAGAACAGGACCCAGAACGCTACCTTGAGGAACTCCAGCCTGGACAGGAAGAGGGGATGAAAGAACTCCATTTAGGGCCACACGTTGACTGCGACAGGAATTACATCGATATTACATCGATAATTAATTACATCGATATGTCTCCTACATGTCCACGAACCAAACAACTCTATTCGATCCTAACTTTCTTATTAAATTCCTCCATTTACCCCCACAACCATAACAAAGCATAGTATATATTTGATGTAATGATATATAACACAATGTTTATTTGGCCGTACCCCTTCATGACGACGATTGAAGAAGGGTTTTCAAAGGCCAATCCTTTAACACGACTGTGTAGTCACGACAGTCTATATTTGAGGATAAAAAACTTGAAAAATATTTTTCATAAAAGAGCAATTATGACTTGCAAACATAAGACTTGCAATTGTGACATAAAAAGTAGACGGTGACTTGCAATCTGAGCCACAAGGGCGGTGTACAGATGCGTTAAAAATAAACAAAAAAAACAATAAATACAAGGCACTGGGAGGTGAAATTCACTGCTCATGATGTGCAACACACGCAGAGTAAAACGAGTGTTCATTTACGTCTGCAGGATGTCTAATAAATTCTGAAGATGCAAACCCACCTGATACACTAGGTCGAGGCTTCAGACTTTGGCATGCTCACAAGGCTGTACCGTTAAAACGAAAACCCGCAGACCCGCTTCAGCGTGGTCAAAACCCGAATTGGATGGAAAGGAAGATCAATTTTTAAAACGTAATGTTTCACTTCCATTCCACTCGCAAGGATTGACACACAGACTGATAGACCTTCAGCAACCTGGAGTCGATATGCAAGGTATCGCTCCAGTCTCTCGTCGATTGGTTGTGTGACATCATGGGCTTTCTCTCCAGGATTCCGCACACAGTATCACTTCACTTCTGATCATGTCGACCATATTGCCATCATCACCAATCAATCCATCTGTGCTTTCCAATTCACTCTTCCACTTCTTGGTGATATTTATCGGTACTTTTGAATGTTTTAAATGGCAGGATTTGATTCGATTCGGATTGTTTTCATTCATCCAAGGTGTCCACAAATTATCAGATTCAAACTGTAACAAAAATGATTAAACAGGAAACATGATACCATCTTATAACAAATACCAACAGAGAGAGCTACAAGTTTGAGTACAGTGCAGTCTCCCATCCTATTTCATTGGCTGGAGGGCAGTATCCCAATTCATCAATGTTTTTTTACCGTTTGAATTTGGAATGGTAATTGGTGACGTGAGATATCGTTTATGTTGTTGCTTCATATGTAGCCTGTGCACGTTGGCTGTATCTTTTTTTCTGGAAGCGCGATTGTGCCGCTGACGCAGCGCCCCTGTTACCAGTAAGCTGGTACTCATTTTGCCAACTGTGGAAGGATGACAGGCTGAGTCAACCCACCTGATGTTATTTCAACAGAACAACAGGGGCTTGAACTCAAGACCCTAAGATCTTAAGCCAGCCACCTTAACCGTTAAGCCAACACCAGGCTTGTATCGTTGATGAGAAGGGCAGATGCGGAGCCACGATTTGGCCTTCTGTTTACAGTATTTCAGCATGTATAGTTGTCCTACCTCACAGTAATGCCAACGAGGAAAGTATCTTCTTACTAGTTCACAAGAACAAGATCGATTGCTGAGGGTGTTTGTCAAATGAGGTCACCTGCTCTCCTCGCGTGCAAAACCAACTCCTCCTGCAAAATCCTGGGTCATAAGTATAATCCTCCGAGAGATCTCGTCAGAAAGGCCAAGAAAGCCTGTAGTGAATACAATGTCGAGCACAGTCACATGAAGTGACTCGTCCGTCAGGTCTTAGCCATGTCAGTTTGATTGATCTCTGCTCGTTTAGTGCTCCACTATCATTGAGACAAGTCTATACTGAGACTGTAAAAGTAAAGTAAACATTTGACATAAATTCTGAACAGCTGCAAGACCACCTCGTCAATAACTGCCCATCTCGGTATTCTGGTGTATTTTGTGTCACTGACAGCATCTCGAATAGTGTTTTTACCACGTTTGGTTAAAAAAAATATATATATATATATATATAAATAAAATATAAACCTGCTTTCAATTCCTACTAACCTGTTTTTCGTCACCTCCAACTTGCCATGTGTGCTTTAAACAAGGTATCCAATTTGCTCGCACTTATTCGTGGACCATAAAGATCTACACTATCTTCAAAGAGAGTGTACCACCATGTGCCGCTTCGGCTATTCTTGGGAAAAATTTCTAATTCCCAGTCTTTGTATCGGCGCAGGAGCTTAGCTGCATTCCAATTATCCTACACAATTATGGGAATATTAAATGAAACAACCAGAAAAAAATGTCGGTGTTTAATTCCTATCAGTGATGCATTTTTTAAACCAATTATAATAGAAGTATTAAGAGGAAACACCTGACTTATGAGCACCATTTGTGAATCAAAATTAAACTGCGGTATAACACTTGACCACAGTATTTTGAAGAACGGGATTGTGATCTTGACATTAAATTGAACTATGTGTGACAATTAACTCCAATCCATCCAATAACTAGAACGGGCACTCATAGAGCGCATACCTTCGCCGCCACTACTTTTTTTGTTCTTGGTATGAGTGTGGGGAACTGGTTTCATATGAATGGTCTTATGACACAAACCACATATCTATAATGTCATGACCGCCCCCCCCCGACTTTCGGGGGCTACGGACTAAACAACAATCAACTCACGTCGTTTTGGCGAGTCTTCACTCGCAAGCTCGGTGAATACAACGTTTCAACAAGAGAAGGTAATCTCGTTTGATGCTGGTTTCATGCAAATCGAATAAGAATTGACTGAGTTATGCCGAAAACCTCATACTTTTCAAGGACGTGACCCCCCCCCTGACATTTTACCCCAACCGGTGACATGTGTTATGACGTCATTGTGTCACAAGATTGGGCATTAAATTCTGAACATTTTGGTGCTGGGTTCATGTAAAGCGGACAAGAATTGACCGCGTTATGACAAAAACCGCATATTTTTCAAGGTCGTGACCCCCCCTGACCTTTGACCCCTAACCGGTAACAAGAGTATGGGCGTCATTGTGTCATATTGCAGATCACAAGATGAGGCATTGAATTCTGAACATTTTGGTGTTAAGGCCCGGTCAGACCTTGACGTTTTAGCCAGCGATGGCAACGTATTTCTAATTCTTTTACATACATTTTAAATGTTTTTATGTTTACAACTTTTACATACATTAAAAACAGCTTTTACATACATTTTAAAATGTATGTAAAACGCTGGCTTACGTTGAACTTTTGATGTTTTTTTTTAAAGATTCGGACGTCTTCATAGCGACTTAGTCTTATGTATAACGCATTGGTAACGGACACAGAACGTTTCGTTGTGTTATAGAGAACTTATACCAACGAATGCTGAACCTGTTGTCGGCCTACACAACCGATGCCCAACGATAGTCTAACTCAGGCATAGCGCGTTGCACGCATCGCCGACGATGTCGTGACGTAGCCTATTAAAAGGCTGACGCACAACGATTCGAATCATAACTGCCGTAGAAATGGAAGTGTCAACATCGCGGTCACACCTTGGCGATCTTGCCAGCGTATGCCGACCTAAGAAAAATGTGTCTAAAACGTTGGGGCACGTCAAATACGGTATGAGTACGTTTGATATACGTGAGTAGAACACTAAAGTACGCTATCATACGTCGTAGTAAGTAGAGTACGTCAAGAAATTTTAAACATGTTCAAAATTTTACGACGTACTCGGCGTATGACACACGTTCCGCATGCGATGGGGATAAGTTGTACACACGATATGTGGACGCTTACACATGTCCACAAACGCTACTTATAAGCTACTCATAAGTCGAAACACGTCGCGGTAATGTCTTTTTTACACGAAACTTATTTCTAACTTATGTTTGACGTGCTTTGAACCAATTCTTTACGTAGTCCCAACACACATCGACGACGTATGTAGACGTATTCCAATGACGTCTTCCGGTCGACAAAAAAAATAAAAATGAACGTGTTTCTAGCTTACAACTGCCATATAAAGACGTGTTCCCAGCGGTTTTGGGAATTGGTACATAAAAATGCTGCTCGTAAAAGGGAACCCAACAGTGTTTTCGAGTCCTTTTTGAGTCGATGTTCATGTCAGCAGTAACAGTAACAGTATCAGTATTAGTCTTAGTATTAGTATTAGTAGTAGTTTGTTCATGTCAGCAGTAACAGTATCAGTATCAGTATCAGTATCAGTATTAGTATTAGTATTAGTATTAGTAGTAGTTTGTTCATGTCAGCAGTAACAGTATCAGTATCAGTATCAGTATTAGTATTAGTATTAGTAGTAGTTTGTTCATGTCAGCAGTAACAGTATCAGTATCAGTATCAGTATCAGTATCAGTATCAGTATCAGTATCAGTAACAGTATCAGTATCAGTATTAGTATTAGTATTAGTAGTAGTTTGTTCATGTTGGCAGTAGTCGGTGAGTGTGAGGGGGAGGGTGTGGGTTATGATGGATCGTCCTTGCGTTTAACGATTTAACGATTTAAATGATAAACTCAACGATTTAAATGGCTGCATCTCCACTATTGAAAGTAGACGCTTGCGCTCAACAATTGGATTTTTTTTACACTCAACGACTTTTAAACGGTACCACTCAGCTATTTTCATTGTTTACAAGGAACGATTTTAATTGCTGTCACTCGCCTTTGTTTTTTGACGCTGGGGTTTGGAAATTTGTAGCGTTTCTTCTGAACGTGTTAAAACGCTCAAACTCGACTATTTTAAATAGACGCTGCCGATGGACAATTGGAATCATAGCCAAGCTAGACATCGAAGTGTGAACATCCTCGTCATGCCGAAGAAAAGTTTGAAGAATGCTGCAAATAAGTGTCCTGGCCGTGGCCGTGGACGCTGACGCTGACGCAAGGACGATCCATTATACCGACGTCTTTCAGCCTATGAGTAACTTAAAAGTAACGTCTGTCGACGTGTGGCAACGATCGCGTAACGTGCCAACAACACGTTAATCATAGGTTAGAAATAAGTTTCGGGTACGCTAAACATTACCTCGGCGTGTCTCAACTTATGATTAACTTACAAGTAGCATGTGTTGACGTCTGTCAACGATCGCAGACCGTGCATACAACTTGTGGCCAGCGTAGCGGAACGTGTGAGTCATACGCCGGCATACGTCGTGAAATTTCAAGCATGAAAAAATTTGAGGACAACCGAAAAGTACAACGTTTAAAGCCAACGTACAACGACGTATGGCAGTGTTTTTCAGCGTGCTCTCAATGTTATCAAAACTTACCCATAACGTATTCAACGTGTGCCAGCGTTTTAGAAAAAAAATTCAAAAATCGGCATACGTTGGCTAAAACGTCAAGGTGTGACCGGGCCTTTAGTTGCATGCAAATTGAATAAAAATTGACCGTGTTATCGTAAAAAGACGATTTTGACCTTTTCGTGACCTTGACCTTGACCTTTGACCCGAACGATCCCAAAATCTAATCGAATGCTTCCTGGCTAATAACCAATCATCCCACTAAATTTCATGCAATTCGGTTTAATACTTTTTGAGTTATACAAATCACAAGATTACAAATAAATAAATAAATACACGCCGACCAAAACATAACCTTTCGCAGAATGTGAAGGTAATGATGTACTCAGGCAAATTAACAGAGCATGGAAATGGCAGAGGGCGCAAGACCTGAAAGGAGGTGGTCGTAGACAGAGAGGCCACAAATTTGTCTGTGATATGAGAGTAATAGGTACAGAGATTCAGCTTCATCATAGAGATTCCAATGATTTTGAGGTGCTTGGTCTCCACGGCATCAAGATGGCACCAGCTGAAAAGGGAGAGCAAGACTCCATAGAGCCGTGGATGAAGGCCTTGTAAATTGTTGGAAGTTTTGATTTATCAAGGAAAGCTAGACTTGGCACAACAGAGGCTGCTCATTCGGCGGCTGGCTTTAGAGGCCACTCTAATATGCGACTTGTCCAACAAAAGGTAGTGGCGAGTGGTGTGGCCAAAACGTTTGATGGCCTGAACCTTTTCAAGCAGTTTGTCAAGAAAGTGGATGGGAGTTTTTGCCAGACGATCCTTTTTGGAGACCGAGAGAGAGTGTGAGATTTACCTGGGTTGAAATACATATGCCAAGTGTTTGACCAGCTCCTGTTTCTATCAAGCTCTGCAGAGGGAGAAGGGGTTGCTGCCTACCTAGCTGAAGAATGAGGCATACTCTGGCACAAGGTGGGGTCATCAGCCAAAATTTAGAGGGGATTTTCAGAGGATCGGAAAGAAAGTTAATGAAGATGGGGAACAGGAATTGGCCCATGACACCGCCTTGGAGAACCCCAGCCTTGACAGTGAAAGGAGATGCGAGGATTCCGCGAAGCACGCACTGTCTACGAGAATAGAGAAAGTCAGAAATCCATGAGAGGGGTGTTGAATGTCATAGACTGAGAGTTGGGAGAGCAAGGCGGCAGGTGTCATACTGTATCAAATGCTCGATGTATGTCCAGAGGGACAGCACTGGTCTCTTGTATGAGATTTAAGACCTCAATCAATATCGGATTTTCAAAATGACATATGAATGCTAACGAGGCCTTTTGCGCATGCGCTGTGTATGCGTTTTCAGTGACTCTTCTGCTCGCGTGGGCACTTTTAACCTTTCATTTCTCGCACAAAATCTGTTACTAGCACGAAATTCAAATAGCTTCATTTAACATAATTTTCAACATTTAGACAAACGAGTGGCAATTTCAGCGTGGTTAACCATAATTGTTCTGTTCCAAAATGCAAGTCAGACTCACGGAAATATAGGAAATACGAGAAATGCTTGTGGATTACGAGGTGTGTCAAGTTCCTACAATTTCCTGTAAACACAAAACAATTGGTGGCAGTAGATGAAACACACACATGGACACTTCTCTGAGCAATATATGCAAAAATCTTGCAAATCAAAATGCAAAAAAGCAAAATCTACTTTTACCACCGAAGGTAGATGGAGGTTATGTTTTCACCCCTGTCTGTCTGTCTATCTGTTTGTGAATAGGGTATCTCAAAAAGGTGTGGATGGATGTGAAATTTGGTGAAATTTGAAATTTGGTGGAGAGCTTGCATATGTGACAAGGTCGAAATGTTTCGATTTTGGTGAAGATCCAGATCTGGATCCGAGAATTTTTGAAGTGATTTTTCACCATTGACAGAAAGGGTCAAAAACGACATGTAGCAAGACATCTCAAAAAGTTGTGGATGGCTTTGGACAAAACTTGATGGGCAGGTTGGGTGGCATTTAACAAGGAAAAATTAGTTTGTTTTTGGAGAAGATCCGAATCCAGATCCGGATCCAAGAATTTTTTTGAAGCAATTCTTCAGCATTGAGTGACAGGGCTAAAATGACATATACCACAATATCTCAAAAAGTTATGGATGGATTCAGACGAAACTTGGTGGATGAGTTGATTAGGTGACAAGAACAAGCTGATTAAATTTTAGTTCAAGTCTGAATCCAGATCTGGCCAATCAGTGGGATAGAAAACGTAAACTAATCAGTTTGGCGAAGGTATGTGCTCTCCCGGGGGCCCTTCTAGTTTCTATTGTGACACTGGAACCAAACAAACAATATATTTATAACGGCACTTGCAGCTCCCACATCGTTTTTAAAAATTAATTTTAAACTTCCCTGTGCATTCACAAGCCCCAGATATGACCATCCCATCGGTGTTCAGAAGAATCCCAACCAGATATGGTGTCTCACTGAAACTATTTCCTTGTACGGAGGCACAGCCCAGCTTTGTCTCAGGTCCTTTTTCAAGTATTTTCGGCTTCTTTTGAAGCTTTGTGAGCCATTTTATGTAACAATCCTTATCACGCATGCACGGTAGAAGTTCACATGCTCTGAATAGCAATATTCTAAGGGTTTCTGCGCATGCGCACCGAGCATTCTGGGGCGGATTATGTAATTTCACGTATTGGCATGGTGAGAGTAGAAACTGCAACATATGAGGAAGAGGGAGTTGGAATTGGTGGTTCTAAATTGGTCTAAGTTGGAAGGGAGAGATAGATAGATAGGCAAATGAATACTATAGCACACACAAACAAACAAGGGGTGTTTTTGGATGAGAAAACACAACGGTACTCCTGAGGGGTGAGAGCAGTACATGGACAGTGAAAAATAGAGTTCTTGATGTGAAGTGCAATTCCACCACCTGGACAGGGTTCAGACCTGTCGAAATAGAAGATGCAATAGTCTGGGATTGAAACAGAGGAATCTGGGAAATACTGTGTGGGGAATGAGTCTGTTAAGCAGATAATGTCAGGTTTTGCAGCAGTAGCCTGGATTGAGAAATGTCTTATGTTGGAGCAGAGGCCTTGGATGTTGGAGGTCCATGCAGTTAGAAGTAGAGGGTAAAACAGAGTTGGCATGGTAGAGGAACATGGTGAGAGCATGGGAGAATGTGAGGAGCAGCAGGAGTGAGGGAATGTATATGTGGCTGGGGACATTGTGAGAGTGTGTAATGGTTGTGTGTGTAGGGGGGGGGACCCAGAGCAGGGGGAGGGGGATAACACTGGCATCCAAGAGGTGATGTTGGGAAGTATACTGATGTAACTGGGTTAACCACTGTGATCCCTCACTCGCTGCAAAACAGGTTTGTTTTCAGGATTCCAAGGTTGGCAAGATTAAGACTGACATCACGAATGGGATGATTAAAGAGAAAGAAAGACACTGCTTTATGAGCGCGATGGGAGACTGGGCATGGTTTTACAAACAATCCAGGAATGAAACAGAAAAGAAAGGATGGAATCAGAATGAGAGAAAGACATTTGGAAATGAGAGCCCAGGAATACAAAACATTTTAAATTGTCATTGAAAAGATTTCAGTTGATGGAGTGTGAGGCGAGGAGGAAAAAATAGATGAGAGGAAAGAATGATTGATATGGATAACTTTTTTGTCTTGAGTAGAAAACAAGAGGATGATGAGTGAGGGGATCAGCATGAGGATTAAAAAGACATGTGATGGATGGAAGGGTGAGGAATGAGGTTGGGAAGGAGTACAATGAGGTTACAGACCAATGCCAAACTCGTGGCCAACAAATGAATGAAACAAAACCATTAAAAAAAAAAAAAACATCACAAAATGGAGTAAGGATTTTTACCCGCACCAAAGGAGAGGGGATTGCATTTGGGTCTGTTTGTTTGTCTGTCTTTCTGTTTGTCCACACGTAATGTGCCAACATGGACCACAATTTTTACACCTTATATTTTTTCAACCCTGTACCTCGATAAAATATGTCCAATTAGAATGTGAGTTCTTCGATTAAGTATGTATGGTACAACGTTTTTTTGTGGACAGCGTATTAGGAAGGAGTTAGAATGAGGATAGGAAGAGCAAGGATAAGAGATGATGAGAAGAAAGAACGACGAAAGGGTGTGAGGGTAAGAGGTTCAATGATTCGGTCAAAACAGCCGAGACATGGCATTGAGCACATGACACGAACCACAATCAAAATCGACACAAACAAGTGGACAACAATCAACATGAACAGAAGTGCCCAACAATCAAATGGACAACAGAGACAAATCCTGAATGGTATACTTCATTTTGGACGTAAGTCAATTGGAGCAGAGAAAAAAGGTGTCTTCTGCCAAAAACTGGAAGTCTAACCTATCACCCCCTACGTACCAGTTTAGCATATAATCTAAACACTCCTACAAGCCAGTTATCTCCATCAAAATACAATTTACCGTACTTGCCCTTTTACATGAGCAAGGCTCATGGAGCAGCAGGTTTTGACTGACAATGGGACAAACATCAAGGAAACAAACAACCAGGAAAGAGGAGAGGTGGGAAGGAAACTGAAACTAGTAAATAAAATGGTTGAGTTAGCAACTATTAATGGCGGTAATAAGATCGTGGATCAGAATTGAGGATGATGAGAGAGGTTGGTGCACTACTTGCTTGAAGTCTTGGATGGAAGAGTGAGACAGAACAGCCTCTGGAAGGTGGTTCCACAGATGGGAGAAGTGAGGAATAGAAGAGTTGTGATGTGCAGTCAGCCTGAATTTGGGAAGCGTAGCCAAAAGGGAAGAACGCATGCATCCTGTAGTTTCTGGGGAGGGTCGGAGGACAGAGAGAGAGAGAGAGTGGAGGGAGCAATATTGGAGAATATACAGGAGAAAACAGAGATGACTGACTTGCTTGCAATATGAAAGCAACAGACCTTGTGCTTCAGCATCATCACGGGAGGCTCCAATATTTTGAGAGCTTGAGATTTCTCAGACTCCAACAGAGATACCAGCCCATTGCAGAGACCAGTACATCTTTGAGTTACTGACAAAGGCCTTGTAGACTGTGAGTAGCTCTAATTTTCCAAGGGGAGACTTCGATCGAGGGCGGATGCCCAGTCTGCGGCTGGTTTTGGCGGCCATCTTTGCGATGTGGTCAGCCTAGGAAAGGTCATGGCTGATGGTGAGGCCGAGCAAGGAGTTAAAGAGACTGAACCTCTTCCAGTGGATGACCAATGAAATGGATATGTGGTTTTGTTTGATGATCATTCTGAAGTGATAAGGGGAGACTGTGAGATTTTGCAGCACTGAGGGACATGTTCCATTTATCATACCAAAAGAGTCTATGAATCATTTCCAGGCCAGCAGAGAGAAATGCGGATGTTGTCTGTGCAGCAGAGGAATAGAGTACTACACAACGCAATGTGGAATCATCTGTAAAAAAGGAAGAGAGGGTTTTCCATAACATCAGCGAGGTCATTTATATAGATAATGAGCAAGACTTGGATAACTTCAGCCACCGTTGGGAGAGGGAAGGAAAGGGTCCTATTGATGGTAACGTGTTGAGTGCGTGAGTGGAGGAAGTCAGAATCCAGGAATGAATGTGGCCTTCTATGCCACAGGCAGAGAGCTGGCAAGTCAAGCAGTATACCAGACTGTCGATTGCCCAAGAGATGTCCAGGGAGATGGTCATAACTTCTTGTTGAGAATGAGGGCCTAAAACTATGACTGAGAGAGTAGCAGAAGCATTTCCAGAGTTGGGTGATCAGGACGGAATCCAACAGATGGTCAGATATCAGGTTGTTTGAAAACAGGAAAGACCACATTAGAAGCAATGATGGATTCCATCACATTTCCTGTAAGTGGAAGCAAGCTCAATGATCTCGAGTTGGTTGGGTCTGTTTTTGCACCTTTCTTGTGGATGGAAGTGATGTGTTGCTGACTTCAGGAGGACAGATTAAATAGAACAAATAGAGGGGAAGGGGGGGCAAGAACAGTCGAGCAGGACTTGATAATGAGGCACTGATGCCATCTGGGCGAATTGCTGAAGCAGGGTCAAGCTCGGACAGAACTTTCTCTACCTTTACAGGTGAGAAGGACACAGAGTCCAGAAGACAGTGGGTACATCAGGGTAAGATGGAGACAGAGCGGGATGCATAGTTGCCAACTCCACCGCTTTTGGCGGTAGTCTCCCGCTTTTTGTGTGTTTAAACAGCCTCACAATTTTATTGCCCTATAATAGCAAAAAATATCGCTTGCAGAAAATTATGTCTCATAAAAGTTTTTGATGGCTGCTTTTTTCATGTTGTGACAAAGTTTCTCTCAACGCTGCGTCAAAAATCATCCGTCATCTGAAGTTGCATTTGATTGGCGGCAGCAAATGACAAATGAGCTGTTACATTTACAAACATTATTGATCCACAAAATGTAGGATGTTTCTGATTGGTTGACTGACATGATGTAACTCAAAGAAAAACATTGTGCCAATGAGAACCGTGCCTGTGCTGCGTTATCCGTATGCACAGTACATGCACAAACAGGAGCTGTTGGCCAAGGCGAATACAGCAACCTACCAAAATCTTCGTGTGAGGTCCCAAGCATCCCAATTACATGAGGTAATTGCAGTACAAATACCAAAAGTCTGTATTAGAAAGTAGGGCATGGCTAAGTCTCAGTTCTTTAAATTTGAGTTCATATTTTACTCACTATGACATGTTTCCAATGTAAACTCAAAAACATATTGAGGAGTTTCATGTAAAAAAAAAAACAAGTTCTAGTCATCAGGAAAACATTACTATTTTGCTTTAATTTTGCTTAAAAGTGTGTGTTGGAATGTACAACTTTCAAGTTAAAATTACAAAATTTTCCCTCCCAGGGGAAGCTCTCCCCACCTCGAACACTTTGCTCCCTCATTCCACAGAGACTTGGAGGGAAAGATAGAGTTTAGACTTTCTGCCTTATCTCGGGCAGAGTCTGCCATGGTCAGTTTTGATTGGAGCGTGCCGGCCATTTTGTTTTCCACAGAAGCCTCTTTGTGAACTATTAATGCTGTGATCCATCAATGATTTATCTGAAATTTTGTACAATCGGTTGAGTGGTGCTGGAGAAAAAAAATCTTTGAAACTGGTACGAAAGGATTTGTAAATTCATAATGTTCACCAAGCGGTTGGTAAAATCAGCTTAGGCAAAGGGCATGATGGTACTATTGTACTCTATCTCATGAACTGAAACAACACCGAATTTTTAAGCTTACCTGTGTAGCGTCTCCAAAAACAACGTTTCAAAAGGATCCGTTTCAAAAAAACGGATCAAAAGGATCCGTTTCAACGTTTCAAAAAAAAGAAAAAACAACGTATATATATATATATATATATATATATATATATATATATATATATATATATATATATATATATATATATATATATGAGGCACTGCGAGGAGGAGTGATGTAAGGGAAACATCGGCCATTTTGGAGTTAATGCCATATAGCACTATTTTAACCCTTACCCTATCGTCCGAGCCTGTCATCATCATATCCTTAAAAAATGTCGCTTACATCACTCCTCCTCGCGGGGCCTCATATACACACAGACAGACATACAGTGGAAATAGCGCCACCTTTGGTAGTAGCTGGTATTACAAATCATCTTCCTTTATCCTTCACTCCACCACCAGAGGTGGATGGAGGATATGTTTTCACTTGTTTGTCTGTCTGTGAGCAGGATTTCTCAAAAAGTTATGGATGGATTCGGACGAACTTTGCTGGACAGGTTGGGTATGTGGGAAGGACAAATTGCTCGACTTTGGTGAAGATCCAGATACGACATTTAGAAAAAAAAATTCTGGTGATTATTCACTTTTGAGAGATGGGACCAAAAACAATATATAGCATGATATTTCAAAAAGTTGTGCACATTAACAGGTTATGACAAAACTTGCTGGATGAGTTGGATAAAGGTGACGAGAACAAGTCAATTCGATTTTAATTGAGGTACGGATTCAGATCCAGCCTATCAGTGGGATACAAAACGTAAACTGTTCAGTCTAGCGGAGGTATGCACTCAACCGAGTGCCGTTCTATTCGTCACAATATAATGGAACATTCTCAAAATTATGATATACAGTATGATATTTTGTGATCAATGGAATTTCTTTCAAAAACAACTATACTAGGATTAAAAAGTGCATTACCAAGAATGTGCCGTAGCATGTTGCTCACAGAACGTTGGCCGAGAAATACCCACTCGTAATAATAATAATAATAACGAGAAGGGCATTCAGTAGAGCACACACCTCTGCCATGCAATGCCTGATCCATGAGAAAATGTCGGGCCCAATATATTTTATACTGAAATATCATGCTATAGATCGTTTTTGGCCCAATCTCTCAATGGTGAAGAATCATTATAAGAATTAAATAATTCTCGAATCTGGATCCAGATTCAGATCTTCACCACAATCAAATCAATTCATCCTTGTCACACATGCAACCTGCCCACCAAGTTTCATTTGAATCCGTCCATAACTTTTTGAGATATCATGTGACATATCGGTGTAGCCCTATCTCTCAATGGTGAAGAATGACTTAAAAAATTATTGTAGCCGGATCAGGAGCTGGATCTTCGCCAAAATCCAATCAGTTCGTCCTTGTCACACACCCAACCTGCCCACAAAATTTCATCCGAATCCGTCCACAACTTTTTGAGATAAACAAACAGACAAAGAGGTGTAAAAACATAACCTCCTTCCACCTTCGGTGGCCCCACCGAAGACTCGGCAAGAACAATTGGCTTTCCTACTTACAGTATAACTCTCCATACTCTGGTTTTTTTTTTGTCAATCCATTGATCACAAGAGTCTTACCAACAAGAATGTCTTATAATGTTTGGTTTGCCCCATAACTCGCCATATGGTGTTAATAATGGGATTGCAATGAGCTAAAGTTATCACTCCACTTGATACGGTACCGTATACATGTTCAGTTCTCCTCTACAGCAGATTGGTTAGCTGCTGGTTAACTGGTAGTTCCACAAGGCCTAAAGTTCTTGCAGGAGAAATACACCACGGGGGGGGGGGGCTCCATGAAAGTCCCACAATCCTTTGGTTGGACAGGTGGGTGAGAGGGCCAATTCATTTATCTTTTGAAAGGCTGTGCCTGGCGGCCCAAATGACCTCCTATCGATTTCACGTGCTGTCCTCTCATCGTTACAACGTCGCATACCCTGAATGAGAGATATGTTCTTTTGGCTTTCCATCCATGCAGTACATGCTTCAGGGACAGAATTTTGAAACTTGCATGCTGAACCTGTACACCCACATACATGCACAGATACAGCACGATGAAACGATTCCTCCTGAGAGTGTACACCCATATCACTGTGATGGAGAATTCTCATAAACGAGTGTGATGCCTCCACAGGTATCAGTATGGTACTTATCAGCATTGTCCAAAAACCTCTGATTGCAAACCCACCAAAAAAAGCAGAAACGTCAAAATTCAGGGTGCTCTTATGTAGATCCGACTTCTCTCATATTCTCCAAAGCTTCCTCCTACACACACCCTCTTCACTCCCGCACCACTCCTTCTTTGCCAACCTCTGACCCCGTGGAATGTAACCCCGGGGTCAGGACTTGCTTTAGAAAAGCAGTTGGAGCCACCGCGCGACGGGCCCTCCGAGGCGCCGCTTTGACTCTACCAACTCTTTGAAAAACGTCCTGGCCTAGAAT
This sequence comes from Eptatretus burgeri, assembly GCF_056783735.1. Classification (NCBI taxonomy): domain Eukaryota; kingdom Metazoa; phylum Chordata; class Myxini; order Myxiniformes; family Myxinidae; genus Eptatretus; species Eptatretus burgeri. Next base: position 32,107,571 of record NC_140976.1, on the reverse strand, counting down.
GAAGATCGGTAGCCCGTTGGTTCCAAGGTGTCTGCCAACAGACGGGACAGGTAAGGCCTTGGGAAAGTATACCTTTCGCTGTCAGGTACATGACCATACATTTCCGTGATTACGTGCACGTTAGAGTTGCGACTTGTGACGGTGATTATATACCAGAGCAGTGTAAATGTATGCAACAGAGCTACATGCTTTATATACTGCAGTAGGAGGAGCAGTCGATTTTAAATTTATCTCTGCTCTGTCATCAACGTCACGTGATTTTTGACATCGGTGATGCAAATCCTGAGTCGCATGAAACACGAGAGACCCGTAAGACGAGCAGCAGAGATGTAGTGGAGCTCGCTTTGTACTCGTGATGTAATAATGGCCGTTTGAAAGTTTGAACCAAGCTTTGTGGACCGGAGCTCTGCAGGTCATCTTGGTTTTTCTCTTTCACAGTTGAATGGGTTTGGTCTTCGACATTGAGCCCCTTTTAATACCCTTGGCTGGCCCAAATTGAGCACCCCATTGAGTTCACTGTGAAATGAATTTGTAAACTTGTTACAAAAAGGATATCTGGACATAAATTCTGCAATAATTGTTGCATTTGCAGAACAAGTTTTCTTTTTTTTTCTTTTTTTTTGCTTCGATGCCGCTCATTCAACCATTGATACACCGATCACACCTAGAGGCCTCGAGCACAAACAGTAATTACATTAATACTTCATTCTATCGTTATTAGTTTTGTACTCTTTCAAATGAAATATAATTTGTATGACTGATAGAGCAGGGATGTATTATTGTTGTTAATATTTTAACCTGTTATCCATCATGATATAGTAGTCGGTAAAATGATATGAATAAGCTAATTTATTTCAGGGACCTTTCTGATTGAGAGTGGATGATTTACCTATGCCACCAAAAGTGGACGGAGGTTATGTTTTCACCTTTGTCTGTCTTTCTGTGAGCACGATATCTCAAAAAGTGATGGACGGATTCGGTCGAAACTTGGTGGAGGGGTTGAATGTGTGACAAGGCCGAATTGATGAGATTTTGGTGATATGAAGATCTGGATACGAGAATTTTTTAATTGATTCTTCACCACTGGGAGATGGTGCCAAAATGCTATACAGCTTGATATCTCAAAAAGTTGTGGATAGATTAAGACAAAACTAGGTGGATTGAGTTGGTTAGGTGACAAGAACCAGCTGATTCGATTCTGGTTCAACTTCGGATACAGATCCGGCTTATCGGCGGGATACAACATGTAAACTGTTCAGCCTGGCGGAGGTATATGCTCTACCGAGTTCCGTTCTCGTTCATACAGTGTCGTGTGGACCAGCTCATCTGAATGGGGATTTCATGAAAATTCATTTGTTCAGAATATTTTTATTCCCAAAATGAGAAGTGGTTAAATTATTCATACATAATTTAACCATGCCTCATTTTGTGGTTAAATCTATGTGGTTAACTCTATTGTGGTTAACTTAGTATATATATATATATATATATATATATATATATATATTTTAATAAACGGGAATAAATTCCTTCATTGAGCTAGTGTGAAATAAATCCTGACTCAACCCAGGACTCAAACCCAGAGACCTTTTCACTAATGTAGCGACAGCCCACAGCCATTCAATCATCGTGATAGCCTCAGGTGTTTCTCACACTAACACAGCAAGTTACACTGGCTGACGTCTTACATTCCTGTCTGGTGTGTGTGTGTGTGTGTGTGTGTGTGTGTGTGTGTGTGTGTGTGTGTGTGTGTGTGTATGTGTGTGTGTGTGTGTGTGTGTGTGTGTGTGTGTGTGTGTGTGTGTGTGATTACCCCATGCACGCGAAGTGAAAAGTGGGGTTAAGCGGTTGATTCACTTTGTCTGTTAGTCTGTCTTTCTATCCACAAACTTCATTTTATGATCAAGGAACAACGTGATTAGATTGAATGTTATATATTTAACACGATTCAGAACATTAATTGGAAAATGAACCTGTAGTTTAGCAGGACTTTGGCTCTGAATTCGTCCCGATCGCACATGTGCAGAGAGGAGTTAGATAATATTTTTAGTCTGTCTGCCTGTCTGGTAGTGAAACAATATTGGAAATAATTCCAAACAGGATCCTTACTGTTTTTTTAATGATGTCATAAAGGACATGAACAAAAGGTGAATATAACTAATGTCACGTGTTAAATAAGGTGGTGTAAAAGACGCTGCATCAACGGCAGTAAACTTCTGAAAAAAATTTGTCCCGACAACCTTTAAAATTTTTATTCCATTTCAGTAGAATTATGTATATATTAGAACACTGTGAAACACAAATCACCTTTTGGCACTTTCAAAACCCTTCCTTGGACAAAATAGTATGGCATTTTGCGTCATCACGACCAATCAAATTTGTCGCTCGCAGACCTCGTCCATGTCCTTGTTTCTCAAGACTGCGTGGGGTAAGTTTAGCAAATTCAGGATGTTCTCATGAAGTCTCTTGTTTATAAAACTGCTTGAAGAGGGATATGTATTATTATTGTCATTATTATTATGATGGTTATTATATTTTGTATCACGACAGAGTCGTTGGATATATGAAAAGAAGACGTTGCCTTATTTCAGGGGCTTTTTGATTGACAGTGACATATATATATATATATATATATATATATATATATATATATATATATATATATATATATATATATATTATCTACACACACACACACACACACACACACACACACACACACACACACACACAAACACACACAGTGCCAAAAGAGAGTCGACACCCCCTTTCAAAATTTTCACCTTTTGTTGCCTTATAGCCTGGAATTATATTTCATTAAATCAGACTTTTTCCACATTTATTTACACATTGTAATCAACAAATTTCAGAAAATTGATTAAAAATACAAAACTAGAATATCTTGGCTGGATAAGTGTCCACCGCTCTGAGTTAATACTTGGTGGAAGCAACTTTGACAGCAATTACAGCTGTGAGTCTGATGGGATAGGTCTCTACCAACTTTGCACACCTTGATTGGGCAATATTTCCCATTCTGCTGCTTAAAAACTGTTCAAGCTCAGTCAAGTTGTCTGGGGAACGATGATGGACAGCAATCTTCAAGTCATGCCACAGATTTTCGATTGTATTTAGGTCGGGGCTCTGACTGGGCCACTCAAGGACATTTATATTTTTGTTCCTTAGCCACTTCAGTGGAGCTTTGGCTCTGTGCTTCGGGTAATTGTCATGCTGAAAGGTGAACTTTTCTCCCAATTTCAGCTTTCCTGCAGAGGGCAGCAAGTTTTCCTCTAGGATTTTTCTGTATTTTGCTCCATTTTTTTTGTATTTTTGTACTGTATTTTTGTACTGTATTTTGTTCCTTTCCACAACTTTATCCCCGAGATCTTTTGAAAGCTCCTTGCTTCTCCTGGTTGAGTCTTTGCTGTGAAATGCACTACCCAGCAGAGGAAACCTACAGAAACAGCTGATTTTATTCTAAAATAATCAGAATCGCTGCAATTTGACACAGGTGGAGGCCAATTAACTTGGTGTGTGATTTTTGAAGGTGATTGATTACACCTATGTCTGGTGTTGGCTAAATGGTTAGGGATTTGGGCTTGCGATCCTAGGATCCTGAGTTCAAATCCCACTCGGCTGTTGAATTAATACCAGGTGGGATTGACTCTGCCTGTCATCCTTCTGAGGTCGGCAAAATGAGTGCCAGCATGCTGGTATACTGTGTCTGAGTGGCGACCCGTCCAGGATTGTGTCCATTAGCCAAGGAGACTACTGAGGCAGCACCAACGTTCTGCACAGAGTATGGTCCCATTGGATGGATGGATGGATTACAACTGAGCTAATTTACAATTGCTATTACAAGGTCCTGTGTTGTCACTGAACTACTCCCTCAAGGCTTTGTGAAATTGTACCAAACTTCTGGACCGCACTCTCTCCCATGTATATGTCCGAAGGGTATTTTTTTTTTAACTTAAATCTTGAACTTCAATTGCTTATAAAAAATATAATATCACGAATATTACAAATAAATTTGAAAAAAAAATATGTTTGTTTTATGATTGGTCTAAATCATGACAACAAGGTAACTCATGTACTTTTCAGTTAAAACAAAGCTGTCTCTAGTGACTTGTGGTGAGGTGTTTTGAATTGCACAGCAGGAATTGTTTTGAATTACATGGAGGTAAGGTGTTTTGAATAATGTGGCGGTTATGTGGTGGTGAGGTGTTTTTAATAACCTAGTGGTATGTTTTAAATTAGGTGGTGGTGAGGTGTTTTGAATTACATGGCATTTATGTGGTGGTGAGGTGTTTTTAATAATGTGCTGTCACATGTTGTTATGTTGTGTCATGTTATCACTGAATTACTCCCTCAAAGTTTTGTGAAATTGTACCAAACTTCCGGGCTGCATCTACCTCTCCCGTGTGTATGTCCTCAGGCGATTTTAATGGTTTTTTTGAAAAATTATTTTTTCAACTTAAAAAATCTTCAACTTCAAATGCTTATAAAAAGGTAATATTGTTGCGGGGCCGGGTATCGGTGGCGAGCACGACCGCTAGAGGGAGCAGTAGAGTCGTCTCCCACCGAACACCCGGAATTTAGGTCGTGACTCTCGGATAAGTCCGAAAGGCACGGGTCCCTTATTGGACCATGAATCGCCAATAATTTGACCACGTGGGGTAGGATCAATTGCCAAACTTCAAAATACCTAATTTCCCACGCGGCAAAGATTACGGGGAATTCACACCCTCAACGGACCTCGAGTGGAACGAGCCGTTACAGTGCCCGAACTGTGTGTAACCTGAGTGGAGGTTACCAAGGCCCGTCGGTCCAAATGAACAATTTACAGCCTCGCTATTTCTCAATACACACCGCCAATACACATTTCTCAATGCCAAGCCAATGAGAGAAACACAGAAATGAGCTGGAACATTTAACAAAAGGGATATTTATTTATAATGGGGGCAGGGGAGCAAGCAAGAAGGCAGCGTTAACCGAATAAAAGGAAAGCAATTTACACACACGGCACTTAAACGTTTCTACTTAAAAGACGGGCCCACACACAGACATACACCCCCCCCAAAAGAAATGGTGGCCACAGCCTTTATTGATACCCCCAGCTTGGAGGGAAGGTGAGCTGGAGGTAAGAGCCTGGCTTGGACCTTCCCGCTTCATGTGGTTCTCGACGATTGGGCCTGGCGGGACTGGAACCCGCAACATGATGCCGCTCCAAGCATCGGGTACGGAGGATAGCGTCGGGCACTGGCACGCTCCACTGGCAAAGCAAGTCAGCTCGGCAGGCAGGCAAGCGATTCTCCGGCTCACAGGCAGGCGATTCACGGCGGGAAGACCCTCTCACTCGGTCGCCCCCACACGACTATCCCTTTTTTTCTAGACAGGTGGGAGGGATCCGTCTCGTGTCATTCCCCTCATTGGACAGGCATGTCGGGCGATCTCCCGGCCGTCCGAGATTGGTCGGGGGGAGGTGCTCATGTCTCCGCCCCTCGACCAGGAAGTCGAGCAGCAACATGTTGCGTTGGCTCCCCATTGGCCGAGAGGTGGCAGACGTGCTCGCACCCCTCCGATTGGCTGAGAGGGGCGCCATGCCCGTGATTGGAGCGAAATCCAAGATGCAAACGTCCAAGGAAACCCCGCCTGGCACATTGGACTCCGCCCACATACGTGCCGACACACACGCGTGCAATGGTGCCGGTGAATGATGGTGGAAGGAAGTGAAGGCAGGTGTCGTTGTTGTGGTTGTTGGTAGTCGTTGTTTTGATGAAGTAGTAGTAGTTGTTGTTGTTAAAAGATCTAATAAACCTGACTACAATAATTCGTAGCGCACACATGTAATTCCCATTAGACTAAGGGGGGATTCTAACCATAAACACACACATCAAAATAATTAAGCTTGGGGACTGCTGTCTGTGTGCACAAGGCTTCCAAATTTGTAACAATATCACAAATATTACAAACGCATTTGCAAAACTAGAGGGGGAGCACTCGGGAGAGTGCAAAACCTCCGCCGCCAATACTGCTGGGTCACTCAAGTAAACCTTATATCTTATTCATTAAATATGTCAACAGTGCTGACAGAGTTATAGTTCTTTTCTCCAACATTTTTTTTTGGGGGGAGGGGGGTTGGAAATCACTTAAAACATGTAGAAATGCAAAAAAAAAATCGAAATTTTCTTGAAAAAAAAAAGTTTCAAAATTTTTTTTTTCTCTAACAATTTTTTTTTTGGGGGGAGGGTTGGAAATCACTTAAAACATGTAGAAATGCAAAAAAAAAAATTCAAATTTTTTTTCAAAATGTCCGCCATAGCGGCCATATTGGATTTTGGACCAAGTCCAAAATTGAATGGCATGATCCTTGGACCATACCTAACCCCCCCCCCCCCTCCACCAAGTTTCGTCGAAATCCGTCGAGGAGTTTTTCCGTAATACTGTTCACAAACAAACAAACAAACAGAAAGGGGTGAAAACAGTAACCTCCATCCATCTTCGATGGCAGAGGTTAATAAGTGTTTGAATTCTGCTTAATGTAAATCATGACATCATGGCAAAGCATGTACTTATTCTCAGATAAAACAAGGTTGCCTCTACTGTGATGTGCGGTGAGGTGTTTCGAATTGCATAGCAGGAGTTTCCACATAATTTGGCAGTTATGTGGTGGTGAGGTGTTTTTAATAACGTGTCAGCGAGGTGTTTTTAATAACATGGCGGTGAGGTGTTTTTAATAACGTGTCAGCGAGGTATTTTTAATAACTGTGGTGAGGTGTTTTTAATAACGTTGAGGTGTGTTTTTAATAACGTGGGGGTGCGGTGTTTTTAATAACGTGACGGTGAGCTGTTCTTTATAACATGGCGGTGCGGTGTTTTTAATTACGTGGTGGTGAGGTGTTTTTAATTATGTAGCGGTGAGGTGTTTTTTAATAACGTGGTGGTGAGGTGTTTTTTATAACATGGCGGTGCGGTGTTTTTAATTACGTGGTGGTGAGGTGTTTTTAATTATGTAGCGGTGAGGTGTTTTTTAATAACGTGGCGGTGAGGTGTTTTTAATAACGTGGGGGTGAGGTGTTTTTAATAACGTGACGGTGAGCTGTTCTTTATAACATGGCGGTGCGGTGTTTTTAATTACGTGGTGGTGAGGTGTTTTTAATTATGTAGCGGTGAGGTGTTTTTTAATAACGTGGTGGTGAGGTGTTTTTTATAACATGGCGGTGCGGTGTTTTTAATTACGTGGTGGTGAGGTGTTTTTAATTATGTAGCGGTGAGGTGTTTTTTAATAACGTGGCGGTGAGGTGTTTTTAATAACGTGGGGGTGAGGTGTTTTTAATAACGTGGCAGTGAGCTGTTCTTTATAACATGGCGGTGCGGTGTTTTTAATTACGTGGTGGTGAGGTGTTTTTAATTATGTAGCGGTGAGGTGTTTTTTAATAACGTGGAGGTGAGGTGTTTTTTTATAATATGGCGGTGCGGTGTTTTTAATTACGTGGTGGTGAGGTGTTTTTAATTATGTAGCGGTGAGGTGTTTTTTTAATAACGTGGAGGTGAGGTGTTTATAATAACGTGGGGGTGAGGTGTTTTTAATAACGTGGCAGTGAGGTGTTTTTAATAACATTGAGGTGAGGTGTTTATAATAACGTTGAGGTGTGTTTTTAATAACGTGGCGGTGAGCTGTTCTTTATAACATGGTGGTGCGGTGTTTTTAATTACGTGGCGGTGAGGTGTTTTTAATTATGTAGCAGTGAGGTGTTTTTAATAACGTGGCGGTGAGGTGTTTTTAATAACGTGGAGGTGAGGTGTTTTTTAATAACATGGAGGTGAGGTGTTTTTAATAACGTGGCGGTGAGGTGTTTTAATAACATGGCAGTGAGGTGTTTTTAATAACGTGGCAGTGAGGTGTTTTTAATAACATTTAGGTGAGGTGTTTTTAATAATGTGGCGGTGAGGTGTTTTTAATAACGTGGCAGTGAGGTGTTTTTAATAACATTGAAGTGAGGAGTTTTTAATAATGTGGATATGTTTGTGCCTGCTTAACAACGTGTAGTGAGGTGAGCGCAGCGAGCCAATCCACGTTAGTATTGTTGCGGCCACGGCTACCGAGACACCAGCTTGTCACTCAGGGAGATTTATCCCCGGTTGTCCTCGGTAGAGCCAGACCTGGGGCCACCGCTCACAATTAACGTTATGGTACGGTGGGGTTGCTTTAAAACCACGAACGCCACCCAGTCAACTACGAGTTCCAGTATCCGCTGTCTAATTATTCTGTTCCACTAGAGGTCACATGGTTACCTGAGCGGGGAGCGCACCCTCGGCAAAGCACCAATGTTATCTTGATTAGATTTTACTTGGGGCAGCCGAGCGTTTTAACCGCTGGTGCGTGCCGACGATTTTTTTGTCAAATCTGTGGTAATTACCTCCCAGTCTATCTCGGTTCAGACAATGCTAGACCAATAGAAGGAAAGGACAAACACGGACAGGTTCGAAATCGACCAATAATTTATTAATAATAAAATAAATAAATAAAAACTAATTTTTATTTGCTGAGGAAGGTAAAGAATGTATTTCAAAGCAAAATCAATCAAAATGCCAGGAAGAGACAAAGAGCAGATGCTTATCGGGGGTTGACTTACAGCTAAACGCAGACAAGGGTACTCAGCAGATCATTCAGGGGGAGGGGAGGGGGAGAATCCTCTCGCTCACCAGAAAGTCGTCCGTGAAGCAAAAACGTCCTGAAAATGCGCGCGTGCGTGTCACATCCGTCGCTAGCACCCAGCTTTGCCGTGCACCCTCTTGTGGGGCAGCCTTGAACGCCAGTCGAAGTCTGGAGAGCACCGAGATCGTCCGTCGTGGGTTTAGACCCTGGTGTTGCTGGTGATCGACCTGTGCCTCACTTGTTGGTGGCGCTGCTCACACCCACACGCGCATCACACGCTCGCTTGCCGAAGCACTCGGAAGGACGAATTGTCTCGTCGGAGCTGGTCAGCCACCCGCTTCTTGGTCGCTTCTCTCGCCCTTTGCTTTTTCCTCTCTCCTTTCACTTTTCCTCTCCTCACTTTTTCTCTTCAGAACGCTTTTTCCCCCTCCTTTTTCTCCTCGGAATTTTTCTCCTCAGACTTTTTCTCCTTGGACTTTTTCTCTTCAGACTTTTTCTCTTCACACTTTTTCTCTTCACACTTTTTCTCTACAGACTTTTTCTCTCTTGAACGTGCCCCTCGCTCGTTTTTATATCCCCGGGCTGTCTCCGTGGGGTGCCATCCGCCCCAAGCTCATCCCGCCCCACTGGGGCACGGTTACCATGACGACCCGTGCACTCTCAAAAAAGGCGGGTGTTGGAGCTTGCGAAATAATGTTGCTGACGAAAAGTGAAGGTGGGCTTCAGAGCTCGTGAAAGAATGTTGCTGAGGAAAAATGAGGGCAGGCTTCAGAGCTCGTGAAAGAAATGTGTGAACGTGTCTGTTGTAAAGAAAAAAGGTTCCCATAAGAGAGGGGATCTATCCTTTACCCTTCTCAACGCATCACATTTAAGATCCCATTAGACATGGGGATGGGGCTAATCTGAACATGAATTTAAGGAAATAACTGTTTGAGGACCTGGATGTGTGGATGCATTCATCAGAGCGGATTCTAAAATTCGTAACAGTATATACTAGAATATCAGACCCGTCACTTCGCTGACGGAAATACCCATGTTTGTGAGGGAAGAAGAAAAAGGATTCCTGGAGTGTGGGGATAACCAGCATCGCATGTTGGCGTTTGGAGCTTCACCATGTGTTTTCGCCACTTGTACCCATAAAAAAAAAAAGTTTTTTTTTTCAAAATCGTCACAAACCTTCCCAGGAGTTCCCTGAAACCATTATAGTTTGATTTGTTGAAATCTGTTTATTCGTTCTCAAGTTGTAACATGACAAACAAACGAACAAACAGACACGGCTCCTTTTACTATACATACAGTGTATATATATATATATATATATATATATATATATATATATATATATATATATATATATATATATATATATATATATATATATATATATATATATATATATATATATATATGAAGACCACAAGGGGAAAACCAGAGATGTCAGGATAAGTCAATTTTGAAGAAACTGAAAAACAAAGTTTCAAGACTTTGGTGGACTGTTTAATAACTGTCATATAGATTTCTTTTCCAGTAAAAGGAAGAGTGATCATTGGCCGATCAAATTAAGCATGTAGCATTTGCCAAGCTTCTGTGTTATTTAATTTAAGAGTAAAGAACGAATCAATGTTGCAAACTGACATCACTGGTTATTCCCTTGTTTAATAAGTGCCATGAAATTTTAACCCAGGATGTGTAGCAAATTCATGCTTGTTGGTTATTAGCATACATTATATGACTTTGGTGATCACAGATTATTTTTTTCAACATTAAACGGTCATTGTTTATTTTGTTTGATTGGTGTTCAACGCCATCCTCAAGGGTATTTCACTTATATGACGATGGATTCTCCATTTCTTACTCCGTACTACTTAATATGATGGAAAACCAGGAGGAAACCAAGGATAAACCACCCCCGCGATAGCCAAAGTCACCTCATGTGACTCCCTCATATACCTAAGCAGGTTGATTGGGCGGTGGGTACATCGAATGAGGATGGATACTCAGACGCGCTAACCATTAAGCCACGGAGTGGGTCCCATAAAAGTCACAATGAAGGTCTGACCAGGCTTGAACCACGATATGCACCAACTACGGAGCCCATGATGTAACCAAATAGGCTATTGTAGTGCTCAGAATTTATGCTGTGAAAGTTTTACAACCTTTCATTTTTTAGTTTCTCAACACTGAATATTATGGTGGAACAGGAAACATGAATGAAAGGGAGATAACCAGAAGTAAAGTACTGACAACTCTGGGTTTCTACTTGTTCAGCTTTGACAACACTTGTTTTTTCATTGCACTAAACTTTATACCATATAAATTATGTGACACCCCTGGTTATTTGTTAAAGTAATATTGTGAGAGGAAACCGTATGTTGCCAACTATTGGCAGGTGCAATAACCCTGAAATTTATAAAAAGTGACATCTCTGGTTTTCCCCTTGTGGTCTTCATATATATATATATATATATATATATATATATATATATATATGTATATATATATATATATACACATATATATATATATATATATATATATATATATATATGTGTATATATATATATATATATATATATGTATATATATATATGTATATGTATATATTTCTATATATGTATATATATGTATATGTATATATTTCTGTATATGTATATATTTCTATATATGTATATATATATAAATATATATATATATATAAATATATATATATATATATATATATATATATATATATATATATATATTGGTATTTAAAACATAAAACAACGAGGACATTTGTCGACAGCAAGATAGTTTTATAAGGACATTTTTATGGACAATGGACAAACACATTTGGTGAGTGTTATATGAACCTTACTTGGTTCCCTGCATTCATACTCAGGAGTTCAGATGGGAATATGAAGAGACCCATTTGTTTGTTTGTTTATTTATCCATGCTGATAAAATTTATTAACACTAGTACGTGCCCGTATGTGCGTGCCCGTACGTGTGTGGCCATACATGCAAAAAAAAAACTTTCAAACCTCGAGCCAGAAACAACAACCACACAGGCCGTTCCTTCGCTCTCTCATGCCCATTCGTGCAACCCCAAAAAAAACTTTCAAACCGCGAGCCAGAAACAACCACACAGGTCGTTCCTTCGCTCTCGTAAACGACGACTGGATTGGGGCATTGTGTTTTTCTATAAATGCGCATAAGAAATCGAGAAATTATTAGAATACAGTAAGTCATCACTATCCGGAAGTGGTGCATGCCCGTACGGAATGTTCACCTGCATTCCACGAATTATCGCTTGCATTGAAGTAACAACTGCTGTGATACTTACACACACAGAGTTAATTAAAATCAAGTTTACCTCCCTGTCTTTGCTTGCCATGACATTCGCTGCCATTGACCATTGCCACTCCTACGCCATCGTAACTGAGGCACCGATCCCCATCGTAACCGGCACGGCACGTGACGTGACGTCATCATCGGGCGGCCGCGCACCGGCCTACGCAGCAACGTGTCCTTTCATTGGTTGATAAATAAATGGCCATAACTTGGGAACCACTTGTCGGATTAATATCAAACCTTGAAAAGGCACATACTCAGGGCCCCAGCAATAAACCTGGCAAGTTTCAATTATATCGGACTAGTGGTTATCGAGAAACAGTGGGGACACACACACACACACACACACACACACACACACACACACACACACACACACACACACACACACACACACACACACACACACACACACACACACACACACACACACACACACACACACACACACACACACACACACACACACACTGCTGGAATTATAGATAGATTACGAGCTGACGCACTTTAGTGTGGATGGGAGGGGGTGAGGTTGGTGGGAGGGGGGAGGTGGGTGGGTGGATGGGAGGGGGAGGTGGGTGGGTGGATGGGAGGGGGTGAGGTTGGTGGGAGGGGGGAGGTGGGTGGGTGGATGGGAGGGGGGAGGTGGGTGGGTGGATGGGAGGGGGAGAGGTTGGTGGGAGGGGGAGGTGGATGGGTGGATGGGAGGGAGAGGTGGGGAGAGGTGGGTGGGTGGAGGGGGAGAGGTGGGGAGAGGTGGGTGGGTGGAGGGGGAGAGGTGGGGAGAGGTGGGTGGGTGGTGGGTGGAGGGGGAGAGGTGGGGAGAGGTGGGTGGGTGGAGGGGGAGAGGTGGGTGGGTGGAGGGGGAGAGGTGGGTGGAGGGGGAGAGGGGGAGAGGTGGGTGGGTGGAGGGGGAGAGGTGGGTGGAGGGGGGAGAGGGGGAGAGGTGGGTGGAGGGGGAGAGGTGGGTGGGTGGAGGGGGAGAGGTGGGTGGGTGGAGGGGGAGAGGTGGGTGGGAGGAGGAGAGGTGGGTAACGTGGGTGGATGGGATGGGAGGAGAGGTGGATGGATGGGAGTGGGGAGAGGTGGATGGATGGGAGTGGGGAGAGGTGGATGGATGACAGTGGGAGAGGTGGATGGATTGGAGGGGGAACAGGTGGATGGATGGGAGTGGGGAGAGGTGGATGGATGGTAGTGGGAATAGTTGGATGGATAGGAGTGGGGAGAGGTGGATGGATAGGAGTGGGGAGAGGTGGATGGGGTTGGTTTCCTGCTTTTGACTACCGATCAAAGCGTGACTCAGAGGATCGTTTTTTGACTCCCCTTTTTGTGGCCTTCAAAAGGTCGAGTCCTTGCGGTGTCGTTCGTTCTAATCAGAACATTTAACAACCTCAAACCGTTCCTCTCGGGCTAGCCGCTTGCTCATTCATGAACCGTTTGCAGACTATGTGATTCATCCTCTTCTTTTATTCTCGCGTCAACGCCCTGGAGCCTCCCCCATGCACCCCCTCAAACACCGAAGCGTCCTTTATAAACACATACACAACTCCTTCAATGAAACGTCGAGTCATGTGATGGTCTGTGCACGTTTTGCCAACACCACAAATGGGATGTGATTCATTCGTGATGATGATGACTCACTCACAGCCGATGTTATAATATTGAACGCACACACTATTTACGAGGGGCGTTCAAAAAAGAAAAAAAACAACAACAAATAAACGGAAACGTCGACGTTTTAATTGCCACCTCCAGCACTCCAATAATTTAAATATATACAATTAGCGAGGAGATATTTTTCTTGCTCACGATACACACCGAGATTATATAATTAAATGAACCCTTCGCGACTCTGTGAGGAAATCGTTCGAGAACCTTCTAAACGTTCCACGCACACGAGGAGCGAGGCGCGTGACGTCATTCCAGGTGTGTTCCGTGAGTTTTGGGCGCGTCCACCAAAAAAAACACACACATTGAGAGAGTAAACGGTGTGACCTGTTGTCGGAGGATAATCCAAGAAGACCAGACCACGTGGTACCCGCACTTTTTGCCACGAATTAGTCATTTGTTCCAGGCTGCCGGCGATAACTCGCCTACTTTTCATGAAAGACCCCGTGTGGTCGGTCTTTAACGTCCACCCTCAAACAGTGCTGGCAGGTGGATCCTCCGGCTATAAAGCAATCAGATGGACAGGGCCTCAGTCCTCATGCGAAACACCAGGATGGCAATTTATAGCTGGGTCCGGATGCAAACCGAAGCAAGACCCCTTCAGAGGCCTCGGTCATCTTTCCAGCCCAATGCCAATCGCACAAGTCCATCAGAGGATAATCTGTACCACTGAAGGTGGATGGAGGTAAAGTTTTCACCCCTGTCTGTTTGTCAGATTTTATGCAGGATATCTCCAAATGCTGTGGACGGTTTCAGACGAAACTTGGTGGACAGGTTGGGTGTATGACAAGGACCAATTGATTCGATTTGGGGGAACATCCTGATCCTGATCCGGATACTATAATTTTTTTGAAGTGATTCTTCACCATTGAGAGAAAGGGCCAAAATAATATATAGCACGATATCTCAAAAAGTTTTGGACGGATTTGGATGAAACTTGGTAAACATGTTGCGTGTATGACAAGGACCAAATGATTCGATTTTGATGAAGATCTCGATCTGAATTCAGATACGTGAATTTTTTTTACAGTGATTCTTCACCATTGAGAGATAGGGCCAAAACCGCCATATGACATGATATCTCAAAAAGTTATGAATGGATTTGCATGAAACATAGTGAACATGTTGCGTGTATGACAAGGACCAATTGATTCGATTTTGGTGAAGATCCAGGTCCTTATCCAGATACTACAATTTTTTTTTTAAGTGATTCTTCACCATTGAGAGAAAGGGCCAAAAATAATATATAGCATGATATTTCAAAAAGTTTTTGACGGATTTAGATGAAACTTGGTGAACACATGTGTATGACAAGGACCAATTGATTCGATTTTGGTGAAGATCCAGGTCCTTATCTAGATACTACAATTTTTTTGAAGTGATTGTTCACCATTGAGAGATAGGGCGAAAAACGACATCCTGTATAACAGAATATCTCACAAAAGTTGTGGATGGATTCGGACGAAACTTGGTGGACAGGTTGATTGTGTGACAAGGACCAATTGATTTGATTTTGGTGAATCTGGATCTGGGCGGAGGTGCAGCATGTGCTCCACCGAGTTCCCTTCTTGTTTTTTTTTTGTTGCTGTTTTTGATATTCATTCATCCAAATGAGTTGATGTACCTACCACGAGACAGATGTATGGTGTTGAATAACCTATACCACATCGGCCTGTGATCACTCAGACGAGTACATCGATGTTGTACAATGTGAAACAAATTGGATTTGCTTTGGAGCAGGATGCCCTATATTGTGATAACTGGTGTAAGAAGTTTTATTTAATGAAATTATTATTATTATTATATTTTAACATTGATCTAAAACTCATGAACGAGCTTGTACATCAATTATTACAGAACAATGTGTCACTCGTAAACAGTTATGTACTTTTACATAAACTGCAATGATATTAGTTGACAATATACGAAAAAAATATATATATATATATATATATATATATATATATATATATATATATATATATATATATATACATATATATTTCATCTAAAGGCACCATGTTGATAAAAATAAACATGGTGCTGACATATTTAATCTAAAGATGACACGTTTGCACTTCAGAAACATTCTGCTTTATTCACCCTATCATTTACCTGAGGTCATCTTCCATCTGCTTGGAAGTCAGCAACTTCTTTGTCTTCTTCTTCTTCTTCTTCTTCGTCTTCTCCTTTGTCTTCTCCTTTGTCTTCTCCTTTGTCTTCTCCTTTGTCTTCTCCTTTGTCTTCTCCTTTGTCTTCTCCTTTGTCTTCTCCTTTGTCTTCTCCTTTGTCTTCTCCTTTGTCTTCTCCTTCGTCTTCTCCTTCGTCTTCTTTGTCTTTCACGAACTTACTAGCTAATCCTGACGTTCAAATAATGTTAGAGCATGAATTTGTAATTTTTCCAGGGTGCCGGCAATATGTTGCCTGCTCTTCGAGAAGGACACCGTGGGATCTTTAACGTCCACCAATTAAGCCGACACACTGAACGATGGCACACACCTTGCCTTTGAAAGCCCCAAATGTCAGTTTATCGGTGGAACGAGATTCAAACCCAGGCAAGACAGCTTAGGGATGAGTGTAAGCCATCCTGCCATATCTCTTCATCGACCGTTATTATTACTGTTTATATGTGGCTTGAACAAAATTCACTTCTGCTTCGCTGTGAAGCTCGGTGTTGGATGCTTTGGTTTGAAGCTCCGCTTGAAATGAGTGAAATAATTTTGAAAATTCCTAATTATTCTCACTCAGATTTTAACATCACCGTAATGCATATTATGAAGTTGTTTCAATTTTCTTAATGTAAAAAGAAGAAGATGATGTGTAATACCGGATACCACCGTGTGGTGCAATACGATACACATTTAAATAGAGAGAACTGGGGTCTTCACCCCACCTTGGATCCCCTCCACCATATATGCTACCCCAACAGGAACCATACTTGGGGTATTGGCCAACATGCAAAACCTTGGTGGATTTGGTTCAGTATTTTTTTTTTTTTTGTAATCTTTGAAGCATAATAAACAATATATATATATATATATATATATATATCTTCTTTCGGCTGCTCCCGTTTGGGGTCGCCACAGCGGATCACCCGTTATGATCCGCATAATGATTTGGCACAGGTTTACGCTGGATGCCCTTCCTAATGCAACCCTGGTCGCCTCTTATGACACAGGGATATATAATATATATATATATATATATATATATATATATATATATATATATATATATATCCATACAAATTCACTTTTATAGTTATGTTTACACTCACAAACACGGATATACATTATTTTATTTTGAGCAGTGATCAAGTGTATTCTTACATGAATTATAAAGACGACAGGAAAGGATGGACAAAACAACAATAATATATGTGACACTCCAACTTGGAAACAGCGATTCCTGAGCTATTCATATCAAGGTTAAACCCAAATTTGGAGCTTTGATTCACTACACCTTTCGGTATGGATTGTTCGATCAATAACGGGGGCGCGGCTAAGCCTCTGATACAGTGCCACCCTTTACTCCCCATTAATGCAGTCATTGGTATGTAAGGAATTTGGAATTCGGCCATAGGGTACACGTCCAAAGACCTCCCGTCTCTTCGAAAGAAGACAACGGTGAAATGAAGGCTAAGTTTGAACTTTCTTTGGGATTTTTAGCAGACTAACCCCCTGATTAAGAACAGAGAAGGGGGTGTGAAGCTGGGGTCTATACATAGATCGAAAGGTCATGTAGTTATTATTCAGACTACTTTCTGCTGCTTAGCTGTAACTTGTCTGCAGACATCGAGAAGCCTTCAAAGTATAATGATTCGGATGGCGTTAAATCTGGACCCTGACTCAGGGGAGACTATACTATAGCTAAAGCCTTCAGCTACTGGGAGGGCAAGGGGGAGGTGGGAGGTTTGGCTCCAGATGCAATTTGAAAGCCCCCATGCACAAGCCCCCCCTCCAGAATCACATGCATTGCCCCTCCCCCTTGCTCTTTCTCTCTGTGGCTCCTATCCAGTTCCTCTAGCCTCTCCCCCTCCATCTCTCCTCTATTCACAGTAAGAATGTCAGAGGTCAGCAAGCTGGGTCATGTGACCCCAAAGTCCCCTTCACCCTCCTGGGTGGCCGCAGGAACAGGGATAGAGAAGGCGGGCTCAAAGGCTCCTTCTCCACCCCCTCGGGTCCCTCCCATCCCCTCTCCATGGCAGCCTGCCTCGGAGCCCCTCAGGCAGCCCAAATTGGAGCTTCCATTGAACCCATGGGGAACAAGGGGAATTTGTGAATGGTGCTTTGCTGTGGCAGCGAACCCGGCTCCTGGCTGAGGTTCCTGCTCATTGCGAGAATGGAGGCGAGTGTGACGCGCGCACGCACACACACACACACACACACACACACACACACACACACACACACACACACACACACACACACACACACACACACACACACACACACACACACACACACACACACACATACACACACAGTGTTCATATAGGAAACTTGTGCTGTGATTTGCATGCAATTTGAGCAAACTTTGTCAGCACTTTGCGTGTGTTATACTTTGAGAAAGGGAAGTTTTTGTTTCCCTGTTATTTCCACATTTATCTCAAATTTATTTCTATCCTGTAATGATTAATTGTGCGTCTTTTATTTTCTTCTTCTTCTTCTTCCCCTCAATCGCATTTCTTTAATCACGTGACACATGGACCTTCTTCCATTTACATCTGCTTGTAATGCGTTTTTACGCAGTTTACAATGAATCATCGCGATTAAAAGACCTATTGTATATACCGGATTGGGACACCCAAACCTTCATTTTGCAAACTGCTGTGTTAATTATTTATTTGTTTTTGATGATGTCACAATGCGCCAACTGTCATTTCTCGTTTAAAAGGGAGCATAAGGTGTCTTTGCGAAGGAAAATATAGTTGGGAGATGAAGGAATCGCCCAATAAATCTGGGATCTAAGAAGGTGTTACGTTCTGGCTTCACTCCTGCCTCTGGGGGTGGGCTGTGAAGACCTCCTGGATTGGATTTGTCCTCCTTTTATCCTGACCCTTTACAATCCTGCAGTCGAGGCGGGGTTGGGGCGTCGAAGGGGGTTGGTGTATGCAAAAAGACATTCCCTGTAGTTCTTTATCTGAATTCTCAAGCATTCCACGCCATTACCGCATCGCCAGCCGTGCACCATGATCAACCGATTGTTCAGTGGTCACATCTTCCAAGGAGTCACGACTTCGCGACGCAGAGCTATAGGCAAAGACCATTAGGTAGTGCAAGACTTGTGTCCATGGGATTTGCATCCGCCATGGCCCAGCTCGTGTTTCTCGGAGGGCTTTCTCCGAATTCCAGGACGCCGGACACGGCTGCTCCGGACGGGAAATGCCAGGCGCTTGAGACACAGCGCAGTGCTGGTCATGTGGCGTTCAGACCCCATGCGGACCCCAAGGCTATAGAATGCCGCCATTATTTGCACGCTGTTGCTTCGGAGCAATTTCACTCTTTGTATATGCCGTTTCCACTTTCAAAACGTTGATGTGAACAAATCCAAAACATCACTGACTCTGGATGAAGATGTTGGTTACCTGGAGACCATTGCTCTGCATGTTTGAAACAATGACGTGTTGAAAACTTATTTTTTTTTTCATATATTCCAGTGCCTTTATTCATTTTCACCTTTTTACTGTTATTTTTATTATCTTTTCCAGACAAGTATGATTATTGAGCTGCATGAGGCAACGTGGTTTCCTTTTTCACAGCCAGTGTATATACTTTATAATAGATGGCATTCGGTTGTATGGATCATTTTTCCACAAGGGCGTGATACCTGACATAACAAGTGACAATTCAAACAAAAGAAACATGTATCTTCCCAGGAAATGGATTGTAATAGTTAGTGCATGCTGTTTCTGTCAACCGATATTTTCACTTTTGC
Organism: Eptatretus burgeri; assembly: GCF_056783735.1. Lineage (NCBI taxonomy): Eukaryota > Metazoa > Chordata > Myxini > Myxiniformes > Myxinidae > Eptatretus > Eptatretus burgeri. Next base: position 32,087,977 of record NC_140976.1, on the reverse strand, counting down.
TGCGGTAGTGTTGAGATCTGATTCTAAAACATCGTGTGTGTGTGTGTGTGTGTGTGTGTGTGTGTGTGTGTGTGTGTGTGTGTGTGTGTGTGTGTGTGTGTGTGTGTGTGTGTGTGCGTGCTCAACTTCTAACTCAGTTGGTTGTGACACTCAGGTTGGAGAACTTTTGTTCTGAACTTCTCAAAGAATAAATTGAAATTACAAAATGAAAAAGAAGAAAGCGTTCTGTTGTTGTTGTTGTTGTTGTTGTGGTTGTTGTTGTTCATTTAAGTGACAGTGCTCGTTTTAAAATGTTTCCAACATTCATTAGTCTTTGCAGTACAAAATCAGGAAAAATTATCGAATTATTTATTGACTTTTCTGCATAAGGCACAACACTGTTGCTGCTGATATCTGTCACAACACTTCCTCTTGTTATTAATTCTAAATTCAGACATTCTCCTGCAAAAGACATTGGTGAAAAGCAGAGATCTCACACACACACTCACACACATATATATATATATATATATATATATATATATATATATATATATATATATATATATATATATATATATAACATTCAGTGATTATTATTATTTTTTAATTGTGCAGTACTAACAAGCAAAACTCAAATAGAATGTAATTAAATAAAAAGCCAAAATATGTCCTCGTGCTTGTGACGTTGACGGTGGTAAGATTAATTTTCATGTTGGTTTGTTGTAAACGTCTGTTTGGGTGTTTTGTTTGGCACCGCCATGGAGTTTGTCTCATGAACCCGATATGCGAAAACAATAACCATGGTAATCATAGTAATTTGGTTAATTGGTGCACATCTTTACACAAATATTCATTTGAATGATGATCTCCCAAACGATGTTCGTTCATGCGGAATGAACAGATATAACTGAAGGGAAGTGATGTTGTGCTTTGAAAGTGATAAATAAACGTTTGTGTTTGTTTTGTTCACAAAGTCAGGTTTCATTCCTCTATTTGATAACAACTCACAAAACAACCACAAAAAGTGTGTGTGTGTGTGTGTGTGTGTGTGTGTGTGTGTGTGCGCGTGTGCATGTGCGTGTGTGTGTGTGTGTGTGTGTGTGTGTGTGTGCGTGTGTGTGTGTGTGTGCGTGTGTGTGTGTGTGTGTGTGTGTGTGTGTGTGTGTGTGTGTGTGTGTGTGTTAACCTGCAATATAATGACAATAACAATTAATAAAGTCGATTTTATCACCCACTGGGTCTTCTCGGAAGTAAACTTCGTCACTGTTTATCGAATTGGGATTTATGGACTAATTTTTTTTTATTCAAATTTTATTGCCTGTACGTAACACAACTTGAATAACTCTATTAAGGCTTGAGGTTTATGCATACGATTGCATATATGTATGTATATAATAATATATATTATGAAATAAATCGTTTGTATTTAATGTGGGAGCATCGTCCGCACCTTTATAACTTTAATGATGACGTTTTACCTTTTAACACCTCTCGGTTTTCCACTTGGAATGGGAAATTCCTACCGTTTGGGAGGGGAAAAATCGTGATTTAATTATTTATTTATATTTCATTGGAAGTATGCGCTAAAATAAAACTCGTGCAGTCATTAGTTACGCATGAATGTGACGTCACAAAGGAAATCAAGGTTTATTAAAATATACAAACCGTTGTGTGTACACGGGACTGCGAGGTGTAATGTATGGTGTGCAGGAACAAAGGGAATTGCATATAATGCTGGTGTACAATGAAATTGTCATGTAAATTGATCACTTATGTTGGAATTGAACGTCCTTTTCACCTACAGAGGATAAATATGCCTGCACGTTCGTACAACGCCAGCTGCAGCTTACATACCCGTGGTCTCGGAATCGAACCTAGCAGCACTCGATACAAATGGCGTTACCACTGACGATAGGGCTCCGTGACCCTAACCCCGACCCGAGCAGGCCGCGGGTTTCCGCCCCGAGCTCCCCAGCAATTTGAACTCGCTGTTCGCACTGCGTGCTTCGAGCTCTGTCCGTGCGCAGCACGGAAACGCGAGCCGTGCGGCGACTCCATCTGTGCACGGCGAGAGGGCCTGTCGTCTCCGCGCCAAGCGGACAGCACGTCACGTGCACGCGCAGGCCGCACGATGCCTGTGCTGGAGCGGCGCACGTGTGTACGTGTGTCACCTCCATGTGTGTGTGTGTGTGTGTGTGTGTGTGTGCGGACTATGTAGGAACCTGACAATCAGTGTGGTGGACCCGGTGTATGTATACACAGTACAGTAAACGTACAGTGTGGAGTTGTATGCATGTCCGCCTGTGAAAGGGGACGTACAAACACCACGGCTTACACATCGGCCTGTTTCGGATATAGATATAGGATCTTATAAATGGGACAAAGGAGAATGTATGGATCGTATATTCCAAACACCTTGGACAAAATAATACAAATAATAAATCATAATATTTCGTGTGCACGACGAGGAACCATATCCATCATCGACACACGATTTATAAAGTGCTGTTGCTCAGTCCTGTTTATTCGGCAATTTATCAAAAATAACCTTCTTTCACAATGTTTATAAATCCTACAAAAACGTGGACAAGTAACAATGAAGTTTTTGCAAACATGTTCAGTACAAAATGGTTGTTTCATGGGAGACTAAGAAACGAGGAGCCAGTAGAACGATGTCCACTATGACCCTGTGGCGCCTGAATCACAGTCTTGGTTCGTGGAATCGAAGCAAGAAGACCAGAGGGTTTGCACCGATATTAATGTGAGGGAACCATGCCGGCGTACCTTCCCCAGCCGAGCCATGCCGGGGTACCTTCGCCATCCGAGCCATGCGGGGGCACCTTTCCAAGCCGAGCCATGTGGGGGCACCTTCCCAAGCCGAGCCATGCCGGGGTACCTTCCCCATCCGAGCCTTGCCGGGGTACCTTCCCCAGCCGAGCCATGCCGGGGTACCTTCCCCAGCCGAGCCATGCCGGGGTACCTTCGCCATCCGAGCCATGCCGGGGTACCTTCCCCAGCCGAGCCATGCCGGGGTACCTTCCCCGTCCGAGCCATGCTGGGGTACCTTCCTCATCTGAGCCATGCCAGGGTATCTTCCTCAGTTGAGTCATGGAAAGGTACCTTCCCAAGCTGAGCCATGGATGGGTACCATCCCAGCCGAGCCTTGCCAGGGTACCTTCCCTATCCAAGCCATGCCAGGGTATCTTCCACAGTTGAGTCATGGAAAGGTACATTCCCCATCCGAGCCATGCCGGGGTACATTCCTCAGCCGAGCCGTGCCCGGGTACCCTCCCCAGCCGAGCCTTGCCGGGGATACCTTTCCCAGCCGAGCCGTGTCGGGGATACCTTCCCGAGCCGTGCCGGGATACCTTCCCCAGCCGAGCCGTGCAGGGATACCTTCCCCAGCCGAGCCGTGCCGGGATACCTTCCCCAGCCGAGCCATGCAGGGATACCTTCCCCAGCCGAGCCGTGCAGGGATACCTTCCCCAGCCGAGCCGTGCCGGGATACCTTCCCCAGCCGAGCCGTGCAGGGATACCTTCCCCAGCCGAGCCGTGCCGGAATACCTTCCCCAGCCAAGCCATGCAGGGATACCTTCCCCAGCCGAGCCGTGCCGGGATACCTTCCCCAGCCAAGCCATGCCGGGGTTGTCTCCCAAGCTAAGTGAGATGCTCTTGAAATTTTTTTCTCAAACCGATCAGCTGTACAGTTCCCAGGTACCATCCCGAACAGAGCTGAGTCATGCCCATGTAACCTATCATCCCGAGCCTAGCCATGTCCAGGTGCCGTCCCAAGCCGAATCCTGCCCAGGTACCATCCCGAACAGAGCTGAGTCATGCCCATGTAACCTATCATCCCGAGCCTAGCCATGTCCAGGTGCCGTCCCAAGCCGAATCATGCCCAGGTACCATCCCGTCCCGACGTGGATGCGCACGTGGAGGTAAACAACATGCGAGGATCCCACACGGTTCGACAGCATACTTAGATGGAAGAAATTGCGATCGAGGGAGGAAGTGTGGGGTGGGGGCGGGAGGTGGTGTGGGGTGGGGGCGGTGGAATCATGAAAATCTCAATATTCCCATTCAAAGTGCATTTTAAGTTCTGATTGGTAAGTTTGTTTCCGCGCCATGTTTAACGCGTATTTCCCGCGTAATCGGCGACGCGACATGTTCTTCTCGGAACGATCGTTCCCCACCTCCCTGAACGTCCGACTCATCCCCCGAACCATCCCCTGTGTACAGGTAAGAAACGTCGCTCGATACACTGAAATGAGCCGCTGAATCTGATGCCCCCATAATCCCCCTCCCTTCCATGTAACAGGCGACGATCCGCGCTTTTTGCTTTAGTGCGCAGCGGATGAGCGGAGGGGTCGTTTGTAACGGAAAAGAGTGGAACCAGCCCCCCCCCACCCCCACCCCCACTCCTCCACACGCTTCACTACCTCATTCTACTTACCCTCCTGATCCTTGACGAGCAAGGTGCTTCATTTCCATCACGATCCCCCCGACCCCTCCTCCTAGTACTTTAACCTGATAACATCACGGACATCTCAAACGTTTCAAACAGCGAACTAGTTCAGGATTTCCAATCGGTCATTTTTCGGCACAATCTCCCCACCATCGCCCCCCGTTTCTGGACTTCGAGGCGATTTTCTGCTTGTGTTTAACGAGTTCGGTATTGTAAACAAATACCCCCATAGTCATGAGTCTTTAAACGGGTTTCCAAGTGTCTCCAAGGAAAACAAAGCACATCATGGGATGCGAGAACTGAACCCGAAAGCAACGAGGGATTGTAGTACCTCGAGCCCCTGCAGACCCCCCTTCGGTGGGGGGTGGTGTACGTGCTTTTGCTTCCAGGCTCTGGGTGTGAGACCTTTCCAACTCCTCCCCCCCCTCTCCCGGTCACATCACCCCACCCACCATACCGTCTCCAACGCCTGTGGGCATCCTCCCCCCGCCCCGCTTTTGTGAATGGGGTGCTTTGGCCCTATAGAATGGGCGAAAATCCCGCAGCGGTTCGTAATCTATCCCATAATAGCACAGAGGAGTAAGAGAAATAGCATAAACGTTAATAAACGAGTTAAATCGGCTTGGGAACTCGATGAGTGTCCAGCAGCAGATCGGTTGAACACCTGCACTCTGACATCCGTGATGAGAAATGCTTTTGGTACTTCCAGCGCAAAGACCCTCCCGATGGTCTCCAATGAGTGCTCGATGGTCAGGTCGCTTTAATAAAGCCTTGTTATTGACGCGGGGTCTGCGGTCACGTGGGGCGTTACGTGCACCGGGATCGGCGTGACTTGAGAATCCGTCCGAAGGAACAAACCGTACAACTAACCATAAACTAAATATACACACATGATACGGTTTAGGGACGGGGGGGGGCTGAGCTTGGTGACTGTGGGAGTGGGGGTGGGGGCGGCATGGGGGAAATTGGGCGAAGGGAAGAGAATGTGAGATTACATGGATTAAAAATGAAGTGAAAACGAGGGTTTAAAACATTTTTTTTATTTTTTTTTAAACCGACGATCAAGGCAGAGGAAGCGCTCAGATAATGGACACGATGTTTGGTATTTTGTTTGTTGTTTTTTTTTTTCCCCCCCAAACAAAAGAATGAGCCGCTCGCGCGTTTATTGGGAGCCCCGCGAAACCCCGAAACCCGGGACGTTTTTCATTAATACTATACAAACGGGTCACGTGACGGCAATCCAATGGCCGAGGGGCTTACATTTCAAAAGGGGCTACCGCCGCCCAATGGCCGGCCACGATGCATGCAAATAAGACTGGCTTTTTTCACCGTGGAATGCCAACTATTCCAAGATGGAGGCTGCGGTCGACAGGCTCGATGCAAACGGTGAGAAAAGGGGAATTTATTCGGCGTGGCCGCACGCGGGTCATGCCTCAATCGGGTGGCAAACGATGGCGGGTGGATCCGCGGGTACGAGGAAAAAAGTTTAAATTTTTTCCCCAACTTGGTTCCACGTTTTCACGCCAAACTTTGCGGGAACGCCACGCGAGGCGGCCCCGCACAGGCTCTCCCTCTCCCTCTCCCTCTCCCTCTCGCTCGCTTTTCTCAGGTGTCGCGCGCTTCTCGTGCCTGGACCCCCGAAGTCTATGGTCACTCGATCACCCCCCCCCGTGTCTATGTATGGCTGCTCGACCCACCCCCCCCACACCCTCCCTCTTCTGACCGTTCTTCGTCTCTGGTCCGGCCTTAGTGCAACGTGCGAATGTTTTTTAAAGGAAGCGAAGCCGATGAGGAGAGATGGGGAAACATCGCGGGCCCTGGGACGGCCCTGTGAGATGAGGCGGGTCCTCGTGCGGGGTGTGTGGAGAGGTTGGGGATATGGCGGGGTTTGGTGGAGAGGGGGGGAGGTGGGAAAGTGATCAGGGTGGGGGTGAAGAAGAGAGGGAGGAGAGGAAAAGCGAAAAGGAAAGGGGGAGAGACAGAGGGAGAAAGAGAGAGGGACAGCAAGAAGGAGCGTGCCTGACGTCAGCTCGCCGAACGCGGGGCCGTTTCCGCCGCGCTTTCCGCGCACCTCCGAGCCCGAGGCCCCGTCGCACGTGGGTGGTCCCGGGGCCCCGTCGGAGCCGTGTGGAGAGCACGGAGCTGCGCGTCCTCGAGCACGGGACTCGCTTGCGGTGCTCGGGAAGGACCCGCCCTCGACGGCACCGAGCATGATCGAGAAGAGAGCACGTGCTGCTCGCGCGAGCGCTTCCCGCGCGCGCTTCCCACGCGCACCCGAGAGAGAGAGAGGGAGAGAGGGCCGAGTCCCTCCCACCCCTACTTCACTTCCTCATCCCCCCATCAAGAAATGCTGCTCTTCCCACGGGAATCTCAGAAGGGAACGGTCCTCCCGAGGCCCGGGAAAAAAAGACTGGGAATTGGAACCGAGCGAATGGAAGGCCGATGGAGGTGGTCACCGTTTGACGTCGCTGCGATGCTCGTGAGGAAAGACAAACCTGGTTTTGTACCCTCGACGTTTCCACTACTTTTGTGGGAAGACAGAGAGGGAGAGAAAAACAAACAAACAAACAAAAAAAACTCGGCCGAACATTCCCAGCGCTGGAATCGGCGGTAAACACGCTGCAAATGGCGATCGTGGTGCGTTGGACGCACCCACGGGGTCGGGATATCTTTAAAAGGAAACTCTCGGAATGTCCAATCAATGTCCGTTACTTCGTTCGTCCGGCGTCGTCGGTGCTTTCCTTGGAGCTCGTCTTCTTTGTAACGGCTATTCCGGACGTGTCTGAAGAACCCAGTGAAGAGAAATGCTCCGCAAGGAACATTTTCAGGGTCGTCGTGTCGCCGACATTATCCTTCGGGTCCTCCTAGTCCTATCCCACGGTGGTGGTCCTTCACGGAACGAGCATGTGACCGGTGAACGTCGCTCCGTGCTGTACAAAATTGCAGGCGGATTCATGAGAGCTCCTTTTATTTCCTTAAAGGGACCTTATTGAGTATCGTCCTCGGCTCGAACTTCCCAGAGCGTCCATCATTTTGCTTCTCGAAGCAAATCTGTCAAGTCCTCTTTAAATATACTTTTTCGAACTCTTCCTCAGGAAGTCCTCACGATCTCCCGCTGTCACATGGACACGGGCCATCTACGGTGGCTTTTGCTCTTTTACGGCCTTTTCCACGTGACTCTTTCTAAACAGCTAAACTTAGCAAAGCGAAAAATAACATCCATCCTTCAAAGTGACTTGCTTTTAACATCTCTTCCTGACGATGAGCTCGTACTTCCAGTTGTTTTTGTTTGTCCTTCTCGTTCGATTTTTTGTGTGTGAACTCGAAGTCTTATAGCTCATTGCTATGAGACTCGTCTTCTGGAACTTCTTTGGTGATTGTATAACATGGTCTTTTCTTCCAACTCCTCTCCTCTCCTCTCCAACCACCACCCCACCCCCTCCTTTCTTGTAGGTTGTACACTGAGTAGGTGTAGGTTGCAAATGAGTAGGTTGAGTTGCAAATGAATAAGTTGAGTAGGTTCAAAAAAACTGAGTAGGTTGCAAATGGTATGCTTGAATATATGCAAACGTTACTTAGCGGTATGTTGTTGGCAAAAGGGCTTATTTTGAAAGGGGTAGCGTAAATTTGGGAATTTTTTCCCTCCCTATAACTAAGCTTCGGGCCTAAAATATTTGTCACCCAGACGAAGAATACGATGGTTTCTCCTAAGGAGTTAAGTTGTAAATGTAATGTAAACGTCTCCAGTCATTCATAAACACGAACACGGGGATGCTTCCTGGTTAAGACCTTGGTTTAAGGGACGCGGTTGACCCGTTAAACTGGTGTTTACATTTCCCTTCTTTTGATGGAAGTTCTACCTACCGGTACTACGGATCTGTTGCCTGTGGTGTTCAAGTCGGTGAACTCTGTGAAGCCTGTATTTAAGTTTGCGCATCCAATGTTGTCGATGAGTTGCGTGTGGCGTTTTGGCCGAGCCGATCGAGGGATGCATGTCAAGCTGTGCTTGTAGTCGAAGAGGCATCGAGAGACCCTCGTGACCATCCGTTGCCCTTTTAGTGTTGTACTACTGTCCTGTTTGTTAACGAGCAGTGCAATATTAAAATGGGCATTGGCTGGTCACTATATAACTTCCTCGAGTTGCTTTGCTTCCCTGAAAAGCAGTGTGTTCTTGACATTTGGTCCAATTTGGCAAGGCGGTGGGGGTGGGGAGGGGGGGTGGTAGTTGCTTGTCTGGTCCGCATTCGATCTCATGAAAAACGAGGTTATGTTAAACTTTGGGAAATGAGAGGATGACTTATTTAGAGTCTGATGAAGGTGCACCAAAGAGGTATAACGGAGGGTTCTTCTAATCCCCATTTGCCTACCTTTGGTTTGACGTCATTGGGTCGAGCGATTTTCCTGGCAGTGCTCGAGTATCGGGTCTTACATGGGAACATCTCTCTGATTTATGATTGGCAAATGAGAAAATCTTGGGGCGTGCTCTGTATGTTCAAACTTTGTTCGGCGAAGCCACAAACTTTTTCTTTCTGACAAACAAAACATCCCCATCCATTTTTTTTTTTGAGAAATCGACATTTTGAAAGTTGAAATTCAGAAAAGAACCATTTCCTGCCACGTTTTTCTTTATACTTTTCTCCACTCTGACAGGACATGTTTGCCTAATATTGCCGCCTTTCTCGCAGGCAGGCTTCTTTGGTTTTGTGATCTTGCAATGCTTCGGATGAAGGTTTGTAATATTTTTCGGTGGTTTGTTCCTTTATCATCATGTGCTTTGTTTTTTTTTTCAAGAAAGATAATTACAAAACCCATGGACTGGCAGGGTAGCGTAGAGGTACGCATAGTCGTCTTCGAGCTGTCGAGCCTGAATTTGAACCTCGATCCTGCTATAAACCATCATCCTGGTATTTCGCATTATTGTGCTGCACGTCATCCCTCGGATAGACGTTTAGCCAGGCAATCCACCCGCCAGCACTCGTCCATGGTGGACGTTGAGGATTTTGTGGTGTCTTTCGTGAAGAGTAGGCGAAAAGCTATCACTGACTGGCACCTTGAACAAATTGCAAATTCCTGCCCAAATCGGCCTTCAGTCGAATGTCAGACATGGCCACCCGGTTCATGAAAAAACTTGAGCCAGTAGCGTTCCCTGGTGGGAACAATTGGGGCCATTAAATAAGCTGTCGTCGATGTGCACAAAACCCCTCCACGAGTTAAAAATCGGAATATTCTCAAAACTATCCTCGTTCACATGACTTTGTAGAAAACACCTTTGATTGTTCAGTACTTCTGTGCAAATGAGATTGGCATTCCGATTTAGTGACATCTCAGATATTAAATTGATCAAAAGTATGGGGAAATGCCCCCATTTTCTGGAGTTGAGCCATCTGTGAAAATGTCTTCCAAAAGACATGAAGAATCTTCCACTTAAGGGACAAAGGTAGATATTGTTACCTACCATCACATCTTTTGGGATGGAGACAAACGCTACCACCCCACACGTTTCCCCCAAGCGTAAATATCGATGCCAATAATTTTTCTCCATATAATTATTGAACCTTTCATGATATGCAATGATTTGATCATTCCACTTAAAATAATTATTTGTTTCTTAAGTACCTGCATCCTGTCATATGCGGTATATTGTGTTGAGAAAGTTATGTCGCTGCTCGTCGGTTGCAATGTTTAGAATGCTTTCTGCATGCTCCTGCTCTTTTAAAGTGAAAGTATTGTTTCTTTTTTTTTTCTTTTTTTTTTTTCCTTTTATATTACCATGATTATCTGCTGATTCCTTGTATGGGCTTTGAAGTAACCTCTCTCATATTTCTTGTGTTTGAAATCTGACTCAATTAGGTAGCACATCATGACTCAGGGTCCTGCATGTTGGCCCTCAAGCCTGTTTCCTGCTTCAACAGGAAGGCAGCTTGCAGAGGGGCTTCAGGGTTCTGACAGTCAGCTCGCAGGAATGTATGAATGGTGTGGGGGGTGTACTGCTGATATGCCGCAGCTGTTTAAGTCAAGAGTAAATTAGAATAGGAAGGCCTGAATACTGGATGGAAATACAAGAGACCTATTTGTTGGCCTGCCTTCCCCCAACCCCACAATCGTCGTTTCTCCTCAATGGTGCTCCGTCCCACCATATCTCCCATCATCTTGCCACCTCATCCGTAGAAAATCAGAACATACCGGCGGGAAGGCAGGAGATTGCTCAAGTATGCGATCCGCAACCAGCTTGTGAGGGCTGCGTTGCCTTGCGTGCGGGGAAAGTTGAAAAGCAGGCTTTGGAAGGATGGGAGGGGTGAGACCACAAGTTTCAGGGCTTATATTCACGTGCACTGTTTGCTACACACCAGGAGGGAGGTCTCAGGCATTTGTTGTGTTTGTGAGACTTCGGTGGAACGGTTTGATCAGGTGCTGCTGGTGTCGGAGTTTGCTCCGAGTCGTATAAACTAGTGGGTTCGTATCATAGCAGAGGCTTTGATTTAAATTTTTTTCTCTCTCTTTAAATCATCCATGAGTATGCCCATTGATGGTCACCATAATAATCTTCTTTGTTCTCCTCACTATTAGCTCACCTTTTAGTGTAAATCATTATTATTGGCACAACCTCACAGTGCATAGACCACTCAGAGTGCACGTCATGGGGTTTTCTTATTTTCGAATCTCCTACTTGCTTCCGTTGTTGTAGCCAGGTTATGTCCAAATCGGTGTATTTGGGTTTGGGCTGCCATTTCATAGGCAGCATTTTAGCGTCCCATCTCCCGAGTTCATTCAACGTCGACAATAGTTCTAAACTCTATACTGTCATGGTTTGTTACTCCATTCTACCTGTAAAGTTCAAGGTTGACTTCTTGTTTGACCCTCCATGGCTGTGCATCAATTTGTTGTTAAGTCGACGGAGCAGGCCGTGTAAAGAGATATTGGCCTTGTAAAAAATCTCGGACTATAAAGAGAGAGTTTGTACAAGGAGATAAGCAAACCGGAAGTTTGTTATTAAGGTGGAAAGATCGAAGGTGGCAGCATTGCACTTCCACGATGACTTTATGGCATTGCTGAGTGTATATACATTTGGTGTAGTTTGGACATGGTTTGTCTTTGAGTTTAAAGATACAGTTCTGTGAATGATCTGGATCCTCCCCTGATTCAAAAATGAAACCATGAACCTGATTCTCCTTGAACTCTGTCGCTCAGCCTTTCTCCTCAACTGCCCAGTTCTGAAGATGCAGGATGGATGTGAGCTTTTGTAAGTAAACGGTGATGATCATCATGCTGGAAAGTCTGTTGGAAAATGAATATTTGACGATGGCTGTAAGACATTGAAATATTATTTGGTGGTTTTAAAAGACAAGGTGTGTCTGTGTGTGCATTGTGTTGATGTGTTATCTTACAATAGCAGTGGTTTGTGACTTGTAATGGTATGCTGAGGCCATGGTAGTGTGTGGTGAAAGATTGTTAAAGGTGTGGTGGTGGTTATGATAGCTGCAATTAAGAGAAAATGCAGGTGGTCAAGTGTAGAGTTTCGTAAGCACAGTCAGTGATGTCCGTTAACCATTCGGTCACTGTGCTTGAACACGCTGTGAATTGAACACATAAAGGTGGTTGAGGAACACACTGGTGTCAGACAAGCTGGCGTCGAATATGTGGTGACAGCTTATGGAGCCACCGGATGTGGAATAAGTCACATGGCGGAAGTCGACGAGGAGTGGACCGATGGTGGCTGAGCATTCATTGGCATAGCGAGGCATTTCCTGCTGCGGGTCAGGGCTCTGACAGCTATGCACTACTGTACCGCAGAGCAAGCAGTGCAATAGCATTGTCAAAGCCTCGACCAGCAGTGTTGCGCGTGGCCTTTCAAATCCTAGTCGAGACTTCAGCTCTGACTCTGACTCTGCCGCCAAGGGACCTTCAAACAGCTTTTGGTCCAACCAGACTTGTCGGACAGTGAGGAACATGTCACATGTACAGTGTCAGGGATAATTTTAGCGTTTCATGAAATCTCGACTCTAGTGATTATTGAGTTCGAATGGTGACTATCATGAATCTGGATAAGATCAATATTGGGAACAGCACAGCTTTCTTACAAGCGTGACGCGAAGTACAACTTGCTTTAAAAAATCCTAGCTTTGAACCTGGATGCACAAGAATCGACCAGCTATTATGACAAATAATTAAAATTTCGCATTCTAAACACAGTGAAACAATTTTCATTTTTTAAGCTTACATTTTTAATTTTATGAGTATCGTGCATGTAATATTTCCAAGCTGTAATGATGTTTAACGTCGATTTTTGAAATAGCAATTTACCATTTTTAATGCACTTTGTATCATCACAGGCTTCTCGAAATGTCGTAACAGAAACGAGGAAATGACACGGTGGAAAGGATCGTCATTTGTAGACAGGCTAGAAGGGAGGGATAGAGCAGCTCGGCGGTGGAGCGGGTAAAGCCTTGCTGTATTGCCTTCACTGGTTTGAGTTCGATTCCCACAGCTACTCGACAGAAAATGTAACACCCTGTAGTTCAGAGTGGCAACTGTGCAGGATTAATTTCAGCCTTGAATATCATAAGTTGTCATGAGCACCCCTGTGCTCTATCAAGATTATGGGCTCAAGCACTTCTGGATGGGATGAAGGATGTGGGATAGCAGATGGTCAAACCCCAAAAGGAATCCTAAACTTTTGTGTTCCTCTTTATCCCAGGCTATTGTAATATTTTTGGTTTTTGACATGATCAACGTACCTGTTTAAGAATGATGAGAAAACTTTTTAATATCGCCATTAGGGTGATTTCGTTCTAAAGCATTGCAAGATAGAATTTATGGCAACCTCGTTATCATGTAGTTAAGGATGGGGTTTTCGTTCCAAGATGGCTGCTTCGTCTTGTTCGTACTTCCTTTGGCTTGACTGCTCTTTGATGCCTGAGAAAAATCCAAACCAAGTTTTACTTTGTTTAGTCTTTATTGGATGTCCTCATGTTGAGCCAAACTATCAAAGGATTGTATATTACGATTTTCCCCATTTTGTTGACCATAAAGTATGGCGATTGAACCACCAGAATACCAGTTTCCTTGCTGATGAACCCGTCGCCTCGCACATAACAGCGACTGTCATTGTGACCCCTGGGAGGCACCGAGAAGTTTTCGTGAAAAGGCGACCCTACGGGGCCGACCGGAGAGGGCCGGCAGACCAAGGGATGACCGATGGGCTCCTCTTATCTCCTCTGACGGGCACAGAAATGCGAAGAATGGGCGTTCAAGATGGTCGAAGGGGCGGAGGCGCTCAGGGAGACGCTTGCTGTCCAGCAGTATGGGCTTTGAGAGGAGATAAGTCGATGGTGATTATGCAGTGGAGAGGTGGTTGACCTCACCCTTTTAAAGGACTTTTTGTTTCTCTCTGCACTGATGTTGTTGTGCACAGATGGGGTAATGCTGCTATGTTATGCATCAGTAGATGAGAAAAGTGTTACCTTGATGATCTTTGATTGTTAATTTATTTGTTTTCTATATCGTACAATCATCTACGAAGCAGCGATGCTCAAGTTTGAGCCAAACAAATTTGTGTTTTTTTAATGATGCAATTACAATAGCAATAATGACATTTTCATTCAACGTTTTGCACATCATTAACTTTACAAAATAAGTCATGATTGCTTGACAGTTGATTCATTGAAGAATAAAATTCAGATACTGGTTTAAAGCACCCGATTTCCATCACCACTATGACAGCATTGCTATTGTGTTGACAAAAAAGAAAGTTCCCTTGCACAGATGTTGCCACGACCTAATTTCCAAGTTTTTTATGTACCTATGCAATAAATGAAATACTGTAAAACCTCTATTCTCCATGCCCTCTTTTTGTGGCCTCCCACCTTATGCAGCTAATTTTTTTCATGGACAGAACATGATCAATTAGATAATGCAGCCAAACTGCTGAACCTGGCCTGTGTACATAGAGTGCAAATGGCCCCTTTTCATATTTGCAGGGTGTTAGTGCTGAGCCACGAGGTTCACCTCCTCCATGACCAGATTCTTATGTTATCATTTGTGCTATGAAGTGTTATTGGCCATTAACATGACCCGTATGCAATTTGTACATCTCACCAATGAAGTGTCAATACCACCTGTGTAAGCTTCTTTCCAATAGTCACTGCCCCTCCCCCTCCCAATCTCATCTTCACACCATACCAAAGAGCGTGTTCTTCTTCCTTTATCTCCAAAATAGCTCACGTGGTCAAGCAATTTCATTTATCTTTAAAATAAGTTTTCACACTTGAGGATTATGTTCTGTTCTTTGTAAAATAAAAACAAATAAATGAAGCATAATTGGATTTCAAAAGGTTTGACTGACAAAAAGTGCATGTTCTAAGGACACGTCGTATCTGAAATAATAGTAATTTCATATATATATATATATATATATATATATATATATATATATATATATATATATATATATATATATATCCAGCCTGGTGTTGGCGTAGTGGTTAGGGTAGCAGCTTGGGATCCAAAAGGTCCTGAGTTCAAGCCCCGTTGGCCGCTTGAATTAATACACACCAGGAGGTTGACTCAGCCTGTCATCCTTCTAAGGTCGGCAAAGTGAGTACCAGTGTACTGGGCCCGGTGTATGCCCAGGTTAAAATAGGTGTACCATATCCCTGTGTCGTAAGAGGCGACCAGGGTTGCGTCAGGAAGGGCATCCGGCATAAAACCTGTGCCAAATCACTATGCGGATCATACGGATGATCCGCTGTGGCGATCCCTAACGGGAGCAGCCGAAAGAAGAAGAATATATATATATATATATATATATATATATATATATATATATATATATATATATATATATATATATATATATATATATATATATATATATATATATATATATATCCAACTACTCACTGAAAAAAATGAAGAAATGTTTAGTTCCTTTGAGGTGGGGTAGAAAGCTGAAAGTTTACATACTGATGTAACTCGGAGCCAATATCTCAGGAAAAGAAAAATCAAAACTGTCGGAAAATTTCCATAAACGAAAATATCCGCGAATAAAAGTTGGACAGTGCATCCTCAGTCTGCTCAATGCAGGTCATGTGACCCAAGACAATGGGGCTAACACTCAAACTGGTTGCTTGACAATGCTAACATGTGTCTTATTTTATAACCTTAGCTGTATTTCCATTAAAAATTACGATAGCTATAAACTCTCTCCCACCTTTCTTGTCTCCTGCTCCCCTTGCTGTGCATTTCTGTGTGTTTGCTCTCATACGAACCTCGACAGTTTATAGAAAAAAAAAAACTTTAAAATAAAGAGCTCATTCCAATCACCAATTCTTGCAATGCAATTGCAATCTTGTAATTCTTAATTCCAATGCACGTCATAAAATATAAAAAAGCTGATATTTATTACGTTCACACATATGATTCACCCCAGTAGTTGCTTGCAATCTATAAGCATGCCCCACCAGCAATAATAATATTAATAAAATTGTTATTTTTGACAAGTCAAATGGCATGCAATTCTTCCAAAAAGATCAGCGAGGTTGCACTTTCTTACATGTGTGTAAGTGCAGAGTTACATCAATCATGAATGGCTTCTATATAGATGCATTAGTTTGTCCAATTTGATTATAAAATATTTACATTTGATTTATTCCTTTGACCTTTGCTCACGCAGCCATCTGTTATGTTACCACTTTTGTTACAGTGACTGCTTTGCTAAAGTTATCTCTGATAAATTTGACCTACTCGATAAGAAACACCCTAATTTTAGCTTTATGTTTGTTGGAAATGATGTGGCTGAATAAAAGTGGATTGTAAGTTGAACTGTCATGGTAGTTGGGACTTGAGATTATCAAAAGATTTGTGCAACAACCTTTTAAAGATGGGTAATGTTTCAGACCGAAAGTAAACTTCATTCCTCTCTTCATTAACGGAGAAAGCACTCGTTCACAATACCTTACCACTTGCGGTACGGTGTTTGAATCGGTTTTCTTATTCATCGTGGGGATACTTTAGTCACACGGAACCAACTGTGGTTGATCCGGAAATGTGACGCATCTTCATCGTTTAATTGGGGGGAAAAATATTTCCAGCTACCTCTCAACATATCCTAAGTTTGATGGGTTTTTTTCCAACGCAACTGTCCTGAATAGGGGTTTAAAAAAAAATCCAACCACTTTTCTCATTTTTGTGATCATTGTGGTGTTTATTCTGCCTGTTTATTTTTTCGATGTTGCAACACAGTCAAACTTTAGTGACATTTCTGTTGTATTTTCCTTTTTTACGTGGGTGCCTGACCACCCATGGACGCTACCGACAAGTGTCTGCCATGTCTGCTTATCGGTCGCCTGGCGCCGTGGCGGGATGTCTGCCTCTGAACCCAGGGGCGTCGAGTTCAGTTCGCCGCTCCGCCCCTGCCCCCTTCCACTTTCCCATTTCCTCATCCCCACCCTTCTTTCATTCTCATTTCTGAACACTTGTCTTGACATGCTCTCTCAACTAGTCGCAAAGATCCTCTATATATACTTTCATAAACTCAGAAAATATTGTTTTTCTTCATTACTGTTGCAATTGATTTTGAAAATTTAGTTGTTATGGTTGTCCCTTGAGTTGAGAATAGCACTATCTCCCTGACCCTTCCCCCCAAATGGTTTTGATGAGCGATAAGTGATATTGTTTTGGCAGCACATGCATCGCAATATACTGTAATGGTAACAGACAACTAGGAGCGATCAAAATGACGACCCGCGTTGAATGCCCGTGGCCGCAGATACTTTGAGTAGACAAACAGATCTCGAGCAATTCCACAATATTGGAATCGGATATTCTTCATTCTCGGGGGCATTAGGAATGCTGTTATGTATGCTCGAACATGTTTTAGACTGATAAAGATCCAACAGTGTTTTACTGAAGAGTAGACTTGATGTCAGGCTACTCTGGATAAATCATTTATTTACATTATGCGGTTTGGGCTGGCAAGGTATCTTGGGGAGATGCACTCATCTTTAAGCTGTTGACCCTGGGTCAGAACCTTGACCTATCTATAAAACTGTGACCTTGTTGTTTCACATGCAGGATGATGCATCTATGTGTGCACTGTCCATCGGAGGGACATTAAACCGGAGGGACTGTTTGCCATGATGCGTTGTTGGTGGACATTAAATATCCTACGGTGTGTTTCCTGGAGAGTAGGTGAGTTATCACCAGTACCCTGAACAAATTCAAAACTACATGGTGCACTGCTCAGCAACACAGCTAAACCAGCAGCAATGATGTAACCAGCAGCCACGTGCTGCAAACAAATGAATGAGTTATGTCTTTGATCAAATTGAGCTTCCAAAGAGAAACTAATGAAGAACTGAATAAATCCCTTGATTGCTCAACCTGATTTTATGGAAAGAGAACTGTCATCATTTTCCTTTGGGAAACAGAAAATATTATGACATGATTTTGAAGAAGGTGAAGTCTTTCTTCTTCTTCTTCTTCTTTAAAGGCCACAATTATTCCCACCTTCTTGTAGGTCTGGCCAGGGGAAGCTTGGCCCAAGTCTTTCACGAACCAGCTGGCCAGGCATGACATTCAGCTAAGGTTAGAGCAGGAACTTGGCCATGGTGCTGGCAAGAGCGAACCTACTCTTCGCGAAGGACACCGTGGGATCTTTAATGGCAGATGGGTATCCCCTGTTCGACGTCTATCCATGGGACGGCACACATGTTGACGAATCACTCTGCCTGTGAATCACTGGAATGACAGTTAATAGCTGGGCGGTGATTCAAACCCAGGCTAGATAACTTAGAGGCGAGTGTACATACCCTCTAGGCCATCTTGCTAACCTCCAAAATGGTAAAATCTTTGCCATTCCCAATAACGTACTTTCTGATTTGATTACACATTGTGTAAAATGTACATCCCAGCTGTTCAAAGTTTTTCTAGCTTATGACTATCACCCATCATAAGAGAAAGCAGTTGGAAACATTGACTTTATTCCATTTGATTTACTTTACCATTGCTTACTACAATGATCGTACACTTCTATATTATCATCTTATGATTGCGTACCTTGGCACCTTTGGTAGAGCTAAATTCCTTTTCGATTCCCCTCTGTTTATACGAATATTTCTTGTTTGTCCAACAGGATGGTAGAGAGGTAGCGTACGTACCTTCGAGCTTTCCGGTGTGAGTTTGGTTCTCAGTCCAACTCCAAACCGTCGGATTGGTGTTTCGCTGGCAGGAAATTGCGGCACAAGGTGTTCCGTCCCTCGGATGGATGTTGAAACGTGTTCTTTCTGCTAACTTTAGCCGATGGACATGAATGATCCCATGGTGTCTTTTGATAAGATATCTCCAGCACCCTGAACAAATTCTAAATTCCTGCCCTAAACCGTGGGTAGCAAATGCTCTGATATTCTTGGGTATACCTTAACACTTGATTACACTGCTCAGTCTATCTCTGAGTGTGGTTGCTGTTCAGACAGCAGTTCCTACACAATAAACAAATTTCTTTCATCTAGTTTGCATGTCAAATGTGAACGGCCATCTTTAGCTGTCAAGGCCAGCCATTTTTATTTCTTTCACTAAAGGCAACACCCTGGCTTGTGCCAACACCATTTGCAAATACAGTATACTCTTGTTTGTAAAACCTTTGCAAAACCACATTCAGTCAGCAAGGTGAGCTGAGATTCAAACCCAGGGCTTCAGTTTATCTCGTTTTGTCATAATATGCAGCTCTCAAAGTAAGCCCTTAGCATATTATGTAGACCATGGTGTTTTTGCATTACCTTGTGGGACTTTCAGGATAAGTGAGATGAACGTATTATTTTCTTTGTCATTGGTAGCATCCCTGTAGGTTGAGTTTCATAAAAATTTGTTCACACACAATTATTAATCAATTGGGCTGGCAGGATGGCCAAGAGGTACACGCACTTGCTTTTAAGCTGTTGAGCCTGGGTTTGAATCTCGGCCCAGCTACTGTTGTTACACAGGCAGGGTGATTCATCAATCTGTGTGCAGTCTTTGGATGGACGTTAAACGGATGTCTCCTCTGCCGGCATCAGTTGGTGGACGTTAAAGATCCCACGGTGTCCTTCGCGAAGAGTAGGTGAGCTATTGCCGACACCTTGACCAAATTAATTCCTACCCCAACCTTTGTCGAACATCAGGTCTGGCCAGCCGGTTTGTGAAAGGCTTGTGCCAAGCTTCCCCTGGCCAAACCCACAAGAATGTGGGAAAAATTGTTGCCTTCGAAGAAGAAGTTTATTTTTAATCCATCATCTGAGGTGTCTCCAAAACCTCTCGATGCACCTTATTAATGGGAAATTACTTTATTTTCACACACAACTTTTCTGAAATCTTCTTCTTCTTCTTTCGGCTGCTCCCTTTCGGGGTCGCCACAGCGGATCATCCGTATGATCCGCATTGTGATTTGGCACATGTTTAACGCCGGATGCCCTTCCTGACGCAACCCTGGTCGCCTCTTACGACACAGGGATATGGTACACCTATTTTAACCGGGGTATACACCGGCCCAGTATACTGGTACTCATTTCGCCGACCTCGGAAGGATGACAGGCTGAGTCAACCTCCTGGTGTATTAATTCAGTGGCCCAACGGGGCTTGAACTCAGGACCTTTTAGATCCCAAGCCACTGCCCTAACCACTGCGCCAACACACCAGGCTTATAAAAAAAAAATTTTTTTTCGAGGGACCAGGCTTTTCTGAAATGTTTAATTTAAATAATCAGGTCCATGTCCTACTCAATAGGCTATATTACATCTTCCTCATCCCTCCTGGTTTCATTTTGCAATTATGTCGACAGTAAATTCAACCCTCCACAACTGCAAAATAGTGCTTGTGCAGACGGCTCCAAACTTTCAATTAAACAGGAATCGATGATGTGTACATATGTTTGGCACCATTGGTGGTAGACATTCTATTGGGTGGTTTGATGACACTGAGAAGCATCCTTATTTGTTTGATTTAAAGTGAAATTTCAAAAACAGACATTGTTCGCTCCGATCAGCATCAAAATCAAGTCCACACGGTGCAGCGATTCCAGCGAATTCCCTGCTGTAGAGGCAACCATGTTGCATATGTGATCCCA
Source organism: Eptatretus burgeri (assembly GCF_056783735.1). Taxonomy (NCBI): domain Eukaryota; kingdom Metazoa; phylum Chordata; class Myxini; order Myxiniformes; family Myxinidae; genus Eptatretus; species Eptatretus burgeri. The sequence goes on along the minus strand of NC_140976.1, from coordinate 32,067,434 downwards.
TTTGTGATTGCAGGTCTCCAGTTGGTTATTATGATGTCACAATTTGTTTCAGCCAGTCGTGCACAAGATGTTACTGCCTTCAGAAACAAATTGCTGGAAAACTCACTGAACTTGCATTTGCTGATTCGTGGTGAATTTTTGGAAAATTTGATGATGATCAAGTTTTCGATCACTCTCATTTTTTTGATATTTGCTTTTTCTTTCACTTTTGAGGAAGCTTTTTGAGGAGACTTTTATGTTGTAAGTACAGAAGAAGGGCCGGACCCACAATCATTCAGAATGATCTCCTGCGGCAAGGGAAGGGAATAATAGTCAACTGCTGAGAGTGCATTGGCATCACACGGACACCAAACCAGGTTGGGTACGGACATTGTCCCACCCTGAAGGTCGTTAATGAGCCGACTGGGTTTTTAACCGACATCCATCGGTGATGTGGCAGGTCTGAGACCAACTTGATTTCCTGAAGCTTTGACTTTAAATACTTAATATTGCTGCTCTCAGCTGAATTTAAGCCTGGTGTTGGCTTTGTCGTTAGGGTGGCTGGCTTGAGATCGTAGGGTCCTGAGTTTTATCCCCGTTGGTTGCTGAATTAACACCAGGTGGTTTGACTCAGCCTGTCATCCTTCTGAGGTTGGTGAAATGAGTACCAATATACTGGTATAGGGGCACAGCATCAGCGGCATAGTCATGCCCCAACAAAATGATAGGTACCTGGCAGCCAAGCTGCCATACGCAAGATGAACAAGAAGAAGAAGAAGCTTGATTTGACCCCAAAACCTCGGGGATGCCAGCCCAGTGTCTTCACAAATGAGATACCACTCGACCTACTTCCACATTGTTGATTAATGTATTTTTTTCCAAGTATCCTTAACTCGTACCACTTTTGGGGGAGAGGTCCATGGATTGACCTGTAAGTGTAAGCACTAAACCATAGGTATTTTGATCAAATGTTTACACCGCAATCCCAATGGTAACTTGGTGTTGTGAATATTTAAGACATCAGTCGACACACATGCTATTTTGATTTTTCGGGGTTCCAAATCTTCATCACTTCTCCTCTGTGTTACTCATTAAAATTGCTCCTCTTTCCATATTTATCTTTTAACACACCTCTTTATCGTTTTTCATATGAAACTCTCACTCTTACGTGATCATCAACTTCTTTTAGTGTATATAGGAAAACTCCGTGTTTTTGTTTTTTTCCTTTAAACTTTTGAGGTACTTACTATTCTTCTGCTCTTCCTTTTTCTGCATAACTATCTCTATTTTAAATTTGATTACATTATTTTTCCTCGACTCATTAATCATATTTCCTATGCCCCTACCACTCCTCTTTAACCAGATTATAATTGAACAGCCTTCCTGAAGCTGTTCAATCCCATTCTTCCCTCCACAGATTCACGCAAGTTGTGCACCACGATCTCGAGTCATTCTCCATCCTTACTCACAATTATTTTTGGCCCATTAACGCGACCTAACCCAACCATCTTATTGGCAAGTTACCGTGTTTTCTCCCCTCCTGTTTTCCTGGTTCTTCATTCCCTTGCTTGTTTTGTCCGTAACATTCCCCACTACCTTACTCGCATAGGAAATGAGAGCCTTGATTTTGCATTGAAAAATAAATATATGAGTTCCCTTACAAGGAACTTCAATACAGGAGGCCAATAAACCCATTAAAACCTGTGATATGATTGCAAACCCATGGTATGTGCTCTATACTTTTCAAACATGCTTGGTGTTGGCTTAATGGTTAGAGTGGTGGGCTTAGGAACCTCGGATCCTGAGTTCAAATCCCCCATGGCTGTTGAATTAATACCAGGTGGGGTTGTCGTCCTTCTGAGATTGGCAAAAATGAGTACCAGCTTGCTGTTATACTGTGTCGGAGTGGCGACCTGTCCAGGATTGCGCCCAATAGCGAAGGAGATTCCTTAGGCAGCACCAACACTCTGCACAGAGTATGGTCCCAATGGATGGATGAAACTTTTCAAATGCTGTGCACTAAGCAAAAACGCAGAACATACTTTTTATTTTATTTTATTTTTTTTAGCCTTTGGTGTGACTCAGACGGGGTTTGAATCACCGACCTCCCAGAATATGAGGACACTACCATCATGATGCCACTGAGTCTGGATAATCACCGCTTCTTTAAAATACTCACTTTAATTTTCAACTATGAGGAACTTGGTGAAGAAGCCAAAGGTTTGGAGGAGGAGTGAAAGAAGTACGGCGGTGTTTATGGGAATTGCAGAAGTTTTGTGTGGAAGGATATCAGGAAAGGGTACGTCGTCGAGGGACAGAAATCGAGTATGGTGGACGGAGGAAGTAGTAAAGGCAGTTGGTGAGAAGGTGGGTTGGAAGAGGATAGAGAAGATCAAGGATAGAGAGGAACAACCGGAAGCAAGGTTATTGCACCTGTGTGGGCAAAATAAGAAAGCGGCAAGCGGAGTGGTCGATAAGGTCAGGAATGATATGGAAGAGAAGGTGTTCAAGTCGGAAGAGGATGGTGCGAAGAAGATTATCTATAAATTGGCTTGTGACAGGGATGAAGATAGTAATCACGTGAAGGGGGAGAGGGTGGTTAAGGATGGTGACAGAGAGGGGTGCAGTGTTGAAGGTATGGGAAGGATATTTCAAGGAGCTGTTGAGCTGGGGAGGAAACAACGGCGAGCTGGAGCTTCCCCGTTATGTTAAGGGGAAAGTGGAGTTATAGGCCAGGAATTTTAGCATTATACCTGGAACCAATTCACATAAAGCTGAAACTTTCAGAGTATGTTAGGTTTGTCATGGGTATTGATATACTGAAAGTCCTGGAATATCCGACATGTGCTTCATGTCAAACTGCAGGGGATTCCTTGGGTCGCGGACTCTGGGGTCCCTGGGGTTTCTTACTCCAGTGCTCTACTCGCACACTTCCTGACGCAGGAGGTCTTAGCCACCGTGATGTTTCAAAGTTCAGATGCAATAGATGCCACAGCAAAGGATTGAGCAAGTAAGCTCCACCATGATCTATTAGAGCACAATGTTGATATTGATGAAGCACTGGAGAGTGACATAACAGAGATTTGTAAACTCTTTCAGCACCTGTGTAAGATTAAGCAAACTAAGAGCTGAATTGCTAACTTGTGGGTAAACTATTTTGAACAAAGAAATATAATGTGTTGGTTCATTGGGTTAGAGAGGATGGGTAATTGGGATCTTCATCTCAAGTGCATAAGGAAGATGCTGCCACATTTCCATGCTGTAGGTCGTCTCGCATATGCACAGTTGGCATGTGTGTACATCCAGCAGGTAGAGGCACTGGCGACAAAATGAGCAAGGATGAGTATGAGCAGCAAGCCACAAATGGATACTTCATGATCCATGAAACTGACAGATTTTGATGCAAGGTGTGGTCAGACATGATCATTGAACAGGTATTCATGAGATCATTGAAATCAGCTGGCTCACTTGTTTGAGGCTGGCTGTGGAACCACTGAAAGCACTCTTGTGCTATGGGTGCTCTCATCTCCTCAGCTTAGAGAAGTATGTTAAGAGTCTGGAGACTTTCTGTGGAGTTATGACTTGCACTTCAGCGCAGCACGTAGAGCTACGTGATTCACGGCTATCTCGTGACACGACAGGACAGGAGAATCACGACACGACAGGAGTGATCTGCAACACTCCCTCCACTGATTACAGTCACATTCACCATTCGGAAATCAACCTGCAGATCAACTTGCCTCTCCCAGTTCTGGACTTGCAGCTGATGAGTCAATCAATTGTTATGATGCTGTTGAGATAGGGTGGTTGGCAATAGCGAAAATGACTGGAAACAACTTTACTGATGTCAAACTTCGATGCAATGACAATGTTTTGCCACTTGCTTCGATGAAAAACACTATTACGGTCCACAATCAAGAGATTGTTGTCAATACTTAACAACTATTTAATAAAACTGTCTGCATCCTAAATTCAACTTCAGAACTCCGAAAATTTTATGCAGTATGCACTCACTCCATGGCCTCCCTCTCTCTTTGACGATGTGTCAATGAGAAAGTCAGTGAAGTCTGATTTGGCCAAAGTGATGGAATCTCTTGTGTTGTGTGAAGAAAACAACAAGGAAGGTGCCCAGTTTGTTTTATATGGGGGATACCTTATTCATGCTATTGCGTGGCCAAATCCAGAAACCTCTGCTGAGGTGTACAACAGGTATATGAAACATGTACAAAAGAAATATGGCACATCCATTATGATTGTCTTTGATGGTTATGATGGGCATCCGACAACGAAATCGGAAGAGCAGAAATGCAGGTCGGCGAAGACATCTGGCCGATGTGTGTTTTTTGAAAACAGTAGGCACAACAATTTTCTTGGAAATCCAAGAAATAAATCCTGTCTCATCCATATAAGTCCTACTGAACTCCAAAATGCTGGATTATGGGTGCTACAATCGATTGGAGATTCAGACTCGTTATTCATTTCTACCTCATTGGACTTTGTTAGGGGTGAACAAGCTGTTTTATTGGCTGGTACTGACATGGACTTGTTCTTCATGCTAGTATCAAGAGCAGCCTCGAATGACAATATATACCTTCTGAATCCTGGAACCAGTAAATCACTGGATAAATTACATCGTGTTCGTAAGCTTCAATAATCCTTGGGTGAAATGAAAGAGAGGCTTCTCTTTCTGCATGTCATTTCCGCATCATGTGACACTTCATCAGCAACATTCGGGGAAAAGCAAAAAGAAGGCATTCAGTGCACTTCGTAATAAAAGTGGTGTTGCAGAGGAGGTGGGTCTTTTTGACAGTGACGAAGTGGCCAGAGTCAGCACGAAGTACTTTCTTGCTTTATACAAAAGCAACAAAGACACACAGGACAATTTACGCTACTTCTATGACAAGACAGTGGCATGCCAAAGCCTGAGGACCAATTCAAATTGGCCAGTCTACCTCCCACGAGTGCAGCCACTCGTCAACACTCCTTCTGGGTATATCTCCAAGTACAAGAGTCATCATCACACCATTTGAAAGCCTTTATCCCTGAGCAGGGGTCAGCTTTTTGCGGGCTCCAATCATGGTACCCTTTCTTGTGGCAATGTTTTTATGGCCGGATGCCCTTCCTGACGCCAACCCTTTCGTCGCCTTCGACCCTGCAGGGATAATTACCAGTATACTGGTGCTCATTTTGCCGACCTTCGGAAGGATGACAGGCTGCGTCAACCCCCCTGATGCTAACTCAGCAGCCAGCGGGGCTCGAACTCAGGACCCCAAGTATCCCAAGCGACCTCCTTAACCATTGAGCCACACCAGGCTCATCTCCAAGTACAAGAGTGGCCTGGGAATGAAATTCTCCCTACCGACTGTGAATGGGAGGTTGTTAATGGACGTTTAAAACTAACAACTACGCAGCTCAAAGCATCACCAGAAAAATTGCTTAAATTAATATGCTGCAACTGCAATAAAGGATGCAAAGCTTTGTGTGGCTACTGAAAGGTTGGCCTGCAATGTTCTGCAATGTGCAGCCACTCTCACAGTATGACATGTTTGAACACCCAGGAAGTGGAAGCAGTTGACTTATGTCGAAAATGATGAATGGCGTTGCCGTCATTTTATAAAACTGGGACAACTTCGGTGTGAACTAATAGATGTTGAAGTCTGTATTTGTGTTGTGTTCTCAATTTGTATATAATGTGAATAAACTCTCCACAAATAATTCAAGCTGATTATCTCTGGAAGGTATCTCCGTGTACACAGACAGAATCATGAACGTCTCTAACGCAAAATAATTGCACCTGAATTTGACTAAGAGAGTGTAACTCCAATACTATGCACCGGTCTTCTTGAAACGCTGAAGTCTCCCAATGCTGGGGACCCCGAGGGGTCCTCTGCAGTTTGACATGAAATACACGCCGGATATTCCAGGACTTTTAGCATATCAATCCTAATTCCAGTTTTTACTATAATTGAGCCTAAAGTTCCTGGCTTATTAGTGGAGATCACGGAGGAGGAGGAGGTGCAGACAGCATTAAAGAGAATGAAGATGGGAAGAGCATCAGGCATTGATGAGGTATGTACAGAGATGCTTGTTGCTGCGGGAGAAGTCGGAGGCTCTTTTGTACGTCAGTTATACGTAGAGGCTCTTGAATGTTTGTACGAAAGAGGGTTCGATTCTGGAGGATTGGAGGAGAGGGCTAATTGTGCTGATGTGGAAGAGGAAGGGCGATGCTCAAGATCTAGGGAAGTACAAAGGCATTATACTCCTTAGTCATATCATAAAGGTACTGGAGAGGATTCTAAATGGGAGGACAAGGAAGAGCATGGAGACGGAGATTGGCGAAGAACAACAGTGGTTTAGAAAGGGTAGAGGGTGACAGATGGAATGTTCACACTGGGAACATTCACTGGTGGAGAAGAGGTTGGAGGTGCAAGTTGAAACAGCAATGAGTTTTGTGAACCTGGAGAAGGCCTATGACACTGTCCTGATAGGGATTGTGATGGTGACACTGAGATGGATGGGACTGCCTGAAGCAGAGTTTAGGTTGGTGGAAAGGATGTATAAGGGAATGAAGGGAAGAGTTTTGGTTGGTCCGAGGATGTCGGAGGAGTTCAGTGTGAACATCAGTTTGAGGCAGGGAAGCTCTCTCAGCCTACTCATGTTTATCATGGTAAAGGAACTGGTAAGGAGAAGGGTAAACATGAAATTCTGGGAGGGGTATTGCATGGGGAAGTTATGGAGTATTGGTATAAGGAGTATTGGTGGAGTGGAAGGAGGCATTTGGGAAACATGGACTGAAGATGAGCATGGAAAAAACTGAGGTGATGTGGGTAGAGCAGCAGAGATAATAAATTAATAACAGGTTAGAGGCGAAGAAGATCAGGCAGGGTGAGTATCTGGGGGGGGGGGGCAGTGACCGAGGATGGTAAGTCAGAGGCAGAGGTGCGGAATAGGATTCAGGTGGGTGTGACATCATGGACGAGGGTGGAGGGATTGATGGTAGACAGAAAAATGTCAAGAAAATGAAAGGGAAAGTTTTGGTGTCTTGTGTGACACCAACCTACCTTTATGGTCTCGAAACAGTGGCACTGACAACAGAGGTTGCAGGTCTGCAAGAACAACTGGGTCTGGAAGATTGGGGGAGTGAAGAGGGTGGATGAACTGAAGGAGGACATTAGTGTGCAGATGAGCTTGAGGAGGAGATTGGTGAAATTCCGACTGAGATGAACTGGCCACTTGGTGCGGATGGAGAAAGAGAGAATGGCAAAGAGAGTGGATAGGTTGAGGGAGCAAGGTAGAAGGAAAAGAGGAGCAAGACAGACCATGGTTGAGATGGGAAAATTGTGTGAGGAGGGATATCAATAAGGTGGGGGTGGTTGGAGAGTGGAGAGACTTATCTGAGAACACGGGGGAAGTGGAGGAGTACCATATCCAAGGCAGAGGCTTGGTGCTGTTGGACCTCACCCATTATAAAGGGAAGAGGAGAAGAATACTCTTGCATCCCCTCAATCTTTCCATATTCTCCAGCCACAAGCATTTATTACACTTTTTTATTTTTAAATAATATCATAATTAATGTACCTTCATTGTTTGTGTTGATTCTTTATTTACTCTACTTTATGACCCACTTACTTTTGTCTTTTTTATATATCCCTCCATATTTAACTCCTTTTACTTAGGTTTATAATAATTACATTTTCTTTTTCCTCATATCATGCTTCTGGATTTTTACATGCTTACCTTCATTTACTCTTCCTTCTTCCATTTTTAAAAAAAACTTTTCTTTTTCCTGACACTGACTTGTTTTTATTTTTTAATTTGCTCCTTTATAACTTTTCACACCTTTTTGTCATCCTTGTTCCCCTTCAACTCCCATTTTTTTTTTTATATTTTGATGTACCTACTTACCTGTTGTTGTTTACCTGTTTTCCTTTTTACCTTTATGATCACCAAAAGACTCTGCTTTTAAATATATTTTTCCACACTGCATAAATTTTCTTTTCATTTTCGTTCTATACACTCGCTGCATAATTTCCTCCTGATACAGCATTCATCACTAGTCACTCGTTTGCTCACTACTTTATCAAGAATTAGAAAATAGCTCTGTACGTCAGAACACATTCCAAGTTTTTCCTGAGTTTTCTTTCCCCTTTGGTCCATTTGTATCTTTATACTTAGTGTTTTGTTTGATTCTTCTTCCCTGCAATCAACACAATTTCTCGAGTTAGTGTTTAGCAATAATATTCTATTCATTAAACCAATGACATACTGAAAGCAAACATCCTACATATTATTTGATTCAGGCTGCACTTGATGAAGTTTTAAGCACTTTCTTACCCTTGTGTAGGTAGGTGTTAGAATGACTAAATTAGGGTCTCTTTGGCCATCAAATGAAGAGTCAACAGAAGACAAAGATCTCCACAAACCAGGAATGAAAGTGGGTGAGGGCCCATGGCATCTTGCAGCTTGCCCACTGCCCTTTCAACCTTGCACAGCTGTCTGCAAGTGTACCGAGCAGTGCAATGTTGAAAAAGGGCATTGGTTGAGCTGATTTTTCACCATATCCAAAGTGATGCTTTTTAATAGGGTTAGCTTTCCTTTTGTTTACACAATATAAATCTATGGATTATGGAGGAAAATTTTAATCCGCCAAGGCTGAGTGAAGCAAAGCCGTTTATTCCTGCTATGTGAAACACGCTGCAATACATACCTGCAGAAAACTGATTTTTTTTTTTTGGAATGCCGGCCACATTTTCCATCTAATCATCATGTAACTTAATTAAAAGAAAATTCTCCATGAGTAGGTGCTCCTATGTTGAAAGTTTAGTGTCAATTGTTCATGCACTTTCTGAGAAAACGAATTTAAAAGTGAACTAGAACAGCACTCGGTGAAGTGCATACCTCTGCCAGGCTGAACAGTTTACGTTTTGCATCCCACTGAAAGGCCGGATCTGCGTCCGTACCTGAACCAAAATCGAATCTGCTTGTTCTTGTCACCTAACCCACTCATCCACCAAGTTTTGTCATAACTCATAAATACCTTTTTTGAAATATCATGCTGTAATATCGTTTTTGGCCCCATCTCTATATGGTGAAGAATTACTTTAAAAATTACAAACAATTTTCGTATCCGGATTCAGATCTTCACCCAAATCGATTTGATTCATCCTTGTCACACACCCAATCTGTCCACCAAGTTTCATCTGAATCTATCTATAACTTTTTGAGAAATCATGCTACATATCGTTTTTAGCCCAATCACTCAATGGTGAAGAATTACTTTAAAATTTGAGTATCGGGAAGCCAATCTTCATCAAAATCTAGTCATTTCATTCTTGTCAACCACCGAACCTCTCTTCCAAATCAGTCCACATATTTTTGAGATATCCTATTTGCAGACAAAGAGGGGTGAAAAAATAACTTCAGTCCACCTTAGGTGGCAGAGATAATGAAAGAATATGAAGAAATTTCTTCAATACTATGGAAAATTGCTGTTTGAAATTGTGGTATGAGATAGCTTGGCATTGATTGACATGGACTCAGACTTTTGTTGTGTGTGTGTGTGTGTGTGTGTGTGTGTGTGTGTGTGTGTGTGTGTGTGTGTGTGTGTGTGTGTGTGTGTGTGTGTGTGTGTGTGTATACATGCATAAACACACATGCACACACACACACACACACACACACACACACACACACACACTGTCTGTTGGACCCTGCTATTTGTGGGAGGTACATTCAAGGAAAGTCCCGCAAATGTCAAATATGCATAAGTTGAGGCATTGTTTCAATGGAAGAAAGAGGGATAGGTTCCCGACAGTTCATGATTCATAAGGGAAAATCAAAAATCCCATGAAAAACCGCAAATACCCCCACAAAATACTGTGAAAAAGCAAAATCACAGAAAAAAACACATACACCTGTGAAAATGCGTACAATATGCAAATATGCCTGCAAAAAACTGCAAAAATGTGAAAAAAATACTGTGAAGCACACAACCACGAATGTAGAAGCAGGTTGCATTTTATCAACCTCGAATATGTGGGTTCCACGAACAGCAGCAAATCTGCGAATAGCCGGTTCCGAAAGTATATATATATATATATATATATATATATATATATATATATATATATATATATATATATATATATTTCTTCTTCTTCTTCTTCTTCTTTCGGCTGCTCCCGTTCGGGGTCGCCACAGCGGATCATCCGTATGATCCGCATAGTGATTTGGCACATGTTTTACACCGGATGCCCTTCCTGACGCAACCCTGGTCGTCTCTTATGACGCAGGGATATGGTACACCTATTTTAACCGGGGTATACACCGGCCCAGTATACTGGTACTCATTTTGCCGACCTCGGAAGGGTGACAATATATATATATATATATATATATATATATATATATATATATATATATATGTATATATATGTATATATGTATATATATATATATATATATATATATATATATATATATATATATATATATATATATATATATTAATGTCGTTCACTGACCTGAGACGAATGTCATGATATCACTGCCATAATGCACATACTGTCTGCAGTTCCTGGAAGAGCAACCTCGCAGCACTATTTACAATGATGGAATATCAGATGCTGTCACAAGTGCATGGAAACCCGCAGTCATTGACCGATTTCGCCCTCATTCGGGCATCATCAGGGTAACATAGCAAGCCTCCATACACTTATGACTGAAAACCTTTCGGTTATAACATTCGATGTCATGTCATTCGTCTCAGATCAGAGAACGACATTAATTATCATAATTGTGCCCGACCGTAGACCATTGATGACTCCAGATTATGTTTGGTAAAGCGGGAGATAATGCTCTGTGTGGTTGACGGCACCTATCGCTCCTAGCATCGTGCAGCAAGGGCTGTATGGGACACGGTGCTGGTGCTTTCCCCACTCATGATTTGGAGTCACATAGTGTCTGATTGTGTGTATGTATATGTATATATCGTGATGCGTACCATGCCGAGCCCTGCCGGACTCAAACCTGATGAACACTCCCCAAGATTGCCTGAGTGTGGAAGCTTGAATTTAAATGGAGCATGCTGAATGATAACTCGGAAAATGTTATAATTCTCAATTTGGTTGGTTGCATATGCCGAGAACATAACTCTCGTTATTCACACAAGAAGCAATCGATCCCATGACCACCCGAATAAAAGGTCAAGTATTGAATTTCAAAAAAACGGATGAATGAAACCAGAACAGGAATGTTAAAATGACAACAAGAATGGCACCCTGTAGATAAAGCATATAATTTATCAATTGCCGAATCTCACCCAAAACCCAGTTCAAAACCATCCCTCACATGACGTCATCCTTGACCTGGCACCATTGATTGGCCTGATTCAAAATAACATGCGCTCCATTCAGCTCTCGTTGTTAGTCATGAAGCTGGTGAAGGCCCTGTCACACCTTGACGATTTAGCCAGCATATGCCTGACGTGCAAAATTTGGCTGAAACGCTGGCACACGTCGAATACGTTATGGGTAAGTTTGTATACGTTAAGAGCACACTGGCATACGTCGTAGTATGCCGAGGTGTTAGACAAATTTTCTATGGTTGAAATTTTTCGACATATACCAGCAGATGATGCACGTTCCGCATAACGCTGGCCATAAGTTGTAGGCATGTTACGCGATCGTTGACACACGTTACTTGTAACACCTCAAGGTAATGGTTAGCGTCAGTGTTCCAGACTCCCTGTTTTTTTTTTCTTTTTCTTCGGTATGACGGTGATGTTGACACTTCGATTTCTGGTGCGGTTATAATATAATATGATTAATAGGCTGCCGCTCAACGATTTAAATCATAACCGCACTATAAATCGAAGTGTTAACATCACCGTCATAACGAAGAAAAAAAAAATACCAGGGAGTCTGGAACACTGACACTAACCATTACCTCGACGTGTTTCGACTTATGAGTAACGTACAAGTAACGTGTGTCGATGTGTGTCAACGATCGTGTAGCATGCCTACAACTTATGGCCAGCATATGCAGAACGTGTGTCATACGTCGAGTACGTCGAGAAATTTTCAACATGCTGAAAATTTATCCACGTACTCGGCGTATGACGACGTATGCCAGAAAACTACGACGTATGCCAGCATGCTCTTAACGTATACAAAACTTACCCATAATGTATTCGACATGTGCTAGCTTGGTTTGGCAAATTTTTCATACGTCGGCATACGCTGGCTAAAACGTCAAGGTGTGACAGCGGCTTCACACTTCGATGTCTAGTACAGATAAGATTTGAATTGTTGAGCCGCAGCCTATGAATAGCCTACGCCACGTGATCGTCGGCGATACGCTGCCGCGCTATGCATAAGTTCAACTATCGTTGGGCATAGGTTGTGAACGCCGACAACACGCTCAGCATTCGTTGGTATAAGTTATCTTTATGTGATTAATACGTTATGTGTACGTTACTAATACGTTCTGCATACATCCAACACGTTATTATACGCCCAAAACATTTTTTAAAAACATGAATAGTTCAGCGTACACCAGCGTTTTACATACATTTTGAGACCTTCCCATACGCTGGCTAAAATGTCAAGGTGTGACAGCCCCTTGAGGAGAACGAGGAAAACACTTTTGATGAAATAAATAAATGAGAAATAAGTCCATTTAACAGTGATGGAGGGGAGACAAAGGTTCTCCAAAACATCTTTGTGGCAAACCTAAGTTGGGGTTTACAATACACCAACTCGAAAAATGCCAATTATGATATAATTTAATCATCTAATTAACCCCCTAGTTTCATTTTTGTTACATTTTTCATTTTTGTTCCTTAGATTCCATTTATGTTACTTAAAATTAATTGATTAATCCACAAATAAAAAATATCTTTGATAGCCAAATCACTTGGTCACTGTTGTGTCCACATATCAGTTTCCTCACTGAAAATATGCCTGAGATATTGCCCAGATATGACAGAAGATAAATATGTAATTAATAAATTGATAATTGATCAATGAATTGATTAAATCCCCTCCCCCCCCCAAAAAACTTTTGCCAAAGCCCTTTCAGCTGTTCACTACTGTACCCAAATTTCAGATTACTAGCTCAAAGGATGGCTGAGACTCCCGGGCAAACAAGCAAGAAAACAAGTTGAGGTACATTCAAAGTACACCGCCCTCATGCCAAATAAATAAATAACAAATCCTCCAGTGTGTGGCACATGGAGACGGAATTGGGAGGGAGCGGTGTACAATAATTGATTAATTGCATTATTAAAATAAATTAATAATCGGGAAAAATTTATTTCTTCATCATTTGGTGAATTGCATACCGAAACCACCACTGTTTTATCCGAATCTAACTTTTTTAAATTAAGTAATTCATCGAAAAATGAATAATTAATCGATTAATTCATTAATCAATAAATTAATAACATTTTATAGCCAAATCACGTGTTCACTGTCATGTCTTCTTTTTCTCCTGCTCCCCTTGTTGTACATTCTGTGTGTTAGCTCTCATACGAGTCTCAACAGTGTATACAAAAAAAAGTAGTCCAAATATCAATTTCCTATCTCAAAAGGTGCGTGAGATATTGCCCAGATGAGAAAGAAAATAAGCAAGTAATTAATAAATCGATAATGATTAAGTAATTAATTGATTAATCAAACACTGAAAAATACCTTTTTTGACAAAGCACAACGACTTTTGTACCCAAATTTCAGCTTCCGAGCTTCCGAGCAGGCGATATCGAAGATATCGCCTGGACAAAGAACAAAACAAACAATCAAACAGTAAAAGCTGAGTACCCTTCCTTCGGCGCCTGTCGATGATGCCATGCATCGCCTGGATATGCAATTGGGAAGGAGCGGTGCACAACAAACAAGTACAGATACATTCAAAGTACACCGCCACCATGCCAAATATATAAATAACAAATCCTCCAGCGTGCGACATTGCCGGCACCCAGCGATGCCACCGTGTAGCACATGGAAACCAAATTGTGAGGGAGCGGTTTACAATAACTGGTTAATTGCACATTTAAAATAAATAAAGAATAATCGTAAATATAATTAATTTCTTCATCAATTGGCAAATAGCATACCTAAACCACCAGTTTCATCGGAATCTGTAACTTTTAGAAAATTTATTAATTAATCGAAAAATTTATTGAGTAATCAATAAATCAAAAATACCCTTTATAACCAAATGACTTGGTCACTGTCATGTCCAATTAACAGCTTCCTCACTCAAAATGTGCCTGAGATATTGCCCAGATGAATAAAAAAACTTTTTTTTTTTAGCATCGAGTGATTAATCAAAAAATTAAAAATATCGTTTTTACCAAAGCACTTGTTCACTATTGTTTTTTTTGGATATTTCTAAAATTTCAAAGTCCCGTTGCTAGGCAACGGTGGTGTCCATAGCAACGGTGCTCAAAAGTATAGAACTAGATCCTGGTATGAACCTACCTGTCAAGTTTCATCAATCGGTTGATGCCTCTGGCCTCCAGAGCTGTCCATTACATACAAACAAACAACAACAAAAAAATGACGGTAAATAGACACCCTATTTTTAAAGACTACCATTTGAAAAATAAAACCTAAATCAAAAATCGGCTCGAGTAAAATTTTCTAAATATCTCGAAGTGTTTAATTCCGAAATCTCGTTTCTCCACATTCAAAACTGTAGGACAAGTATTGAAAATACAGTACGCGGTTTTTCGGCCGCTGCATAGCAACGGGTGGTTGCTTAAGGCCCAGTCACACCTTGACATTTTAGCCAGCAATGGCAACGTTTCAAAATGTATGTAAAATGCTGGCTTACGCTGAACTTTTGATGTTTTTTTTAAAGATTCGGACGTATTCATAACGAGTTGGTCGTATGCATAACATATTAGTAACGGACACAGAACGTTTTGTTGTCTTATAGATAACTTATACCAACGAATGCTTCGCCTGTTGTCGGCGTTCACAACCTATGCCCAACGATAGTCTAGCTTATGCATAGCGTGCTGCACGTATCGCCGACGATCATGTGGCGTAGCCTATTAAAAGTCTGCCACACAATGATTCAAATCATGACCGCCGGAGAAATGGAAGTGTCAACATCGCAGTCACACCTTGGCGATCTTGCCAGCGTATGCCGACCTCTGAAAAATGCGTCTAAAACGCTGGCGCACATCGAATACGGTATGGGTAAGTTTGGTATACGTGAATAGAATGCTAAAGTACGCTATCATACGTCGTAGTAAGTGGAGTACGTCTTGTACTTTTAAACGTGTTAAACATTTTACGACGTACTTGTCGTATGCCTCACACGTTCCGCATGCGATGGGAATAAGTTGTACGCACGATATGCGATCGTTGGCACACGTCGACAAAAGTTACTTGTAAGGTACTCATAAGTCGAAACACATCAATGTAATGGTTAGTGTCAGTGTTCCAGACACCCTGGTTTTTTTTTTTTTAGTTTTTTTCTTCGGTATGACAGTGATCTTGACAGTTCGATTTGTAGTGCGGTTATAATATAATATAATTAATAGGCTGCCGCTCAACGATTTAAATCATAACCACACTAGAAATCCAAGTGTTAACATCACCGTCATACTGAAGAAGAAGAAGAAAAAAAAAACCAGGGAGTCTGGAACACTGACGCTAACCATTACATTGACGTGTTTCGACTTATGAGTACCTTACAAGTGACGTGTGTCAACGATCGCGTAATGTGCCTACAACACATTACTCATAGGTTAGAAATAAGTTTCGGGTATGCTAAACATTACCTCGACGTGTTTCGACTTATGATTAACTTACAAGTAACGTGTGTCGACGTGTGTCAACGATCGCATAACGTGCCTACAACTTATGGCCAGCATAGCGGAACTTGTGAGTTATACGCTGGCATAAGTCGTAAAATTTCAAGCATGCTAAAATTTGAGGACAACCGCAAAGTACAACGATGAAAGCCAGCGTACTACGACGTATGGCAGTGTTTTTCAACGTGCTCTCAATGTTTCCAAAACTTACCCATAACGTATTCGACGTGTGCCAGCGTTTTAGACAAATTTTTCAAAAATCGGCATAAGCTGGATAAAACGTCAAGGTGTGACTGGGCCTTCAGCAACGAAACTCAAACGCGCACACTCGAAATCGGTTTTCTGGTTTGTGCTGTGGAGCCTCGCGTTGCAGACATATGCACACACACACACACACACACACACACACACACACACACACACACACACACGGAGTGAAAACTGAATACACCCTTCCGGTGAACGTCATCGCAGCCGCCTTCGCCTTCAGCGCCCAGCGATGACGTCATGCAGCGCCTGGAGATGGAATGGAAAGGGGTGGTGTACGACAAGTTGTTTGAGGACTAAAAATGTTAATTTTACATCAAAACAGAAAAAACAAACAAAATGAAATCAGAATAAAATAACAATTGATAATGATTATCACTTACATTCACAAATCTTCAATCATAAAAACAAGCAGAAAATAAGATATAAATTCCATTTCATGACAATAATGGTTTTGGCAGCAGCTATATAGTGGCTGTCTAAAGAAAGGAAAAGGGGAGCTTCCCTGCCAGTCCCGGTCGCTGCCCAATTGTCCAGCGAAACTGGCCAAGCAGCCACTTTCAGCTCAACTCGAACCACACAAAACCCAGGCGAAGAGCCTTGAGCAGCCTCACCCCAACCTTAGCAAAGCACTTCCTGCAGCAAGAACAGCTCTCCAGCAAGAGATTGAAGAAACTACTTGCTCTTCACATAAATCCAAGACGAAAGGTTGTTCTCCAGATTGTTAGACATGTATGAAGTGAGCGAGTGCACGTGTGCCGGTGAAGCCTTATTGGTACTCTCCACGTATGACATGGCAACGAGCATGAAGGGTGACCACACGGCGTTTTGGAGAAAAACTCAGTCTGCACGTTCACCAGCTGGCCCCAAAGTTCTGCCGGCTTTGCCAGTCCCAACGCTTAACTAGAAGTAACCACCATCCAGCTCCACAAACACCATGTGCAGCCATGTTGTGACGTCACACAGATAGCACTGCCCGCAAGTTGATCAACCTTCTCAAATTTCTGGTGTGTCCGTCTTGAGAAAAATCAGATAACATAATCTTGTGAATCTCAAGGCTGAACTCTAGTTATTAATAAGTATGTAAACTGAGTTTCATCTGGAACACCCTGTGGAATGTTGAAGCTTCAGTTTGAACCATGATTGACCAGCAAAATGTGGCCCATTCAGACTTTGGAAATTTTCATTTTTCTCTCATATCTTTGGCATTCTTACATTTCTATTTTGATATTTTTCATTATTTTGTCCCTCAGATAATTTTAACCCTCAACTGGTTAGTTGTAACCTAAACAATTATGAAATTGGTCTTATGAGAAAAATATACGTAAGCACACCATACATTACAAATTACAACATCACGGATGTTAAGATGTCACTTATGTGCTCAATCATAAGAGTTTGTAAAAGTGAACAAAGAAGAAATTTTGGAATTATCCTTTGTTGTGGAAGTGAGGTCTACACTTATACATTCTGCAATACTGCTCTGGACATTTCCTTGCACTTCTTTGAACCCTTATTTGCTATTTCCTTTTTCTTTTACTTATTCATTGTTTTTACTGCATGGGTGCTTTCATAGATATGTATCAATCTTATGGCAATGATCTTGGCTTGCATTCTCCTTCAGGGGGCTGCCAGTGTCCTTGTGCTCAGGATAGTGTACAAGAGGTAGTTGGTTAAAGTCTAGCTTAAAAGCAACTGTTAAGGATTTAAATTCTAATCTCATGAAAACTGAATTTTTTTTCGTTTGCGATGAGATACTGGAAGGATTTCTACCAACTCCATGTATGGTGTTAGATAAAAGGTTAAGAAACCATCTGGCTCGCCATAATGATCTTCAGTGAGGAGGGAACATGCCTCCCCCTGCAGCCATGCCTATACTTGTCTGCATGTGGCACCATTCTTTGTTGTTACACACAAGGAACATTGGTGCAGGAGGAGGCCATTCAGCCCATCATGCCTATGCTGTGGTACCTTATCAAATACCTTCTGAAAGTGTAGATATGCTACATCCACTGCACTTCCCTTATCCACCCAATCAGAAACTACTTAATAGAACTCCAATACATTTGATAAACACGATTTCCATTTTATGAATCCATGCCGACGACCTTTAATTGGTTTAAAATTATTCATATGGTTCCCTATCCTTAATTAATGTCTCCACCACCTTTCCTACAACTAAAGGCCCAGTCACACCTTGACGTTTTAGCCAGCGATGGCAACGTATTAAAATGTATGTAAAACGCTGGCTTACGTTGAACTTTTGATGTTTTTTTTTTTTAAGATTCGGACGTATTCATAACGAGTTGGTCTTATGTATAACATATTAGTAATGGACACAGAACGTTTCGTTGTGTTATAGATAACTTATACCAACGAATGCTGAACCTGTTGTCGGCCTACACAACCGATGCCCAACGATAGTCTAACTTAGGCATAGCGCGTTGCACGCATCGCCGACGATGTCGTGACGTAGCCTATTAAAAGGCTGACGCACAACCATTCGAATCATAACTGCCGTAGAAATGGAAGTGTCAACATCGCGGTCACACCTTGGCGATCTTGCCAGCGTATGCCGACCTAAGAAAAATGTGTCTAAAACGTTGGGGCACGTCAAATACGGTACGAGTAAGTTTGGTATACGTGAGTACAACGCTAAAGTATGCTATCATATGTCGTAGTAAGTAGAGCACGTCAAGAAATTTTAAACATGTTCAAAATTTTACGACGTACTCGGCGTATGACACACGTTCCGCATGCGATGGGGATAAGTTTTACACACGATATGTGGACGCTTACACACGTCCACAAAGGCTACTTATAAGCTACTCATAAGTCGAAACACGTCGCGGTAATGTCTTTTTTACGCGAAACTTATTTCTAACTTATGTTTGACGTGCTTTGAACCAATTCTTTACGTAGTCCCAACACACATCGACGTATGTAGACGTATTCCAATGACGTCTTTCGGTCGACAAAAATAAATAAATTAACGTGTTTCTAGCTTACAACTGCCATATAAAGACGTGTTCCCAGCAGTTTTGGGAATTGGTATATAAAAATGCTGCTCATAAAAGGGGAACCCTTGTTCGAAACAGTGTTTTCGAGTCCTTTTTGAGTCGATGTCCATGTCAGCAGTATCAGTATCAGTATTAGTATTAGTATTAGTAGTAGTTTGTTCATGTTGGCAGTAGTAGGTGAGTGTGAGGGGGAGGGTGTGGGTTATGATGGATCGTCCTTGCGTCCGCGTGTCCACGGGTAGGAGACATCTCTTCACCATTGTTCGAAGTTCTTCGCGGATAATTTTTTATGGGGCTTTTTCAACAATGAGCTATAGCTTGTTTTTACGATTTAGGTCTATTCATAACGGGTTGGACAAATGCACAATGAACTAATAATGTGCATAGAGTGCTTTCATTACTTATAGATACGATATACCAACGAATAATTATCGTGAAGCCGGCGTTCACAAACTATGCCCAACGATAGCCTAACTTATCCATATCGTGCGGCAGTTTATCTTTGCCGGTGACGTAGGGTTTGCTATTCATTGGCTGCCACTCAACGATTTAAATGGCTCCATCTCCACTATTGAAAGTAGACGCTTGCGCTCAACAATTCGTTTTTTTTTACACTCAACGACTTTTAAACGGTACCACTCAGCTATTTTCATTGTTTACAATGAACGATTTTAATTGCTGTCACTCACCTTTGTTTTTTGATGCTGGGATTTGGAAATTTGAAGCGTTTCTTCTGAACGTGTTAAAACGCTCAAACTCGACTATTTTAAATAGACGCTGCCGATGGACAATTGGAATCATAGCCAAGTTAGACATCGAAGTGTGAACATCCTCGTCATGCCGAAGAAAGTTTGAAGAATGCTGCAAATAAGTGTCCTGGCCGTGGCCGTGGACGCTGACGCAAGGACGATCCATTATACTGACGTCTTTCAGCCTATGAGTAACTTAAAAGTAACGTCTGTCGATGTGTGGCAACGATCGCGTAACGTGCCAACAACACGTTAATCATAGGTTAGAAATAAGTTTCGGGTACGCGAAACATTACCTCGGTGTGTCTCAACTTATGATTAACTTACAAGTAGCATGTGTTGACGTCTGTCAACGATCGCAGACCGTGCATACAACTTGTAGCCAGCATAGCGGAACGTGTGAGTCATACGCCGGCATACGTCGTGAAATTTCAAGCATGAAAAAATTTGAGGACAACCAAAAAGTACAACGTTTAAAGCCAATGTACAACGATGTATGGCAGTGTTTTTCAGCATGCTCTCAATGTTATCAAAACTTACCCATAACGTATTCAACGTGTGCCAGCGTTTTAGAAAAAAAATTCAAAAATCGGCATACGTTGGCTAAAACGTCAAGGTGTGACCGGGCCTTAAAGTCAAGCTAACAGGTCTATAGTTTCCCAATATTTCAAACCTTTTTGAAATGACGGTGTTGCATTCATTCCTCTACAATCCTCTTGTACCGAGTGTGACCACTCCTCATTTTCATAAATGCCAAGGTGAGCCAATGAAAAAAGCCAAGAATTCACAAGGTTTCGGAAAAGCGATGATACAGAAAACCTATACGCCAAGAAAACCTATAGAAAACCAAGACGCCAAGGTGAACAACGAATATCCAAGATCTTGTGAAAAAAGCCAAGTAGTGGTCACACTGCTTGTACCTGTCCTGACTTCAACGAGCTGTTAAAGATATCTGTTAACATCTCGCTTACCTGCTCTGCCACCTCCCTCATTACTCGTGGATGCATATTATCCGGCCCTGGAGCTTTATTATCCCTTAATTTTTAATCACTGCTTCTTCACTTGCTCTACTCCAACTTGGATCTCTTCTAAATGCCCTTGCTCCCCCCTGAGATAGATACTCTCCACTATTGGAAGTCCCCCTGACTGTTCCTGTGTAAATGCAGAAGAAGAAAAAAATTGGCTAAGCCGGCCATCACACCCTCATCGTCCACCAATTCTCCTGTGCTATTCCTCAATGAGCCCACACTCCTCTTAACCCTTTCTTTACCCCTTAGATACTTAAATAATGTCTTCCTGTTATGTTTAATACTTATTGGCTATGTTGTTTTCATATACCCATTTGGCCTACCGAGTTGTTTTCTTCAGTCATCCATTTCTTCCTATAGATGTGTCGGACTTTAGTCCTGTTATTACCTCCGCCACCGACGGTGAAGGAGGTTATGTTTTCACCCCTTTCTCTATGTTTGTTACTTACAAAATCGAGGATTTTTGGAATACATTGGTTCGTCAATTTTGTTATTCTGTTTGTTTGTCTGACTGTTTATCTCCTACAGATCACAATTTTAAACCGATCTTCACGAAACTTCACCACATGGTAGAGTTTGTCATCAGGAAGAAGCCTATTGTTTTTGAGGTGAAAAGGTCAATATCGGCCAAAGGTCAACAACTTTGGTGAGATTTCTAAAATCCTCAATTTTCGTCCGATTGATGAGAAATTTGAATTGGATTTTCATAACAGGTTACTCAATTCAACCACCAATTCTTTTTGAGGTCCACATAGGCCAAAAGGTCAATATCTGCCGAATTTCTAAAATTGTCAATTCTCATCTGATTCCCTTGAAATTTGAAGAGGAGTTGCATATTTGGTCAAATTTGTTTTATGGATTTTGCAAGTATCCTGCTCTGCACGATGTTTTCTTCTTGTTTGTTTGTGTACAAGATATCTCAAAAAGTTGAAGACTGATCCGGATGAAATTTTGTGGATAGGTTCGGTGTGTGACAAGGACAAACTGATTAGATTTTGGTGATGATCCGATTCTGGATCCGGCTACTGGAATTTTTTTTAAGTGATTCTTCACCATTGAGAGATCAGGCCAAAAAACAATATATGACACGATATCTCAAAAATTTGTGGATGGATTCAGATGAAACTTGGTGGATAGTTTGGGTGTGTGACAAAGAATTGATTCGATTTTGGTGAAGATCCAGATCTGACGACTTGAATTTTTAAGTGATTTTTAACCATTGAGAGATAGGGCTAAAAATGATATGGAGCACGATATGTCAAAAAGTTGTGTACAGATTCGGACGAAACTTGGTGGACAGGTTGGGTGTGTCACAAGGACAATTTTTTTCGATTTTGGTGAAGATCCAAATTCGTATCTGGATACGAGAATTATTTGATTGTAAAAGTGATTCTTCACCATTGAGAGATTACGCCAAAAACGATAGAGTCCTGCATAGCATGATATTTCAAAAATGTATTAGGCCCGATATGTTCTCGTGGATCAGGCATTACGTGGTAGAGGTATGTGCTCTACTGTGTGCCCTTCTAGTTCAAAAATGTAATGGGCCAAATATGTTCTCGTGGATCAGGCATTATTGGGCGGAACTATGCACTCCACCAAGTGCCCTTCTAGTTTTGTACTTTATTAATGTCTTCTGCTTATCCTTAGTTACACTGAGTACCTCCCTGCTCAACCACCCCAGTCTCTTTCTGCTACTACCTTTACACCTCACTGGAATATACCTATCCTGCATCGTACACATTTGCTCCTTGAAGATTTCCCATTTTTCTGATGCAGATTACCCACTCATTAACTTTACTCAATTTAAAGCTCCCAAATCACTTCTGATACCCTTAAAGTTTGCTCTTCTAAAATCTAACAGCCTTACACCACTTTCCCAAACTTCACATCTCAACAATAGAGTTGTGCTTACTATATTGTGGTCGCTTTTCCCGAGATGCTATCCGATCTCCACCTCCTCCATAATATTGGGATCGTTACTCAAAAAGAGGTCCAACACTCCACTCCCCATCATGGGTTTTTGTACAAGCTGGGTTAAAAAGCAATCCTGGACTTGGTCTAAAAAAAATCCTATCTGTTCTACCCTTACCCTGTTCCTGTACCCAATCTATTCCAGGCAAGTTGAAATCCCCCATAATCAAAACTCTTCCCTTTGACCCTTACCACATGCCCTTCTGAATTCTTCACATATCCTTACCACATGCCCTTCTGAATTATTCAATGAATTCTTCACTCTATCCTAACCAAATCCTCTACATCAATTCCCTCCTCAATGTCATGCCTTTCTCTCGATACAATACTTCTTTCACCCAGATTGTTACACCTCTACTTTTCTCTTTCCCATCACAACTATAAACTCTGTCGCATTGAATTCCTGTCCTCCAGTTGGATTGCTCACTAAACCATGTCTCACAAACAACAACTATGTCATATGCTTTGCCATCCATCCAAGCTTCTAGCTCACTCTTCCATCTTTCCAATCAAGCAACTGGCATTTGTGCACAACATCTTCAACCTTTTCCTTCCATTAACCACCCCCTGCTGCCTTCCCCTCCGACCACATCCTCAGTCTTTAGTCTTAAAAAAAAAGTCTTGATTAACTTCTCAAGAACCGCTGTTGATCTCACCACACACTCTTCCCCATTCCAGAAAGCACTTTTCCACCTGACCGCATACACTCACTATGACGTAAGCATACCGTTACCAACTAACGATATTGCCATCCAGTACACATGTGGGGTGGGGATCTCCACATATTCACAAACTCAAACCCCTCTCCCCTACATCACCCCTCCAATCACGGGTTCACATCTGTCGCTCTACTCC
The DNA here is from genome assembly GCF_056783735.1 of Eptatretus burgeri. NCBI lineage: Eukaryota > Metazoa > Chordata > Myxini > Myxiniformes > Myxinidae > Eptatretus > Eptatretus burgeri. The sequence continues at coordinate 32,043,736 of NC_140976.1, read as the reverse complement.
AAAAATCTGCACTGACTCCCACCTTTGCTGGAATCGCTGAAAAAAAAAATCACTTCATACCCAAAATCCTTCATATGTTTCCCAAAAAAACTCATACTTCCTCTTTAAAGGTCTCAAACAGACCCTCCCTGCATCGTTACCCTCCCCCCTCCCGCAGCATACACCACCAATGTTCCCAGCCTGCAACCTGACAAATGTTGTCCAACATCCATTAATATAACCCCATCCTGCCTCTTTTAAACAATACAAGACCCTATTTTTCATATCCTTGTGAAAAAATGGAGATTCCACATATTCAACACTGCCATCCCTGACAAAAACGATCTCCCTGGTCACCCACCCTTCGCTCCCCATCCGACACCCACAATCATGCAGACATGCACCCCTCCTCCCATCATTCGCATGTCCATCCTCGTGCACACCACAGCACTCCCATCACTTCTTGCCCTCGCAGCACTCCCAATACCGACCGCAATTATAGTGCCATCATCCCCATTTGAACCCCCCTTCCATCTCCCCCAATCATAGCACACACAGTCCGCAACCACACCTTCACCCATCGCACCAAGACTGTCGCATGCCCACCTCTGCATCTCCGTCAGCATCCCACACAGACACCCACACCCGCTGCACCCCCATGCCATCTACACCCCCACCAACACGTGCACCTATTGTAAACCCAGCCAACAAACACAATCACCTCTCTTCAACAACCCCCCACCTTCTGACAAATCTAGCAAAGATGTTAACCCTTTCCTCATTTTTTTTCCCAGCAAAGCTCTGAAACGAACCACCTCCAAGTATATGTAACAGGAACGACCACCCCCCCCCCAACCCCCAGTCTCCATAAACCTCAATATCACCCACATATAACATCCAATACACTAATTATAAGCACCTGTGGATTTGTCCCTGGTCTTGCACTTATCAAATGACATCTGCTCGGTCTTATCCTTTTCTCCCTCGGGTCTTGACTCCCTGGCTCCACCACCGGCAGTGGGCCGAACATAGCTGTACGGAGCTGACCCGACACCCGAGCAGCCCATATCTCTGACATCACCCCTTGAGGAGCCCCTTTGTGAGATCGACTCCCTATATGCCTGTATTCCAGCTCCAAGCCATTGCTCTCACCTCCACCAGAAATGCACCTTCCATCGATCCACATGGTTGACCCCTCTACCACGTGGGGAGCATCCACGGACCCCCCAGGAGGACACTCATTTCTGTCAGTTGAGAAAACCTCACCCATGTCTTCAATCACCTGTCAGGGCGAGAGCCAGATCGCCACCCCAAGCGACTCTCGGATAAGACTCCGTGTTCGGACCCAATGTCTGGCCCCAAGCAAATCGCCATTGAAGTGCCAGCCATGTGTAGACCAGAGCGCTGGTGAATGCACCACAAACCCTCCCTCCTAAGCCCGACAGTAGAAAGCTCACTCCCCGCTCCAACTTTGCGACGTACTCAGTATATGTGCTTTCTTTTTCCTTGAAGGTTGTTTGGCCAATGCTGCTGCCTTGTTCGACTCTCTGGATCCCTTCATGGCGTTTATAATATCGAGCAGATCCGATTAGTTAATCCACTAAATGGTCGAATTGGTTTGTGATGGTGCAGCCAAAGCCCTCTTGCATTTTTCCCAGCATGATGGCTCCATAAAGTGCCAAATTGTGCCCTGATGTGATGTGTTCGACAAGCGCAGCACTTATACAGTGTGATTCAAGATGGCCACCCTCCCCCTTTATTATTATTATTTTTTGTATGCATTGTCGAGGCTCATATGAGAGCGAACACACAACGCACATCAAATGGGGCAGGAGACAAGAGGGGCAGGAGAGGGAAGGACAAAACAGTGGGGAACAGAGACATAAGGAGATCTGTGGAAGGGAGAGGGATGGGGCGGGGAACATGGGGTATGCAAGATGGACATGACAGGGACTTTCAGGACCTTACACGACAGGGAATTTTCGGGAAGGGAGGCAGGGAATTTGATTGCCCCCTGGTGCTATTGCCCAATTTCACGTGGGATGTGCTGGCCGCGCTCCTCCCATACATGGCAAACCATGTAGGGGGTAGCTCCAGGCTCTGACGTGTAAAACCACCCCGGTGCAATGGAACGGAACAGCCTCTGCTCCTCCGCTGTGACGTCCTGCAGCTCGGTGATGTCAGGTTGTGACAACATGCCCCACCACGATATTCCCAAGTTCCAACTCTCCATTGCATTCAGGTACAATGCATAATATAACAGTGGTCTCTGAAATACCTTCGGGTCACGAAAATGCTGCTTACAAAAGGCAGAGTTGCCCACAAACTGAATAGGAAAAGATCTCTTGTGGCCATTTATTCCATGTGATGTCGTCCCAAAGAGATGTGTTTTGATGTACTTGTAATAACCCGCTGGTAATAGGTACAAAAATGTCGTACGTTTCCTCTGGCTCTGGAAGCAAACAATAGATTTATAGCAGCCCTCACAGCTCTCACACCTCCCCTGCCCACTTCCCTCCCCCCCCCCAAAACATGGTTAATTGTAAATGTCAGAACAGTATCTTAAAAATTTATTTTAAAATTACTCTGTGCATTGACAAGCCATGGGATATGACCTTTGTATAAGAGTTTCAAAGCACCCAAACCTGATACTGTCTCCCCCTCAGGGAGGTCTCGCAGGTAGCGATGCAACCGGGGGGCGCGGGGGGTGGGTAGAACGTGCCGAGCAACAGTTATTTGACCCTTGTGCCGGCCTACATCATTGGGAATTTTTGCAGTACGGAAAGCTGCTTAATCATCTGTTGGGTGAACTGAGAAAGTCTTTCGTTGTGCAGAGGCACATCCCTTTCTCTCAGGTACTTTTCCAATCATTTTCGGCTTCTTTCAGAATCTTTGTGAGCCATTTTAGGAAACGATCCTCATCTTACATGCATGACATACCGAATGGACATTGCTACAAATTGGTCTTTCATGAAGAGCAGGGGAGTTATTGCCGGCACCCTGAACAAATTGCAAATTCCTGCCCAAATTACCTTTCAGTTGATCGTTGGGCCTGGCCAGCTTGTTCGTGAAAGACCTGGGTCAAAAACGTTCTCCGGCAAACTTCACAAGAAGGTGGGAATAATTAGACCCATTAAATTATAGTCGTAGTCGTAGTGGTGGTAAACATAAATGTGAAATGAGAGTCCATAAAAACATAAGCTGGACTGTGCTCTCCCACCAAGCCTACAATCCAGACTTGGTATGAAGATTTCCCTCTTTTTCTCTGCATGTTACCAGAAGCCATTTCAATTGCGCTTCGGACTCGGACACCCCATTTTGAAGAAATCCCACTGCAGTGGATGCTAATTGCATCTTGCTTTGTGACGTTTACAATACCTATCGCACTTACCTGAGGACCAATCACTAGGTCTGTGACCTAACGTAAATATAAATTTTGAGTAAAAGTGTTATTTTTCTGCAGAGTCTTTTCCAGCAATTTTAAGTGTAAAAATCTCCATAATCTTTATCTTCAAATTCCGAGCTTAACAAGCCAATAACTTTCTGACCGACCCTCTCAAACTTGTTTCAAAGGTATAGAAAAGAGTTCTGACAATGTCGGGAAATTATACTGTTTGGAAACGACTACAAATTCTACATAAAAGAAAATACGATCCAAACGGGGCCAAGTTGTGTCTCACCTGTGATGCCAGGTGCAATTGAAAAGCTCTTGCTCATAAAAATCCGAGAAGGATGTTTATTTTCTCAGTGTACATATAATTTATATTCACATGGTATATTGTCATTCGTTTGAGAAAAGCTTAATGTAAAGCAAACAATAAGCCATCGAGCATGCACTTATGCTCTGTAAGCACAACACGAACATTTGAGCACCAAAGTAAATTATTTAAATAAATCTTTGGTGAAGTCTGAAAGCAATAGCTTTATCCCACTTGTTTCTCCCTACCCCACCCTTGAAGTCCTTGTCTGATACTTCTACATGTTGGATTCTCTTTATAGAGACATAGAAATCCATTTGGCGTTCTTTTTGAATTTCCCAAATATACGATGAACATCACAGGTACGTACAGGTACAAACAAGACTTCTGACATTGTGGATTTCTGCTTTTTTGTTTAAAAACTTATTGAAAATTCCCCCCCAACCTTTTCCTTGACACCATCATCCTTTGGAACTCTGCGGCATTCTCACCTGAGAGCATAGCTCCTGATGCTGGGATCCCAGGTACAGAACCAATATATATTTTCAAATACAGAAAACCAGGCCATTCCATACACCCACTCCTTTCTCTCCTGCCCTCCCCCACCCCCGACCCCAACCACAACATCTTGGATGTGATGAATCTCTGGGTTGCTCCTGGGAGGTCGAGAAAGGTTTACATTTTTACACACACACACACACACACACACACACACACACACACACACACACACACACACACACACACACACACACACACACACACACACACACACACACACACACACACACACACTCGGTGTCTTTTTTAGGGACAACCATTATTCAAAGAAAGATAACATCTAATATAAGAAAGATAACATCAGATGGTTTCACATGATCATTACTTGTAACCATCCATACATTGTTTACATACTTTTTTGAGGAACATCCCAACATCCTTTTTCATTTTTACCTTCGCACACAGAAGGTGGAAGGAGGTTATGTTTTCACCCTGTCTGTCTGTCTGTTTGTTTGTCTGTTTGTCTGTTGTGAAAATTGAAGATTTTTCAAGTATATTGGTTGGTCAGCTTGAAGAGCAAGGGTGGACTTGATTTATTAATATAATCCTCGCCACCTGGGTTTAATTGATTCGATGAGAGCTGATTGGTTATTCCCTCCATTCACAGGTGAGAGATGTGGGTGGGTCTTTCTTTATCATTTATATATTGGCTGCTTTCGACATTTGAACATGGTACATGCTTGGGAGCCTCATTGGTCTGCATTGCTGTCTGTACTGTTTGCTAATGATTCGCCAATAAGTGATGAAACCGGTCCGGCAGCTAAGGGGGTGTGTCGCCTTGGGATTCTCATGTGTGTACTATTTGTGAATGTCTTTATAGCTGTGGAGGAACTCTGGGAAGGGTTTGAAACAGCAAAGGGCTTATCGTGGGAGCCTTTCTTGGTTGCTTGATGCAGCTTCTTCAGCAGGAAGAGCAAGGGAGGAGTCGATTGTATATCTGCACACTTCCTTCTTCTTTCGGCTGCTCCCATTAGGGGTCGCCACAGCAGATCATCCGTTATGATCCGCATAATGATTTGGCACAGGTTTTACGCCGGATGCCCTTCCTGACGCAACCCTGGTCGCTTCTTACGACACAGGGATATGGTACACCTATTCTAACCGGGGTATACACCGGGCCCAGTACACTGGTACTCATTTCGCCGACCTCGGAAGGTTGACAGGCTGATTCAACCTCCTGGTGTGCATTAATTCAAGTGGCCAATGGGGCTTGAACTCAGGACCTTTTGGATCCCAAGCCGCTACCCTAACCACTACGCCAACACCAGGCTGATTGTATATCTGCACACATGTGTATATATATATATATATATATATATATATATATATATATATATATATATATATATATATATATATATATATATATTGTTGTGGGCCGGGGGTCGGGTGAGAAGACCACCGGGGGGGGGGGGGGAGCTATCTTGGGTTCCCACCAGATTTCCTGGAATTGCAGGCCGTCACACACTGATAATTCCATGATGCAGCGGTCGCTAACCGACCGTGAATGCCAATAACTCAACCACGTGACTTAAGGTCCTCCGGCTAGTTAATCCGGTTACCTAGAAATAACCATGTAATCTAATTACCGGGGGACGCCCTTGGTACACCTTGTCCGAACCGGATCACTTTACTGGATCAGATGCAGCCGAGCAACACTGCCAAGGACATACCGGCTAAAAGGAACGGATTGTTGGAAATAAAGTCCCGGCTAGGTTAGGATAAGGACCATGCAGGGTCAATGAAAGAAAAGACAAAACCGAGCTGAGAACATTTCAACAAAGGATTTATTAACAGGCAGGCGAGGAAAGATATGTGGCACAGTGGATGTTGTTTGTTGTTGTCTGTAGCAGGAATAGGAAGAAATGTGAAAAGTGCAGCAATAAAAAAGCAACTTACTAAAGCAGACACAGAGCAGAGTTATCCCGATATAATTCTTGTACAATCTTAACTTAAGTGAGGACATGCACCAGGAGACATATACACACACACACACACACACACACACACACACACACACACACACACACACACACACACACACACACACACACACACACACACACACCGATGAAGAGGAGTTCATGAAGAGAAAAAGCAGAAGAGATGAGGCTAACAGTCTCTCAATACCTTGCATGATTGCCCGATCACGCCACTAGTGCATTGTGGGAGGATGCTCCGCTTGGCGATACCTACCTGACAGCTGTCACATCATCTCTTGCTTTGTGGCACTTCGTGCAGCTAGCGTCAGTCCAGAGAATGAGACGCGACCGTCAGGCTTGAAGAGAGGGACTTGGGTGGAGCCAGCAGCGAGTGGGTGGAGAGAGGCAGAGTCAAAATTGAGTGGGTGGAGAGAGGGGACGAGGTGGTGAAGAAGGCGGAGTCAGCAGGCGAATTGGTAAAGAAGGGCGGAATCAGTGGGAGAAGAAGGGCGGGTGGAGAAGGTGAGTTGGAGATCCAGCGCATGAGAAAGAGGATGGACGGCTTCGCGATCCGCCTTTTATAAGCCCCGTGGTGCAGGGTGGGGGCGCCACCCAAAAGCGATTTGTCGTCACCGGAATCAGGCGCTCTGATTGGCCCCGGCCACTGTGTGGCCCGACCGTGATGGCCGGATGTGGCTCCACTTCACTTCCGGCAAGATTGTTGCAAGCTGAAGAATCATCTCACTCCGAACCCCGTGATATGAATTGCTTTGCACCGAACTCCGTGATCTGAATCGCCTTGCACCGAACTCCGTGATATGAATCGCCTTGCACCGAACTCCGTGATATGCATCGCCTTGCACTGAACTCCGTGATATGCATCGCCTTGCACCGTACTCCGTGATATGCATCGCCTTACACCGTACTCCGTGATATGAATCGCCTTGCACCGAACTCCGTGATATGCATCGCCTTGCACCGAACTCCGTGATATGCATCGCCTTGCACTGAACTCCGTGATATGAATCGCCTTGCACCGAACTCCGTGATATGAATCGCCTTGCACTGAACTCCGTGATATGCATCGCCTTGCACCGTACTCCGTGATATGCATCGCCTTACACCGTACTCCGTGATATGAATCGCCTTGCACCGAACTCCGTGATATGCATCGCCTTGCACCGAACTCCGTGATATGCATCGCCTTGCACTGAACTCCGTGATATGAATCGCCTTGCACCGAACTCCGTGATATGCATCGCCTTGCACCGTACTCCGTGATATGCATCGCCTTACACCGAACTCCGTGATATGCATCGCCTTGCACTGAACTCCGTGATATGAATCGCCTTGCACCGAACTCCGTGATATGAATCGCCTTGCACCGAACTCCGTGATATGCATCGCCTTGCACCGAACTCCGTGATATGAATCGCCTTGCACCGAACTCCGTGATATGAATCGCCTTGCACCGAACTCCGTGATATGAATCGCCTTGCACCGAACTCCGTGATATGCATCGCCTTGCACCGAACTCCGTGATATGAATCGCCTTGCACCGAACTCCGTGATATGAATCGCCTTGCACCGAACTCCGTGATATGAATCGCCTTGCACCGAACTCCGTGATATGAATCGCCTTGCACCGAACTCCGTGATATGAATCGCCTTGCACCGAACTCCGTGATATGCATCGCCTTGCACCGAACTCCGTGATATGAATCGCCTTGCACCGAACTCCGTGATATGAATCGCCTTGCACCGAACTCCGTGATATGCATCGCCTTGCACCGAACTCCGTGATATGCATCGCCTTGCACCGAACTCCGTGATATGCATCGCCTTGCACCAAAACCCGTGCATGCCCCAGCGACCCGCGGTTAGCACTGGTCAATGTGCCTGCTCCGTGGAGTGCCACGCGCCCTGAGCAATCCGGCCGCACAGCATGCCTCTGCCTGGTAGCAGCTGCATTGAGGCAGAGGTGTGGGAGGATGTCTGCCGTCCGCGGGAGACATTTGTGGCCGTCGTGGTGAGCGAAGACCGACGGTAAGACGTTATTGTAACCCCATGCACAGAACCTACAAAAGATGTGTGTTATTCGTGCCCCGTTCTGCACGATGATAAAGTATCACGGGCTGCGTGCGAGTCCGCCATTGTACACGTGGTCAGCACGCAGGTCCACCCGCCATCGAGCATGCCCCGAACAGTGTGCACGGGTTTTCCATTGTACACGTGGTCAGCATGCGGGTCCGCCCGTCATCGAGCATCGTGTTCGCGGTTAACAGAGGCAGTGGGATGTCAGCCCTGATCTGTGTCAGGGAATTGAGGGAAAGGATTGGATATATTATTAGATGGAGATTCGGATTGAAAAGGGGACAGATATATTTATTAATGGAGATTTGGATTGAAGAAGAGTGCGTCACGTGCACACTGTATGTTGTTAGCATTTGGTGTGTTGGTTATGCCTCTGATCACCTGAACAGAGAGTGGGGGGTCATCGTTGCGCTGCGCATGCTCCATGCAGCGCTGGCGTTTATTGTTGGCTTCCACTGCTGCCATTGGTCTTCTGTGAGGACGCATTCTTACTCAAAGGGCGCTGCTGTGGTTTTTACCAATGGGTGTCCGAGCATAGCGCCTGCTGGCTCATGCGAGGACCCCTTGCTTGGATTTACCTCAGGAATAGAGAAAAAGCCAGGGTAGGAATGAAGTTCAGAGATTTAATCAGACCCAGCTATGAGATTGACACAACGCACTGTCCCGTTTGACCCACTAGACAAGAAGGAAGGGACTATCTGAACGTACATTAATGAAATAACTGTCTGGGGACCACCGTATGTTGACTGCCATTGGTGTTGGAGGGATGCGGTTCTTACAACTGCAACAATATATATATATATATATATATATATATATATATATATATATATATATATATATATATATATATATTGTTATTGTTATTGTTATGTTCGTGGGGTAAATGGAGGAATTTCAGAGCAAAGGTAGAATTGTATCGAGTAGCATGGGCCGTGGACAAGCAGGAGACATCTCGATGCAATTTAAGTCGGGGGAAACTGTCAGCTTAAGTTATGTGTCACCGTACGGGGGGCAGTGCTGTGTTAATTAGGTCGGGTTTAAAGCCAATTGCCCCCTGTGACCTTTTCCTACGTTTTTTCATTTACAAAACTGGAAATGTAAGAACCACGCTTTCAACAACAGCAACAACAATAGGGCCGAACATTTCCGAGCAGGCAGGAAACCTCAGCTTCGGGCCAACAGGCCATGCCATGAGGCCTATGATTGATCGGTGTGACGTGAGAGAAGGGAACATGATCAGAGAGCATAGAGTTGGGTGAGGTACGCGGTGGAGACAAAAGGGTTCTTGCTCGCTGGCTTCTCCTATCGGCACAACAAAATAGTAGCACGATTTTTGTGTTTGTGTTATGTGAATTTTCCCACATGCTAGAGCAAGATGCGAGCCATTACTGCTTGGCTGAGTCACAAAGTTGTACATTTCTCAGAGAAGAAGAGCGTGCCTCGTGGCCTTATCTAGGAGCCTCATAAATTGTCCCATCATATGGTCAAGGAGAAAGTTGGCGACCATTTGCGATGAGCAGACCTGATGCAATGGAGGAGCGGGGTTGGCACATTCGTTCGTGAGAAGAAACTGTACGAAGATTTGTGGGCCCTTAATGAAGGAGAACCACCCGTGTGAAACCGCCATTTACTGAAGAGTAATCATAAGTAAGACAACTTTAAACTCAGTGATTGTGGTGATGTGATTTTAAATATGTAATGATGGAGGACTGGGGGTTGGAGAGGGGGGTGTGTGTGCTGTATCACGTGATTGGGTTTTCGTATATCATGACTCGCCCGCTAGGGGTGGCAGGAATGTACATCAGGACGCGCAATAAAGCGGAGTTGATGCGAACACTCTTGCTTCTCGTGTTCCACTGCACCGCGTACACCATAGTTGGCTGACGAGGATGGTTGAAAACGGACTTGTGCCCGTTTTTGTCGGAGATGACTTCGAATTGTTTTCAGAACAATTGGGATGCTATTTCAACGCGAATGATGTGGTCGACGAGAGCAAACAGAAGTCGATATTGCTCGCCTCGCTATCGGCGGAGCATTATCGACTACTGAGTGATTTGGTGGTGCCGGACAAGCCCCGTGATGACGAGCTGTCGTTTCGGGACATTGTGCAGAAGATGAAAGCACACATGGCGCCAGAGAAGTCATTACAGCTCGCTCGATACCAGTTCGATCGCCTCTCGAAAGGTGCAGAGGAGCGCGTCGTTGATTTCGTGGCGCGAATGAAGCATTCGTCCGTGGCATGCAAGTTCACGGTGGAGGAGCGTCCGGCTCGGCTCAGAGATCGTTTTATTGCTGGTTTACAAGATGCGAAGATGGTTTCGGCGGTTCTACGGCTGAAGGGTGAAGCCATTACATTCGACTCGGCGGTCAGCATGGCTACAGCGGTTGAGCAGACTCGCGGGGATGTTCGGGCCATCACCGGCCACGCAGGGTCGCAAGCACCCCAGGGCGCGCGCATGACCTTCGGTGCGGGTCGGACGTCGCCGCGCGACCGCACGTGCGGCGAGGTGACCCCGCGGATGTGTTTGGAATGCAGAGGTCGACACCTGCACAGTGCGTGCCCGTATAAAGGCACCGTGTGTTTAAATTGTCACAAGGTGGGTCATCTGAAGCGTGTGTGCCGTGGGGCGCTGGCCACCGTTAAGGTCATGGACGGCAATGTGCGAGGCGACCTCGGCAACCCGGGGCGGAACCGGCAGCCGTTGTTGAGCCTGTTTTCAATTGGCCCTGCGGCGGCGCGCCGGATGATGGTGGAAATCGAAGTGAACAAAACGCCGATCACGTTTCAGGTCGATACAGGAGCGGCTGTGTCGATCATAGGCGAACAGACTGCGCATAGACTCAACAGCCTAAAGCTTATCAGGTCAAACCTCACGCTGTTCACGTACACCTGCGAGAAGATAACGCCAGTCGGGATGGCAGACGTGTCTGTGCAGTACCAAGGCCAGGTCGCCGCGCTTCCGTTGTACGTCGTGCGGGGGAGGGGACCATCTCTCCTCGGCCAAGACTGGCTGTCCCGCATCAGGCTAGACTGGGCCGCAGTTCACCTTGTGCAACCCGTGCCGAGCCGGTGGGAGGATCAGTTGGAGAAGATTCTTCAAAGACATCAAGGTTTGTTTTGCGACGACATTGGGAAACTCAAGGGCGTGGAGGCAAAGCTCTTCCTGAAGGAGGGGGTGGTTGCTCGTTTTTGTAAACCACGACCGGTGCCTTATGCCCTGCGGGACAAGGTCAAGGGTGGACTGAATAGGCTGGAAGCCTGTGGAGTGATCGAACGGGTGTCGTACTCAGATTGGGCCACCCCGGTCGTCACGGTGCTGAAACGGAATGGAGATGTCCGATTATGCGGGGACTTCAAATCCACGGTTAACCCGGGGCTCAGCGTGGAACAATATCCACTTCCGTCAATCGATGAAATATATGCACAATTGGCGGGGAGTCGATACTTCACGAAGCTAGACCTGCGTGATGCATATTTTCACCTGGCGATGGATCCCGGGAGTAGCGAGCTTTTGACAATCAACACGTGTCAAGGGCTCTATCGATATACCCGACTCTGTTTTGGGATTGCGTCGGCCCCAGCCTTGTGGCAGAAAGCCATGGATCAGGTTTGCATTGGCCTGCCCGCTCAGACCTACCTGGACGATGTGCTCATTGCGGGAAAAACGGCGGACGAGCACCTTGCGAACATTGCCCAAGTGCTGACAAAGCTAGAAGCGTGCGGCCTGCGCTTGAACAGGGACAAGTGCGCATTCTTCAAGCAGCGCTTAGAATACCTCGGGCACATCATCATGCCGGAGGGGGCTGTTGAAAGGCCCTCGGAAGGTGGAGGCGATTCAACACATGCCACCGCCTCGCGACAAGACGCAGCTGCGCTCCTTCATTGGTATGGCCCAATATTACCAAAGGTTCGTGCGCGGACTCAGCTCACAACTTGCGCCGTTAACACGGTTGTTCAGGAAGAACGATCGCTGGGCCTGGGGGCCTGCACACCAGGCATCGTTCGACCACGTCAAGAGGCTGCTCACAGAGGATATGGTCCTCGTGCACTACGAGCCTGCGCGTCCGCTCTTATTGGCATGCGACAGCTCTGCATATGGTATCGGGGCAGTGCTCTCCCACAGGATGGACGATGGTTCCAAGCGGCCTGTTTGTTTTGCATCCCGGACCCTGTCCGCAGCAGAGCGGGAATATGCCCAGATCGAGCACGAGGCTCTCATCCTCGTCTGGGGTGTGTGGAGGTTTCATCAATACCTGCTGGGGCGGCATTTCACTTTGCAGACGGATCACAAACCGCTTCAATTCATCCTGAGACCTGAACGCGGGGTACCGGTGGTCGTGGCCACGCGAATACAGCGGTGGTGTCTGTTTCTTGCTGCTTACGATTATGATATTCAGTTCCGAAGCACCGAGAAGCATGCTAACTGCGACGGGCTCTCACGCTTGCTGTGTGCGGAGGGTCCAGCTGCGTCTGAATCGGCCGACCGGGTCGATGTGTTTGCGCTGGGCCAGATCCAAAGCGGGCCGATCACGGCCAGACAGGTCGCGGTGGAATCGGCTCATGATCCAGTGCTCGCCCGTGTCGTCCAGGCAATTTCTACGGGGAATTGGAGCGATCTACCTTCGACACCGGCATTTCAACCTTTCACGTCGCGCGCATCGGAGCTGTCGTTGGTCCAATGGTGCGTTATGTGGGGAATGAGGACGGTGATTCCACCGAAGTTCAGGCAGCGGTGTTTGGAAGAACTGCATGTCAGTCACCTTGGCGTCGTGAAGACCAAGAGTCTTGCTCGTAGCCTGTTGTGGTGGCCGGGGTTGGACAAAGACATTGAGCAGTTGGTTAAGCGTTGCGCCACGTGTCAAACAGATGCTGATAACCTGCGTTGAGCCTCGGGGCGATGGCCAACCCCAGACAGAGCCTGGCAGACGGTCCATGTGGATTTTGCGGGGCCGGTTAATGGCAAAATGTTTTTGATTGTGATCGATGCATTCTCCAAATGGCCGGAGGTTGTAGTGATGCAGCATACATCAGCAAACATTACAGTCGAGAAACTGCGGACGATCTTTGCTAATAAAGGATTACCGGAGATCCTGGTCTCTGATAACGGTCCGCAGTTCATCGCACATGTATTTGATGAGTTTATGCGTCAAAATGGTATTCGATATCTAAGGTCCGCACCATATCATCCTGAGACGAATGGGCAGGCTGAGTCGTTTGTTAAGATGTTGAAACGGGCTTTGCGCAGGGGGGGTGTTGCACCTGTGCAGGCGCTGGTCGATGTCTTTTTGCTCCATTACAGGAACGCGATTCATCCTGTCATGGGTGATTCGCCTGCCATTCGTCTCTATAGACGGGCATTGCGGTCCAGACTGGATTTGCTGCGACCTGGAGGGTCGGGGAGTGGGGCGGTGTCGCGTCCGACGCTGCTGCGCGGTTTCGATGTGGGACAGTGGGTAATGGTGCGCGATTATTTCCACGGGTCCAAATGGGTGCCGGCTGTGGTCTCTGTGGTACTGGGGCCGGCGAATTGCATGGTGCGGACTGATGGTGGGGAGGTGTAGAAGCGGCACGTGGACCAAATGCATGATCGCTGTTCAGCGTCACCCCCCCCTACGCCCCCCTCCGGGCCGAACGATGTGGGACCCCCACCTGTAATGTCGCCGTGGCCAGACGTTGTATCGCCAGGGCCGGATGTGCCGATGCCCACGGGGTCTGCACCTGATTCAGTCCTGCCCGGGGACGTCGGGCAGGCTGGTCGGCCGGGGACGGTTGTTATTGCGGATGGCGTGAGTCTGGCGGGGGTGTCACCTCGACCGAGCCGGGAGGAGTCTGAGCCTGGGCCGTCTGGCGGCGCTGCCTGTCCGAGGCGGGTCAGGGTGTGGCCGCGGTACTTGGAGGATTATGTGTGTTGATTGGTTTCGGTTGGTCATGTTATGATTGTCCTTTCATCATTTGACTTGTCATTTTACGAGGGGAGGAGTGTGCTGTATCACGTGATTGGGTTTTCGTATATCATGACTCGCCTGCTAGGGGTGGCAGGAATGTACATCAGGACACGCAATAAAGCGGAGTTGATGATAACACTCTTGCTTCTCGTGTTCCACTGCACCTCGTACACCATAGGGGGAAGCAAAGATAGGGCAGAGTTGGGAGGGAGAGGTTGAAACTTTTGGGGGGGGAGGGATTGAGTTGTGGGGCGGGGTGGGTGGGTTGAAGAGTTGTGGTTGGGGGGGGGTGGGTTGAAGAGTTGTGGTTTGGGAAGGGGTCTTGATGACTTTGGGTTTGGGTGGGGCGGATGTGGCCCTGTGGTTTGGGGTTTGGATGGGGTAGTTGAGGACTTGGGATTTGTGAGTGGCAGTTGAGGACTATGGGTTTTGGAGGGGCCATTGAGGACTTGGGGGTTTTGTGGGGGGGGGGGGAGAAGTTGAGGACTTGAAGTCACATTCTGCATTGTTCGGATGTTCCGCTGATACCTGTTGGTATTATATTATCTTTATCTTTACATATAAATTCTCCGCCAGTCTGTCTGTCCATCTGGACATGGCTTCAAAATCGAATCGTCGACATATTGTCGCTCCATGCTGGTTCGCAGGCCTTTCACGCCTCTGGTGTACATTTGAAGACTAAACAACGCGTCTTCTCTCATTAAATAAAGGTACCGTTTTGAGTAAACAAAGGTACATTTTAATTCCAACTCATGCAGAGGAAATGAGGGAATGCATGTTTTGTTCGGAGCGACAGTGGCAGTGGTCTATTATACACCACCAAAAGAAGGTACATTCTCAAAATGCAGAGAAAAGAAAATAGTGAATTGTTTAATAAAAAAAACTTTTTGATTTTGCCTGAGTTTTCATGGCTGAATAGTGTGCAGGTACAGGATTTCTAAGCAAACAGTATTTCACATGTGCTTGGACATGTAATTCACATATTATGTGAAGTAACTCGACATTAGAGGCGACGAAAACAGGGCGGGAGTGAGATACCTGCATACGTAATTAATTAGTCGGGGAAATTCCCAAGATATATACATTTTTAGCTCTACCTTTTCAAAGTAATTATGCACATGTACACGTTGAAATGTATATGTGCATTTTCGTACACTCAACAGCATCTCTGAGTTCATATATATTTCAAAAAAAAACGAAAACAACCCATTGAAAACTGAACAAGGTACATTTTCATTTCAACAAAAATAGTCGTGATTAATATCTGAAGTCTTTAATTTTAAAAATTGTCCTTTTGTATGTATGCTGTCGAGTTGTCCAGCAATGTTCAGTCACTAAGGAGCTCGATAGTGCTTGCCAAGCCAGCCGTTCCTTATCGATGGTTTTTAATGAAGTGTTTGCTTGAGTGCTTAAGCCAGTGGTTCTTAACCTTTTTATGTGCTCGTACCCCTTGAGCTTTCATAATATTTCCCCGTACCCCCTGTCTAAAAAATTCTTATTAGTTATTTATTTATTTATTATTATTGGAATTTAAGTACTATACAGTATTGAATTTGCCACCATATATCGTACCCCCTGCTTTGATGCTTCGTACCCCAGGGGCTACACGTACCCCCGGTTAAGAACCACTGGCTTAAGCCATTTGGCAAGCGTTCTGCAATCAACTTGGTAACTGAACACAGCTCAGATTCATTACATTGATAACGATGAGGATAAACATCTAGAATCTAGACCATGACTTCTTTTGGCCATATCGATGAATTCTATCCCTCATGAGGGAAATTTTGACATGACGTGTTGAAAGTTAGAGGCAACGAAATGCAGGTTGGTAGGAATCAAAAATGGGTTTTATTACATTATTTATTTTCACAAACATGTTTTACAATGCTACATTTCATTGTCGGTGACACAAAATACACCAGAATACTCAGATAGTCGTTTATTGGCAAGTAATGATAAGGAGGTTCCAAGTAATAAAACTTCAAACTCGGTGATTGTGGTGATAATATGAAATATGTCATGATCCATGTAAGAATGCCCTTTCGTTTTTATGAGCAGGATGAGGGGTGGGGGAGGACAGAGAGTTGGGATTCATAGGGGAGGGAACAGAGTTGGGGTTTAGAGGAGGGGAGAGCAAAGCTGTGACAGAGGAAGGGGAGGTTGAGATTTTGAGTGGATGGTGGCAGAAGGGGGTGG
Organism: Eptatretus burgeri; assembly: GCF_056783735.1. Classification (NCBI taxonomy): domain Eukaryota; kingdom Metazoa; phylum Chordata; class Myxini; order Myxiniformes; family Myxinidae; genus Eptatretus; species Eptatretus burgeri. The sequence goes on along the minus strand of NC_140976.1, from coordinate 32,027,337 downwards.
GGGTTGGGGAGTTTTGGTGGGGGGAGGGTGGGGAGGGGGTTTGAAGGCTTGGAGTGGTGAGGGGATTAAAGCTTTTGGGTTGGGAGGGGGAGGTTGAGGACTTGGAGTTTTGAAAGGGTGTTGATTCCTTGTGATGTGTAAGGGGGGAATTTGATGACTTCAAATCAAATTTTGCAAAAAAAAGAATTGTATACATAGTTGAGGCTCCTCGAAGAGCTGGAACATTGAATGGATCAGGACATAACACTTGCATGGGGTGGACAAAATGGATAATGAAGTAAACTCCAAGGAGGGAAAACTGGAAAATTGGAAGGAGGAGGGGATTTAGGTTAGGGTGAACGAGGATTGGGGATGATCTTAGATGGTGTTGAACAGCTGTGTTGAAGACCTGGATGAAAGAATGAAATTGGAGAGGATGTGGAAATTGATTCCAGAGGCGGGTCCTCCACACGGCTTCGCAGGTACTGAAGCACACACATCACCACAAGCCACAAAAAGTCGGCTTCCTCTCGGCTATCGTTTCTCCCTCGGCTCGTGTTTCTGCGTTGAACGTGGTCGTTTCAACTGTGTCTCACATACCCATGCCTCTGGTCTAAACGTGGTTTTCCTCCAATGTTTAAGCCAGGACATATACTGCCATTTCCGTTCCACCATGAGCCAAGAAACATGTCAAAAAGGACCGAGTGTGGGGAGGAAGGGAGAGACTTGCGTCCTTCTTTTTCAATCTCAGAATCATCCAAGGTAAACCCAAAAGACATGTGAAAGTCTCACCCATGGGAACTATGTCAAATTCTGTGACGTGAGAGGTGGATAATGAAGGAATTTAAAGCAAAACAAAACACAAAACAAAAGGAGCTATTTTGGTCCCACAGCTCAACTGGCATTTCCTATGTGAGACACCTAAAACGTAACAGCTTGGGTCATTGTTTAGCAATTGGTCGGTTCTCCTACTCTTCCCATTCCACCCCATGAACGTAACAATGGTTACTAACATTGTATACCCTGTAATGTGTATAAATACATAGTATTTGAAAATGTATTTTTAAATTTTTTTCCTCCCAACATACCCCCTACTCCCTCCACCACAGCCTCCCCAAGCAAAACATTTGAATACAGCAGCCCAAAACTAAATGAGTCAAACCATTGTGGTGATGTTCCCTTTTGGTGTGTTTTTTTTTTTTATGAAATATGTTGTTTAAACCAGGACAAAATGAAAATTCACTCACAGTTAAAATGCAGTGACATGCTTTAAATGAAGTCAAGTTGATGAAAAATCCTTCCCGTGGTATCTCCAGCTGTTTCCGAAATGGGATGGATTCCTCGGCGTCGAGAGGCCGAGGCCTCAAGGTGAATGTTGGTTGCAAACAAAGAGCTGGTTGGTTGTCGTTGTGGTTGTTTAGCCATGCAAACAAAATACACCACTCGATGGTCGTGGTGGTAAGGTATAAAAGTCACGATTAAATGTTGATGTGCTATGGTTTTTTTTTTTGAATATATTGTCGAGGCTCATACAAGAGCTAACACACAGAACATATAACAAGGGGAGCAGGAGACAAGAGGGGGCAGGAGAGGGAAGCATAAAACAGTGGGGAGCAGAGACATTCGATCTGTGTAGGGGAGAGGAATGGGGTGGGGTACACTGGGTAAACAAGATGGATACTACAGGGGCTTTCAGGAAGGAAAGCAGGGAATATGAAGGAGGTGGGTTTGGGGTGGATTAACAAGGGGTAGAAAAGATCGTAGTTTTTGATGGGGGAAGATATTAGATGGTGGTGAACAGCTGTTTTGAAGACCTTGAGGGAAGAGTGGGATTGAAGAGAGTGTGGGAGTTTATTCCAGAAGTGGGGAAAAAGAGGAATGAAAGAGTGAAGGTGAGCAGTGATTCTTCATTTTGGCAGTTTCACCAGAAGGGGGTTGCTGGCTGACCTTTAGCATCCTGTAGAAATACAGGGGGACAGATCAGAGACAGCGGGGGGGGGGGGGGGCATGGCTTGAGAGGAGACTGAAGAAGACAGAAAGACCACCAACCTGCTTGCGGTCAGAGAGATAGAGATGGAGATATATCCAAAGACTCGGCTTCATTGTGGGAGATACCAATGATACTAAAAACTTTGGTTTCCACAGAGTGAAGCCGAGCTACGTGAGAGACAGGAGCACCAGCCCAGAGAGGAGAGCTGCACTCCATCAAGCTACGGATGAAAGCTTTGTATGTGGTTAGAGGCTCAGATGTTCCAAGGAAGGACTTTGCATGACAGAGGATGCCCAGTCGGCGACCAACTTTGGAGGCCAGCTGAGAAATGTGGCTGTCCCAGGAAAGATCATGGCAGATAGTGAGACACAAAAGCTTGAAAGATGAACTTTTTCAAGAGGATTGTTGAGAAAGTAGAGGGGGGGGTGGATTTCCAGATGGTTCTTTCAGAGAGACAAAGTGAGAGCGTGACATTTGTCAGGATTGAAAGACATTTGTCAGGATTGAAAGATGAACTTTTTCAAGAGGATTGTTGAGAAAGTAGAGGGGGGGGTGGATTTCCAGATGGTTCTTTCAGAGAGACAAAGTGAGAGCGTGACATTTGTCAGGATTGAAAGACATGTTCCAAGTGTTTGACCAGCTTGTGATTTTTATCCAGGTCTGCAGGGAGTGAAGAGGCTGCTGCCTGCTGATTTCAGGGATGAGGGATGGTACAGCAGAGGATGGAGTTGTCAGAAAAGAGATAGAGGATTTAAAAGAGTCGGAGAGGTCATTGATGAAAATCAGAAAAAGCATAGGGCACAGAACACTACCTTGAGGAACTCCAGCCTGGACAGGAAGAGGAGATAAGAGAGAGAGAGAGAGAGAGAGAGAGAGAGAGAGAGAGAGAGAGAGAGAGAGAGAGAGAGAGAGAGAGAGAGAGAGAGAGAGAGAGAGAGAGAGAGAGAGAGAGAGAGAGAGAGAGAGAGAGAGAGAGAGAGAGAGAGAGAGAGAGAGAGAGAGAGAGAGAGAGAGAGAGAGAGAGAGAGAGAGAGAGAGAGAGAGAGAGAGAGAGAGAGAGAGAGAGAGAGAGAGAGAGAGAGAGAGAGAGAGAGAGAGAGAGAGAGAGAGAGAGAGCCATTAAGAGCGATGCATTGACTGCGACAGGAGAGGAAGTCCATGATCCATGAGTGGAGATTGCCTTGGATACCATTAGAAGAGAGTTTGTTGAGCAGTGCAGGATGCCAGACCATATCAAAAGGTTGTGATATGTCTAGGGAGATTGCTCTCATCCCATGTCTGGCATTGAGGATCTCCATCAATTGTTGGTAAACAGAAGCAGCATATCCCGGGTTGAGTGACTTTGTCTGAATCCAAATTTATGGTCAGAAATCAGGGCATTAGAGGAGAAGAAGAAGAAGGATTTCATGTTGGAAGCGATGATGGATTCCATGACTTTTTTATGCAGAGAGGTAACATATGCTGATTTTCAAGGAGATGCCAGATGACATTGAGCAAATGAGAGGGTGAATAGAACAAAGAGAGGGTGCGCAAAAGTAGCAGACCAGGTTTTTAGGACACATGGACTGATGCCGTCTGGTCCAGTTGCAGAATCAGAGTCGAGCTTTGACAGAAAACTCTCCACCTTGTCGGGAGAAAAGGACACAGAGTCCAGAAACAACTAGGTGCAACTGGGTAAGGTGGCTCCAGAAAGCAATGGGTATGGGACACAAGATTTAGAAGCAAAGACAAAGTTTAGGCATTCAGCCTTTTCATGTGCAGTGTCAACTGTTTGGCCATTTGAGGTAATGGAGGGGGAACATACACCCGAAACAGACTTGACTAGATTCCACCAGGATTCGGAAGAGGGAGACAGGTTTGAGAGTTCAGACTTGAGATTAA